>NW_028227279.1:1812500-2103412 GCF_978045245.1 Mus caroli | reverse complement strand
AGTGCAACTCACTCATATACTATGTACTACACTGTGCGTTTCTTATATTCTAAGTTTTTCAGTGCAACTCACTCTTATCCTATGTACTACACTGTGCGTTTCTTATATTCTAAGTCTTTCAGTGCAACTCACTCATATACTATGTACTACACTGTGCGTTTCTTATATTCTAAGTCTTTCAGTGCAACTCACTCATATACTATGTACTACACTGTGCGTTTCTTATATTCTAAGTTTTTCAGTGCAACTCACTCATATACTATGTACTACACTGTGCGTTTCTTATATTCTAAGTTTTTCAGTGCAACTCACTCATATACTATGTACTACACTGTGCGTTTCTTATATTCTAAGTTTTTCAGTGCAACTCACTCATATACTATGTACTACACTGTGCGTTTCTTATATTCTAAGTTTTTCAGTGCAACTCACTCATATACTATGTACTACACTGTGCGTTTCTTATATTCTAAGTTTTTCAGTGCAACTCACTCATATACTATGTACTACACTGTGCATTTCGTGTAATGCGGGTTTTTCAGTAAATTCTAAGTTTTTCAGTGCAACTCACTCATATACTATGTACTACACTGTGCGTTTCTTATATTCTAAGTTTTTCAGTACAACTCACTCATATACTATGTACTACACTGTGCGTTTCTTATATTCTAAGTTTTTCAGTGCAACTCACTCATATACTATGTACTACACTGTGCGTTTCTTATATTCTAAGTTTTTCAGTGCAACTCACTCATATACTATGTACTACACTGGGCGTTTCTTAAATTCTAAGTTTTTCAGTGCCACTCACTCATATACTATGTACTACAATGTGCGTTTCTTATATTCTAAGTTTTTCAGTGCAACTCACTCATATACTATGTACTACACTGTGCGTTTCTTATATTCTAAGTTTTTCAGTGCAACTAACTCATATACTATGTACTACACTGTGCGTTTCTTATATTCTAAGTTTCTCAGTGCAACTCACTCATATACTATGTACTACACTGTGCGTTTCTTAAATTCTAAGTTTTTCAGTGCAACTCACTCATATACTATGTACTACACTGTGCATTTCGTGTAATGCGGGTTTTTCAGTAAATTCTAAGTTTTTCAGTACAACTCACTCATATACTATGTACTACACTGTGCGTTTCTTAAATTCTAAGTTTTTCAGTGCAACTCACTCATATACTATGTACTACACTGTGCGTTTCTTATATTCTAAGTTTTTCAGTGCAACTCACTCATATACTATGTACTACACTGTGCGTTTCTTATATTCTAAGTTTTTCAGTGCAACTCACTCATATACTATGTACTACACTGTGCGTTTCTTATATTCTAAGTTTTTCAGTGCAACTCACTCTTATACTATGTACTACACTGTGCGTTTCTTATATTCTAAGTCTTTCAGTGCAACTCACTCATATACTATGTACTACACTGTGCGTTTCTTATATTCTAAGTCTTTCAGTGCAACTCACTCATATACTATGTACTACACTGTGCGTTTCTTATATTCTAAGTTTTTCAGTGCAACTCACTCATATACTATGTACTACACTGTGCGTTTCTTATATTCTAAGTTTTTCAGTGCAACTCACTCATATACTATGTACTACACTGTGCGTTTCTTATATTCTAAGTTTTTCAGTGCAACTCACTCATATACTATGTACTACACTGTGCGTTTCTTATATTCTAAGTTTTTCAGTGCAACTCACTCATATACTATGTACTACACTGTGCATTTCGTGTAATGCGGGTTTTTCAGTAAATTCTAAGTTTTTCAGTGCAACTCACTCATATACTATGTACTACACTGTGCGTTTCTTATATTCTAAGTTTTTCAGTACAACTCACTCATATACTATGTACTACACTGTGCGTTTCTTATATTCTAAGTTTTTCAGTGCAACTCACTCATATACTATGTACTACACTGTGCGTTTCGTATATTCTAAGTTTTTCAGTGCAACTCACTCATATACTATGTACTACACTGGGCGTTTCTTAAATTCTAAGTTTTTCAGTGCCACTCACTCATATACTATGTACTACAATGTGCGTTTCTTATATTCTAAGTTTTTCAGTGCAACTCACTCATATACTATGTACTACACTGTGCGTTTCTTATATTCTAAGTTTTTCAGTGCAACTAACTCATAGACTATGTACTACACTGTGCGTTTCTTATATTCTAAGTTTTTCAGTGCAACTCACTCATATACTATGTACTACACTGTGCGTTTCTTAAATTCTAAGTTTTTCAGTGCAACTCACTCATATACTATGTACTACACTGTGCGTTTCTTATATTCTAAGTTTTTCAGTGCAACTCACTCATATACTATGTACTAAACTGTGCATTTCGTGTAATGCGGGTTTTTCAGTAAATTCTAAGTTTTTCAGTACAACTCACTCATATACTATGTACTACACTGTGCGTTTCTTAAATTCTAAGTTTTTCAGTGCAACTCACTCATATACTATGTACTACACTGTGCGTTTCTTATATTCTAAGTTTTTCAGTGCAACTCACTCATATACTATGTACTACACTGTGCGTTTCTTATATTCTAAGTTTTTCAGTGCAACTCACTCATATACTATGTACTAAACTGTGCGTTTCTTATATTCTAAGTTTTTCAGTGCAACTCACTCATATACTATGTACTACACTGTGCAATTCGTGTAATGCGGGTTTTTCAGTAAATTCTAAGTTTTTCAGTGCAACTCATTCATATACTATGTACTGTACTGTGCGTTTCTTATATTCTAAGTTTTTCAGTGCAACTCAATCATATACTATGTACTACACTGTGCGTTTCCTATATTCTAAGTTTTTCAGTGCAACTCACTCATATACTATGTACTACACTGTGCATTTCTTATATTCTAAGTTTTTCAGTGCAACTCACTCATATACTATGTACTACACTGTGCGTTTCTTATATTCTAAGTTTTTCAGTGCAACTCAATCATATACTATGTACTACACTGTGCGTTTCCTATATTCTAAGTTTTTCAGTGCAACTCACTCATATACTATGTACTACACTGTGCGTTTCTTATATTCTAAGTTTTTCAGTGCAACTCACTCATATACTATGTACTACACTGTGCGTTTCTTATATTCTAAGTTTTTCAGTGCAACTCACTCATATACTATGTACTACACTGTGCGTTTCTTATATTCTAAGTTTTTCAGTGCAACTCACTCATATACTATGTATTACACTGTGCGTTTCTTATATTCTAAGTTTTTCAGTGCAACTCACACATATACTTTGTACTACACTGTGCTTTTCTTATATTCTAAGTTTTTCAGTGCAACTCACTCATATACTATGTACTACACTGTGCGTTTCTTATATTCTAAGTTTTTCAGTGCAACTCACTCATATACTATGTACTACACTGTGCGTTTCTTATATTCTAAGTTTTTCAGTGCAACTCACTCATATACTATGTACTACACTGTGCGTTTCTTATATTCTAAGTTTTTGAGTGCAACTCACTCATATACTATGTACTACACTGTGCGTTTCTTATATTCTAAGTTTTTCAGTGCAACTCACTCATATACTATGTACTACACTGTGCGTTTCTTATATTCTATGTTTTTCAGTGCAACTCACTCATATACTATGTACTACACTGTGCGTTTCTTATATTCTAAGTTTTTCAGTGCAACTCACTCATATACTATGTACTACATTGTGCGTTTCTTATATTCTAAGTTTTTCAGTGCAACTCACTCATATACTATGTACTAAACTGTGCGTTTCTTATATTCTAAGTTTTTCAGTGCAACTCACTCATATACTATGTACTACACTGTGCGTTTCTTATATTCTAAGTTTTTCAGTGCAACTCACTCATATACTATGTACTACACTGTGCATTTCTTATATTCTAAGTTTTTCAGTGCAACTCACTCATATACTATGTACTACACTGTGCGTTTCTTATATTCTAAGTTTTTCAGTGCAACTCACTCATATACTATGTACTACATTGTGCATTTCTTATATTCTAAGTTTTTCAGTGCAACTCACTCATATACTATGTACTACACTGTGCGTTTCTTATATTCTAAGTTTTTCAGTGCAACTCACTCATATACTATGTACTACACTCTGCGTTTCTTATATTCTAAGTTTTTCAGTGCAACTCACTCATATACTATGTACTACACTGTGCATTTCGTGTAGTGCGGGTTTTTCAGTAAATTCTAAGTTTTTCAGTGCAACTCACTCATATACTATGTACTACACTGTGCGTTTCTTATATTCTAAGTTTTTCAGTGCAACTCACTCATATACTATGTACTACACTGTGCGTTTCTTATATTCTAAGTTTTTCAGTGCAACTCACTCATATACTATGTACTACACTGTGCGTTTCTTATATTCTAAGTTTTTCAGTGCAAATCACTCATATACTATGTACTACACTGTGCGTTTCTTATATTCTACGTTTTTCAGTGCAACTCACTCATATACTATGTACTACACTGTGCGTTTCTTATATTCTAAGTTTTTCAGTGCAACTCACTCATATACTATGTACTACACTGTGCGTTTCTTATATTCTAAGTTTTTCAGTGCAACTCACTCATATACTATGTACTACACTGTGCATTTCGTGTAATGCGGGTTTTTCAGTAAATTCTAAGTTTTTCAGTGCAACTCACTCATATACTATGTACTACACTGTGCGTTTCTTATATTCTAAGTTTTTCAGTACAACTCACTCATATACTTTGTACTACACTGTGCGTTTCTTATATTCTAAGTTTTTCAGTGCAACTCACTCATATACTATGTACTACACTGTGCGTTTCTTATATTCTAAGTTTTTCGGTGCAACTCACTCATATACTATGTACTACACTGGGCGTTTCTTAAATTCTAAGTTTTTCAGTGCCACTCACTCATATACTATGTACTACAATGTGCGTTTCTTATATTCTAAGTTTTTCAGTGCAACTCACTCATATACTATGTACTACACTGTGCGTTTCTTATATTCTAAGTTTTTCAGTGCAACTCACTCATATACTATGTACTAAACTGTGCATTTCGTGTAATGCGGGTTTTTCAGTAAATTCTAAGTTTTTCAGTACAACTCACTCATATACTATGTACTACACTGTGCGTTTCTTATATTCTAAGTTTTTCAGTGCAACTCACTCATATACTATGTACTACACTGTGCGTTTCTTATATTCTAAGTTTTTCAGTGCAACTCACTCATATACTATGTACTACACTGTGCGTTTCTTATATTCTAAGTTTTTCAGTGCAACTCACTCATATACTATGTACTACACTGTGCGTTTCTTATATTCTAAGTTTTTCAGTGCAACTCACTCATATACTATGTACTACACTGTGCATTTCGTGTAATGCGGGTTTTTCAGTAAATTCTAAGTTTTTCAGTGCAACTCATTCATATACTATGTACTGTACTGTGCATCTCTTATATTCTAAGTTTTTCAGTGCCACTCACTCATATACTATGTACTACAATGTGCGTTTCTTATATTCTAAGTTTTTCAGTGCAACTCACTCATATACTATGTACTACACTGTGCGTTTCTTATATTCTAAGTTTTTCAGTGCAACTAACTCATATACTATGTACTACACTGTGCGTTTCTTATATTCTAAGTTTTTCAGTGCAACTCACTCATATACTATGTACTACACTGTGCGTTTCTTAAATTCTAAGTTTTTCAGTGCAACTCACTCATATACTATGTACTACACTGTGCGTTTCTTATATTCTAAGTTTTTCAGTGCAACTCACTCATATACTATGTACTACAATGTGCGTTTCTTATATTCTAAGTTTTTCAGTGCAACTCACTCATATACTATGTACTACACTCTGCGTTTCTTATATTCTAAGTTTTTCAGTGCAACTCACTCATATACTATGTACTACACTGTGCATTTCGTGTAATGCGGGTTTTTCAGTAAATTCTAAATTTTTCAGTGCAACTCACTCATATACTATGTACTACACTGTGCGTTTCTTATATTCTAAGTTTTTCAGTGCAACTCACTCATATACTATGTACTACACTGTGCGTTTCTTATATTCTAAGTTTTTCAGTGCAACTCACTCATATACTATGTACTACACTGTGCGTTTCTTATATTCTAAGTTTTTCAGTGCAACTCACTCATATACTATGTACTACACTGTGCGTTTCTTATATTCTAAGTTTTTCAGTGCAACTCACTCATATACTATGTACTACACTGTGCATTTCGTGTAATGCGGGTTTTTCAGTAAATTCTAAGTTTTTCAGTGCAACTCACTCATATACTATGTACTACACTGTGCGTTTCTTATATTCTAAGTTTTTCAGTACAACTCACTCATATACTATGTACTACACTGTGCGTTTCTTATATTCTAAGTTTTTCAGTGCAACTCACTCATATACTATGTACTACACTGTGCGTTTCTTATATTCTAAGTTTTTCAGTGCAACTCACTCATATACTATGTACTACACTGGGCGTTTCTTAAATTCTAAGTTTTTCAGTGCCACTCACTCATATACTATGTACTACAATGTGCGTTTCTTATATTCTAAGTTTTTCAGTGCAACTCACTCATATACTATGTACTACACTGTGCGTTTCTTATATTCTAAGTTTTTCAGTGCAACTAACTCATATACTATATACTACACTGTGCGTTTCTTATATTCTAAGTTTTTCAGTGCAACTCACTCATATACTATGTACTACACTGTGCGTTTCTTAAATTCTAAGTTTTTCAGTGCAACTCACTCATATACTATGTAATACACTGTGCGTTTCTTATATTCTAAGTTTTTCAGTGCAACTCACTCATATACTATGTACTACACTGTGCGTTTCTTATATTCTAAGTTTTTCAGTGCAACTCACTCATATACTATGTACTAAACTGTGCATTTCATGTAATGCGGGTTTTTCAGTAAATTCTAAGTTTTTCAGTACAACTCACTCATATACTATGTACTACACTGTGCGTTTCTTATATTCTAAGTTTTTCAGTGCAACTCACTCATATACTATGTACTACACTGTGCGTTTCTTATATTCTAAGTTTTTCAGTGCAACTCACTCATATACTATGTACTACACTGTGCGTTTCTTATATTGTAAGTTTTTCAGTGCAACTCACTCATATACTATGTACTACACTGTGCGTTTCTTATATTCTAAGTTTTTCAGTGCAACTCACTCATATACTATGTACTACACTCTGCGTTTCTTATATTCTAAGTTTTTCAGTGCAACTCACTCATATACTATGTACTAAACTGTGCGTTTCTTATATTCTAAGTTTTTCAGTGCAACTCACTCATATACTATGTACTACACTGTGCATTTCGTGTAATGCGGGTTTTTCAGTAAATTCTAAGTTTTTCAGTGCAACTCACTCATATACTATGTACTACACTGTGCGTTTCTTATATTCTAAGTTTTTCAGTGCAACTCACTCATATACTATGTACTACACTGTGCGTTTCTTATATTCTAAGTTTTTCAGTGCAACTCACTCATATACTATGTACTACACTGTGCGTTTCTTATATTCTAAGTTTTTCAGTGCAACTCACTCATATACTATGTACTACACTGTGCGTTTCTTATATTCTAAGTTTTTCAGTGCAACTCACTCATATACTATGTACTACACTGTGCGTTTCTTATATTCTAAGTTTTTCAGTGCAACTCACTCATATACTATGTACTACACTGTGCGTTTCTTATATTCTAAGTTTTTCAGTGCAACTCACTCATATACTATGCACTACACTGTGAGTTTCTTATATTCTAAGTTTTTCAGTGCAACTCACTCATATACTATGTACTACACTGTGCGTTTCGTATATTCTAAGTTTTTCATTGCAACTCACTCATATACTATGTACTACACTGTGGTTTTCTTAAATTCTAAGTTTTTCAGTGCAACTCACTCATATACTATGTACTACACTGTGCGTTTCTTATATTCTAAGTTTGTCAGTGCAACTCACTCATATACTATGTACTACACTGTGCGTTTTTTATATTTTAAGTTTTTCAGTGCAACTCACTCATATACTATGTACTACACTGTGCGTTTCTTATATTCTAAGTTTTTCACTGAAACTCACTCATATACTATGTACTACACTGTGCGTTTCTTATATTCTAAGTTTTTCAGTGCAACTCACTCATATACTATGTACTACACTGTGCGTTTCTTATATTCTAAGTTTTTCAGTGCAACTCACTCATATACTATGTACTACACTGTGCGTTTCTTATATTCTAAGTTTTTCAGTGCAACTCACTCATATACTATGTACTACACTGTGCGTTTCTTATATTCTAAGTTTTTCAGTGCAACTCACTCATATACTATGTACTACACTGTGCGTTTCTTATATTCTAAGTTTTTCAGTGCAACTCACTCATATACTATGTACTACACTGTGAGTTTCTTATATTCTAAGTTTTTCAGTGCAACTCACTCATATACTATGTACTACACTGTGCGTTTCGTATATTCTAAGTTTTTCATTGCAACTCACTCATATACTATGTACTACACTGTGGTTTTCTTAAATTCTAAGTTTTTCAGTGCAACTCACTCATATACTATGTACTACACTGTGCGTTTCTTATATTCTAAGTTTGTCAGTGCAACTCACTCATATACTATGTACTACACTGTGCGTTTTTTATATTTTAAGTTTTTCAGTGCAACTCACTCATATACTATGTACTACACTGTGCGTTTCTTATATTCTAAGTTTTTCACTGAAACTCACTCATATACTATGTACTACACTGTGCGTTTCTTATATTCTAAGTTTTTCAGTGCAACTCACTCATATACTATGTACTACACTGTGCGTTTCTTATATTTTAAGTTTTTCAGTGCAACTCACTCATATACTATGTACTACACTGTGCGTTTCTTATATTCTAAGTTTTTCACTGAAACTCACTCATATACTATGTACTACACTGTGCGTTTCTTATATTCTAAGTTTTTCAGTGCAACTCACTCATATACTATGTACTACACTGTGCATTTCGTGTAATGCGGGTTTTTCAGTAAATTCTAAGTTTTTCAGTGCAACTCATTCATATACTATGTACTGTACTGTGCGTTTCTTATATTCTAAGTTTTTCAGTGCAACTCACTCATATACTATGTACTACACTGTGCGTTTCGTATATTCTAAGTTTTTCAGTGCAACTCACTCATATACTATGTACTACACTGTGCGTTTCTTATATTCTAAGTTTTTCAGTGCAACTCACTCATATACTATGTGCTACACTGTGCGTTTCTTATATTCTAAGTTTTTCAGTGCAACTCACTATATACTTTGTACTACACTGTGCGTTTCTTATATTCTTAGTTTTTCAGTGCAACTCACTCATATACTATGTACTACACTGTGCGTTTCTTATATTCTAAGTTTTTCAGTGCAAGTCACTCATATACTATGTACTACACTGTGCGATTCTTATATTCTAAGTTTTTGAGTGCAACTCACTCATATACTATGTACTACACTGTGCGTTTCTTATATTCTAAGTTTTTCAGTGCAACTCACTCATATACTATGTACTACACTGTGCGTTTCTTATATTCTAAGTTTTTCAGTGCAACTCACTCATATACTATGTACTACACTGTGCGTTTCTTATATTCTAAGTTTTTCAGTGCAACTCACTCATATATTATGTACTACACTGTGCGTTTCTTATATTCTAAGTTTTTGAGTGCAACTCACTCATATACTATGTACTACACTGTGCGTTTCTTATATTCTAAGTTTTTCAGTGCAACTCACTCATATACTATGTACTACACTGTGCGTTTCTTATATTCTATGTTTTTCAGTGCAACTCACTCATATACTATGTACTACACTGTGCGTTTCTTATATTCTAAGTTTTTCAGTGCAACTCACTCATATACTATGTACTACACTGTGCGTTTCTTATATTCTAAGTTTTTCAGTGCAACTCACTCATATACTATGTACTACACTGTGCGTTTCTTATATTCTAAGTTTTTCAGTGCAACTCACTCATATACTATGTACTACACTGTGCGTTTCTTATATTCTATGTTTTTCAGTGCAACTCACTCATATACTATGTACTACACTGTGCGTTTCTTATATTCTAAGTTTTTCAGTGCAACTCACTCATATATTATGTACTACACTGTGCGTTTCTTATATTCTAAGTTTTTCAGTGCAACTCACTCATATACTATGTACTACACTGTGCGTTTCTTATATTCTAAGTTTTTCAGTGCAACTCACTCATATACTATGTACTACACTCTGCGTTTCTTATATTCTAAGTTTTTCAGTGCAACTCACTCATATACTATGTACTAAACTGTGCGTTTCTTATATTCTAAGTTTTTCAGTGCAACTCACTCATATACTATGTACTACACTGTGCGTTTCTTATATTCTAAGTTTTTCAGTGCAACTCACTCATATACTATGTACTACACTGTGCGTTTCTTATATTCTAAGTTTTTCAGTGCAACTCACTCATATACTATGTACTACACTGTGCATTTCGTGTAATGCGGGTTTTTCAGTAAATTCTAAGTTTTTCAGTGCAACTCACTCATATACTATGTACTACACTGTGCGTTTCTTATATTCTAAGTTTTTCAGTGCAACTCACTCATATACTATGTACTACACTGTGCGTTTCTTATATTCTAAGTTTTTCAGTGCAACTCACTCTTATACTATGTACTACACTGTGCGTTTCTTATATTCTAAGTTTTTCAGTGCAACTCACTCATATACTATGTACTACACTGTGCGTTTCTTATATTCTAAGTTTTTCAGTGCAACTCACTCATATACTATGTACTACACTGTGCGTTTCTTATATTCTAAGTTTTTCAGTGCAACTCACTCATATACTATGTACTACACTGTGCGTTTCTTATATTCTAAGTTTTTCAGTGCAACTCACTCATATACTATGTACTACACTGTGCGTTTCTTATATTCTAAGTTTTTCAGTGCAACTCACTCATATACTATGTACTACACTGTGCGTTTCTTATATTCTAAGTTTTTCAGTGCAACTCACTCATATACTATGTACTACACTGTGCGTTTCTTATATTCTAAGTTTTTCAGTGCAACTCACTCATATACTATGTACTACACTGTGCGTTTCTTATATTCTAAGTTTTTCAGTGCAACTCACTCATATACGATGTACTACACTGTGCGTTTCGTATATTCTAAGTTTTTCATTGCAACTCACTCATATACTATGTACTACACTGTGGTTTTCTTAAATTCTAAGTTTTTCAGTGCAACTCACTCATATACTATGTACTACACTGAGCGTTTCTTATATTCTAAGTTTGTCAGTGCAACTCACTCATATACTATGTACTACACTCTGCGTTTCTTATATTTTAAGTTTTTCAGTGCAACTCACTCATATACTATGTACTACACTGTGCGTTTCTTATATTCTAAGTTTTTCACTGAAACTCACTCATATACTATGTACTACACTGTGCGTTTCTTATATTCTAAGTTTTTCAGTGCAACTCACTCATATACTATGTACTACACTGTGCGTTTCTTATATTTTAAGTTTTTCAGTGCAACTCACTCATATACTATGTACTACACTGTGCGTTTCTTATATTCTAAGTTTTTCACTGAAACTCACTCATATACTATGTACTACACTGTGCGTTTCTTATATTCTAAGTTTTTCAGTGCAACTCACTCATATACTATGTACTACACTGTGCATTTCGTGTAATGCGGGTTTTTCAGTAAATTCTAAGTTTTTCAGTGCAACTCATTCATATACTATGTACTGTACTGTGCGTTTCTTATATTCTAAGTTTTTCAGTGCAACTCACTCATATACTATGTACTACACTGTGCGTTTCGTATATTCTAAGTTTTTCAGTGCAACTCACTCATATACTATGTACTACACTGTGCGTTTCTTATATTCTAAGTTTTTCAGTGCAACTCACTCATATACTATGTACTACACTGTGCATTTCGTGTAATGCGGGTTTTTCAGTAAATTCTAAGTTTTTCAGTGCAACTCATTCATATACTATGTACTGTACTGTGCGTTTCTTATATTCTAAGTTTTTCAGTGCAACTCACTCATATACTATGTACTACACTGTGCGTTTCTTATATTCTTAGTTTTTCAGTGCAACTCACTCATATACTATGTACTACACTGTGCGTTTCTTATATTCTAAGTTTTTCAGTGCAACTCACTCATATACTATGTACTACACTGTGCGTTTCTTATATTCTAAGTTTTTGAGTGCAACTCACTCATATATGATGTACTACACTGTGCGTTTCTTATATTCTAAGTTTTTCAGTGCAACTCACTCATATACTATGTACTACACTGTGCGTTTCTTATATTCTAAGTTTTTCAGTGCAACTCACTCATATACTATGTACTACACTGTGCGTTTCTTATATTCTAAGTTTTTCAGTGCAACTCACTCATATATTATGTACTACACTGTGCGTTTCTTATATTCTAAGTTTTTCAGTGCAACTCACTCATATACTATGTACTACACTGTGCGTTTTTTATATTCTAAGTTTTTCAGTGCAACTCACTCATATACTATGTACTACACTGTGCGTTTCTTATATTCTATGTTTTTCAGTGCAACTCACTCATATACTATGTACTACACTGTGCGTTTCTTATATTCTAAGTTTTTCAGTGCAACTCACTCATATACTATGTACTACACTGTGCGTTTCTTATATTCTAAGTTTTTCAGTGCAACTCACTCATATACTATGTACTACACTGTGCGTGTCTTATATTCTAAGTTTTTCAGTGCAACTCACTCATATACTATGTACTACACTGTGCGTGTCTTATATTCTAAGTTTTTCAGTGCAACTCACTCATATACTATGTACTACACTGTGCGTTTCTTATATTCTAAGTTTTTCAGTGCAACTCACTCATATACTATGTACTACACTGTGCGTTTCTTATATTCTAAGTTTTTCAGTGCAACTCACTCATATACTATGTACTACACTGTGCGTTTCTTATATTCTAAGTTTTTCAGTGCAACTCACTCATATACTATGTACTACACTGTGCGTTTCTTATATTCTATGTTTTTCAGTGCAACTCACTCATATACTATGTACTACACTGTGCGTTTCTTATATTCTAAGTTTTTCAGTGCAACTCACTCATATACTATGTACTAAACTGTGCGTTTCTTATATTCTAAGTTTTTCAGTGCAACTCACTCCTATACTATGTACTACACTGTGCGTTTCTTATATTCTAAGTTTTTCAGTGCAACTCACTCATATACTATGTACTACACTGTGCGTTTCTTATATTCTAAGTTTTTCAGTGCAACTCACTCATATACTATGTACTACACTCTGCGTTTCTTATATTCTAAGTTTTTCAGTGCAACTCCCTCATATACTATGTACTACACTGTGCATTTCATGTAATGCGGGTTTTTCAGTAAATTCTAAGTTTTTGAGTGCAACTCACTCATATACTATGTACTACACTGTGCGTTTCTTATATTCTAAGTTTTTCAGTGCAACTCACTCATATACTATGTACTAAACTGTGCGTTTCTTATATTCTAAGTTTTTCACTGAAACTCACTCATATACTATGTACTACACTGTGCGTTTCTTATATTCTAAGTTTTTCAGTGCAACTCACTCATATACTATGTACTACACTGTGCATTTCGTGTAATGCGGGTTTTTCAGTAAATTCTAAGTTTTTCAGTGCAACTCATTCATATACTATGTACTGTACTGTGCGTTTCTTATATTCTAAGTTTTTCAGTGCAACTCACTCATATACTATGTACTACACTGTGCGTTTCTTATATTCTAAGTTTTTCACTGAAACTCACTCATATACTATGTACTACACTGTGCGTTTCTCATATTCTAAGTTTTTCAGAGCAAATCACTCATATACTATGTACTACACTGTGCGTTTCTTATATTTTAAGTTTTTCAGTGCAACTCACTCATATACTATGTACTACACTGTGCGTTTCTTATATTCTAAGTTTTTCACTGAAACTCACTCATATACTATGTACTACACTGTGCGTTTCTTATATTCTAAGTTTTTCAGTGCAACTCACTCATATACTATGTACTACACTGTGCATTTCGTGTAATGCGGGTTTTTCAGTAAATTCTAAGTTTTTCAGTGCAACTCATTCATATACTATGTACTGTACTGTGCGTTTCTTATATTCTAAGTTTTTCAGTGCAACTCACTCATATACTATGTACTACACTGTGCGTTTCGTATATTCTAAGTTTTTCAGTGCAACTCACTCCTATACTATGTACTACACTGTGCGTTTCTTATATTCTAAGTTTTTCAGTGCAACTCACTCATATACTATGTACTACACTGTGCGTTTCTTATATTCTAAGTTTTTCAGTGCAACTCACTCATATACTATGTACTACACTCTGCGTTTCTTATATTCTAAGTTTTTCAGTGCAACTCCCTCATATACTATGTACTACACTGTGCATTTCATGTAATGCGGGTTTTTCAGTAAATTCTAAGTTTTTGAGTGCAACTCACTCATATACTATGTACTACACTGTGCGTTTCTTATATTCTAAGTTTTTCAGTGCAACTCACTCATATACTATGTACTATACTGTGCGTTTCTTATATTCTAAGTTTTTCAGTGCAACTCACTCATATACTATGTACTACACTGTGCATTTCTTGTAATGCGGGTTTTTCAGTAAATTCTAAGTTTTTCACTGAAACTCACTCATATACTATGTACTACACTGTGCGTTTCTTATATTCTAAGTTTTTCAGTGCAACTCACTCATATACTATGTACTACACTGTGCATTTCGTGTAATGCGGGTTTTTCAGTAAATTCTAAGTTTTTCAGTGCAACTCATTCATATACTATGTACTGTACTGTGCGTTTCTTATATTCTAAGTTTTTCAGTGCAACTCACTCATATACTATGTACTACACTGTGCGTTTCTTATATTCTAAGTTTTTCACTGAAACTCACTCATATACTATGTACTACACTGTGCGTTTCTTATATTCTAAGTTTTTCAGAGCAAATCACTCATATACTATGTACTACACTGTGCGTTTCTTATATTTTAAGTTTTTCAGTGCAACTCACTCATATACTATGTACTACACTGTGCGTTTCTTATATTCTAAGTTTTTCACTGAAACTCACTCATATACTATGTACTACACTGTGCGTTTCTTATATTCTAAGTTTTTCAGTGCAACTCACTCATATACTATGTACTACACTGTGCATTTCGTGTAATGCGGGTTTTTCAGTAAATTCTAAGTTTTTCAGTGCAACTCATTCATATACTATGTACTGTACTGTGCGTTTCTTATATTCTAAGTTTTTCAGTGCAACTCACTCATATACTATGTACTACACTGTGCGTTTCGTATATTCTAAGTTTTTCAGTGCAACTCACTCATATACTATGTACTACACTGTGCGTTTCTTATATTCTAAGTTTTTCAGTGCAACTCACTCATATACTATGTACTACACTGTGCGTTTCTTATATTCTAAGTTTTTCAGTGCAACTCACTCATATACTATGTACTACACTGTGCGTTTCTTATATTCTAAGTTTTTCAGTGCAACTCACTCATATACTATGTACTACACTGTGCGTTTCTTATATTCTAAGTTTTTCAGTGCAACTCACTCATATACTATGTGCTACACTGTGCGTTTCTTATATTCTAAGTTTTTCAGTGCAACTCACTCATATACTTTGTACTACACTGTGCGTTTCTTATATTCTAAGTTTTTCAGTGCAACTCACTCATATACTATGTACTACACTGTGCGTTTCTTATATTCTAAGTTTTTCAGTGCAACTAACTCATATACTATGTACTACACTGTGCGTTTCTTATATTCTAAGTTTTTCAGTGCAACTCACTCATATACTATGTACTACACTGTGCGTTTCTTATATTCTAAGTTTTTCAGTGCGACTCACTCATATACTATGTACTACACTGTGCGTTTCTTATATTCTAAGTTTTTCAGTGCAACTCACTCATATACTATGTACTACACTGTGCGTTTCTTATATTCTAAGTTTTTCAGTGCAACTCACTCATATACTATGTACTACACTGTGCGTTTCTTATATTCTAAGTTTTTGAGTGCAACTCACTCATATACTATGTACTACACTGTGCGTTTCTTATATTCTAAGTTTTTCAGTGCAACTCACTCATATACTATGTACTACACTGTGCGTTTCTTATATTCTATGTTTTTCAGTGCAACTCACTCATATACTATGTACTACACTGTGCGTTTCTTATATTCTAAGTTTTTCAGTGCAACTCACTCATATACTATGTACTAAACTGTGCGTTTCTTATATTCTAAGTTTTTCAGTGCAACTCACTCATATACTATGTACTACACTGTGCGTTTCTTAAATTCTAAGTTTTTCAGTGCAACTCACTCATATACTATGTACTACACTGTGCGTTTCTTATATTCTAAGTTTTTCAGTGCAACTCACTCATATACTATGTACTACACTCTGCGTTTCTTATATTCTAAGTTTTTCAGTGCAACTCACTCATATACTATGTACTACACTGTGCATGTCATGTAATGCGGGTTTTTCAGTAAATTCAAAGTTTTTGAGTGCAACTCACTCATATACTATGTACTACACTGTGCGTTTCTTATATTCTAAGTTTTTCAGTGCAACTCACTCATATACTATGTACTACACTGTGCGTTTCTTATATTCTAAGTTTTTCAGTGCAACTCACTCATATACTATGTACTACACTGTGCGTTTCTTATATTCTAAGTTTTTCAGTGCAACTCACTCATATACTATGTACTACACTGTGCGTTTCTTATATTCTAAGTTTTTCAGTGCAACTCACTCATAAACTATGTACTACACTGTGCGTTTCTTATATTCTAAGTTTTTCAGTGCAACTCACTCATATACTATGTACTACACTGTGCGTTTCTTATATTCTAAGTTTTTCACTGAAACTCACTCATATACTATGTACTACACTGTGCGTTTCTTATATTCTAAGTTTTTCAGTGCAACTCACTCATATACTATGTACTACACTGTGCATTTCGTGTAATGCGGGTTTTTCAGTAAATTCTAAGTTTTTCAGTGCAACTCATTCATATACTATGTACTGTACTGTGCGTTTCTTATATTCTAAGTTTTTCAGTGCAACTCACTCATATACTATGTACTACACTGTGCGTTTCGTATATTCTAAGGTTTTCAGTGCAACTCACTCATATACTATGTACTACACTGTGCGTTTCTTATATTCTAAGTTTTTGAGTGCAACTCACTCATATACTATGTACTACACTGTGCGTTTCTTATATTCTAAGTTTTTCAGTGCAACTCACTCATATACTATGTACTACACTGTGCGTTTCTTATATTCTATGTTTTTCAGTGCAACTCACTCATATACTATGTACTACACTGTGCGTTTCTTATATTCTAAGTTTTTCAGTGCAACTCACTCATATACTATGTACTAAACTGTGCGTTTCTTATATTCTAAGTTTTTCAGTGCAACTCACTCATATACTATGTACTACACTGTGCGTTTCTTATATTCTAAGTTTTTCAGTGCAACTCACTCATATACTATGTCCTACACTGTGCGTTTCTTATATTCTAAGTTTTTCAGTGCAACTCACTCATATACTATGTACTACACTCTGCGTTTCTTATATTCTAAGTTTTTCAGTGCAACTCACTCATATACTATGTACTACACTGTGCATTTCATGTAATGCGGGTTTTTCAGTAAATTCTAAGTTTTTGAGTGCAACTCACTCATATACTATGTACTACACTGTGCGTTTCTTATATTCTAAGTTTTTGAGTGCAACTCACTCATATACTATGTACTACACTGTGCGTTTCTTATATTCTAAGTTTTTCAGTGCAACTCACTCATATACTATGTACTACACTGTGCGTTTCTTATATTCTAAGTTTTTCAGTGCAACTCACTCATATACTATGTACTACACTGTGCGTTTCTTATATTCTAAGTTTTTCAGTGCAACTCACTCATATACTATGTACTACACTGTGCGTTTCTTATATTCTAAGTTTTTCAGTGCAACTCACTCATATACTATGTACTACACTGTGCGTTTCTTATATTCTAAGTTTTTCAGTGCAACTCACTCATATACTATGTACTACACTGTGCGTTTCTTATATTCTAAGTTTTTCAGTGCAACTCACTCATAAACTATGTACTACACTGTGCGTTTCTTATATTCTAAGTTTTTCAGTGCAACTCACTCATATACTATGTACTACACTGTGCGTTTCTTATATTCTAAGTTTTTCACTGAAACTCACTCATATACTATGTACTACACTGTGCGTTTTTTATATTCTAAGTTTTTCAGTGCAACTCACTCATATACTATGTACTACACTGTGCATTTCGTGTAATGCGGGTTTTTCAGTAAATTCTAAGTTTTTCAGTGCAACTCATTCATATACTATGTACTGTACTGTGCGTTTCTTATATTCTAAGTTTTTCAGTGCAACTCACTCATATACTATGTACTACACTGTGCGTTTCGTATATTCTAAGGTTTTCAGTGCAACTCACTCATATACTATGTACTACACTGTGCGTTTCTTATATTCTAAGTTTTTGAGTGCAACTCACTCATATACTATGTACTACACTGTGCGTTTCTTATATTCTAAGTTTTTCAGTGCAACTCACTCATATACTATGTACTACACTGTGCGTTTCTTATATTCTATGTTTTTCAGTGCAACTCACTCATATACTATGTACTACACTGTGCGTTTCTTATATTCTAAGTTTTTCAGTGCAACTCACTCATATACTATGTACTAAACTGTGCGTTTCTTATATTCTAATTTTTTCAGTGCAACTCACTCATATACTATGTACTACACTGTGCGTTTCTTATATTCTAAGTTTTTCAGTGCAACTCACTCATATACTATGTACTACACTGTGCGTTTCTTATATTCTAAGTTTTTCAGTGCAACTCACTCATATACTATGTACTACACTCTGCGTTTCTTATATTCTAAGTTTTTCAGTGCAACTCACTCATATACTATGTACTACACTGTGCATTTCATGTAATGCGGGTTTTTCAGTAAATTCTAAGTTTTTGAGTGCAACTCACTCATATACTATGTACTACACTGTGCGTTTCTTATATTCTAAGTTTTTGAGTGCAACTCACTCATATACTATGTACTACACTGTGCGTTTCTTATATTCTAAGTTTTTCAGTGCAACTCACTCATATACTATGTACTACACTGTGCGTTTCTTATATTCTAAGTTTTTCAGTGCAACTCACTCATATACTATGTACTACACTGTGCGTTTCTTATATTCTAAGTTTTTCAGTGCAACTCACTCATATACTATGTACTACACTGTGCGTTTCTTATATTCTAAGTTTTTCAGTGCAACTCACTCATATACTATATACTACACTGTGCGTTTCTTATATTCTAAGTTTTTCAGTGCAACTCACTCATATACTATGTACTACACTGTGCGTTTCTTATATTCTAAGTTTTTCAGTGCAACTCACTCATATACTATGTACTACACTGTGCGTTTCTTATATTCTAAGTTTTTCACTGAAACTCACTCATATATTATGTACTACACTGTGCGTTTCTTATATTCTAAGTTTTTCAGTGCAACTCACTCATATGCTATGTACTACACTGTGCATTTCGTGTAATGCGGGTTTTTCAGTAAATTCTAAGTTTTTCAGTGCAACTCATTCATATACTATGTACTGTACTGTGCGTTTCTTATATTCTAAGTTTTTCAGTGCAACTCACTCATATACTATGTACTACACTGTGCGTTTCGTATATTCTAAGTTTTTCAGTGCAACTCACTCATATACTATGTACTACACTGTGCGTTTCTTATATTCTAAGTTTTTCAGTGCAACTCACTCATATACTATGTACTACACTGTGCTTTTCTTATATTCTAAGTTTTTCAGTGCAACTCACTCATATACTATGTACTACACTGTGCGTTTCTTATATTCTAAGTTTTTCAGTGCAACTCACTCATATACTATGTACTACACTGTGCGTTTCTTATATTCTAAGTTTTTCAGTGCAACTCACTCATATACTATGTACTACACTGTGCGTTTCTTATATTCTAAGTTTTTCAGTGCAACTCACTCATATACTTTGTACTACACTGTGCGTTTCTTATATTCTAAGTTTTTCAGTGCAACTCACTCATATACTATGTACTACACTGTGCGTTTCTTATATTCTAAGTTTTTCAGTGCAACTCACTCATATACTATGTACTACACTGTGCGTTTCTTATATTCTAAGTTTTTGAGTGCAACTCACTCATATACTATGTACTACACTGTGCGTTTCTTATATTCTAAGTTTTTCAGTGCAACTCACTCATATACTATGTACTACACTGTGCGTTTCTTATATTCTATGTTTTTCAGTGCAACTCACTCATATACTATGTACTACATTGTGCGTTTCTTATATTCTAAGTTTTTCAGTGCAACTCACTCATATACTATGTACTAAACTGTGCGTTTCTTATATTCTAAGTTTTTCAGTGCAACTCACTCATATACTATGTACTACACTGTGCATTTCTTATATTCTAAGTTTTTCAGTGCAACTCACTCATATACTATGTACTACACTCTGCGTTTCTTATATTCTAAGTTTTTCAGTGCAACTCACTCATATACTATGTACTACACTCTGCGTTTCTTATATTCTAAGTTTTTCAGTGCAACTCACTCATATACTATGTACTACACTGTGCATTTCATATAATGCGGGTTTTTCAGTAAATTCTAAGTTTTTCAGTGCAACTCACTCATATACTATGTACTACACTGTGCGTTTCTTATATTCTAAGTTTTTCAGTGCAACTCACTCATATACTATGTACTACACTGTGCGTTTCTTATATTCTAAGTTTTTCAGTGCAACTCACTCATATACTATGTACTACACTGTGCGTTTCTTATATGCTAAGTTTTTCAGTGCAACTCACTCATATACTATGTACTACACTGTGCGTTTCTTATATTCTAAGTTTTTCAGTGCAACTCACTCATATACTATGTACTACACTGTGCGTTTCTTATATTCTAAGTTTTTCAGTGCAACTCACTCATATACTATGTACTACACTGTGCGTTTCTTATATTCTAAGTTTTTCAGTGCAACTCACTCATATACTATGTACTACACTGTGCGTTGCTTATATTCTAAGTTTTTC
Organism: Mus caroli; assembly: GCF_978045245.1. Lineage (NCBI taxonomy): Eukaryota > Metazoa > Chordata > Mammalia > Rodentia > Muridae > Mus > Mus caroli. The sequence continues at coordinate 2,081,944 of NW_028227279.1, read as the reverse complement.
AGTGCAACTCACTCATATACTATGTACTACACTGTGCGTTTCTTATATTCTAAGTTTTTCAGTGCAACTCACTCATATACTATGTACTACACTGTGCGTTTCTTATATTCTAAGTTTTTCAGTGCAACTCACTCATATACTATGTACTACACTGTGCGTTTCTTATATTCTAAGTTTTTCAGTGCAACTCACTCATATGCTATGTACTACACTGTGCATTTCGTGTAATGCGGGTTTTTCAGTAAATTCTAAGTTTTTCAGTGCAACTCACTCATATACTATGTACTACACTGTGCGTTTCTTATATTCTAAGTTTTTCAGTGCAACTCACTCATATACTATGTACTACACTGTGCGTTTCTTATATTCTAAGTTTTTCAGTGCAACTCACTCATATACTATGTGCTACACAGTGCGTTTCTTATATTCTAAGTTTTTCAGTGCACATCACTCATATACTATGTGCTACACTGTGCGTTTCTTATATTCTAAGTTTTTCAGTGCACCTCACTCATATACTATGTGCTACACTGTGCGTTTCTTATATTCTAAGTTTTTCAGTGCAACTCACTCATATACTATGTGCTACACTGTGCGTTTCTTATATTCTAAGTTTTTCAGTGCAACTCACTCATATACTATGTGCTACACTGTGCGTTTCTTATATTCTAAGTTTTTCAGTGCAACTCACTCATATACTATGTGCTACACTGTGCGTTTCTTATATTCTAAGTTTTTCAGTGCAACTCACTCATATACTATGTACTACACTGTGCGTTTCTTATATTCTAAGTTTTTCAGTGCAACTCACTCATATACTATGTACTACACTGTGCGTTTCTTATATTCTAAGTTTTTCAGTTTAACTCACTCATATACTATGTACTACACTGTGCGTTTCTTATATGCTAAGTTTTTCAGTGCAACTCACTCATATACTATGTACTACACTGTGCGTTTCTTATATTCTAAGTTTTTCAGTGCAACTCACTCATATACTATGTACTACACTGTGCGTTTCTTATATTCTAAGTTTTTCAGTGCAACTCACTCATATACTATGTACTACACTGTGCGTTTCTTATATTCTAAGTTTTTCAGTGCAACTCACTCATATACTATGTACTACACTGTGCGTTGCTTATATTCTAAGTTTTTCAGTGCAACTCACTCATATACTATGTACTACACTGTGCGTTTCTTATATTCTAAGTTTTTCAGTGCAACTCACTCATATACTATGTACTACACTGTGCGTTTCTTATATTCTAAGTTTTTCAGTGCAACTCACTCATATACTATGTACTACACTGTGAGTTTCTTATATTCTAAGTTTTTCAGTGCAACTCACTCATATGCTATGTACTACACTGTGCATTTCGTGTAATGCGGGTTTTTCAGTAAATTCTAAGTTTTTCAGTGCAACTCACTCATATACTATGTACTACACTGTGCGTTTCTTATATTCTAAGTTTTTCAGTGCAACTCACTCATATACTATGTACTACACTGTGCGTTTCTTATAGTCTAAGTTTTTCAGTGCAACTCACTCATATACTATGTGCTACACAGTGCGTTTCTTATATTCTAAGTTTTTCAGTGCACATCACTCATATACTATGTGCTACACTGTGCGTTTCTTATATTCTAAGTTTTTCAGTGCACCTCACTCATATACTATGTGCTACACTGTGCGTTTCTTATATTCTAAGTTTTTCAGTGCAACTCACTCATATACTATGTGCTACACTGTGCGTTTCTTATATTATAAGTTTTTCAGTGCAACTCACTCATATACTATGTGCTACACTGTGCGTTTCTTATATTCTAAGTTTTTCAGTGCAACTCACTCATATACTATGTGCTACACTGTGCGTTTCTTATATTCTAAGTTTTTCAGTGCAACTCACTCATATACTATGTACTACACTGTGCGTTTCTTATATTCTAAGTTTTTCAGTGCAACTCACTCATATACTATGTACTACACTGTGCGTTTCTTATATTCTAAGTTTTTCAGTGCAACTCACTCATATACTATGTACTACACTGTGCGTTTCTTATATTCTAAGTTTTTCAGTGCAACTCACTCATATACTATGTGCTACACTGTGCGTTTCTTATATTCTAAGTTTTTCAGTGCAACTCACTCATATACTATGTGCTACACTGTGCGTTTCTTATATTCTAAGTTTTTCAGTGCAACTCACTCATATACTATGTGCTACACTGTGCGTTTCTTATATTCTAAGTTTTTGAGTGCAACTCACTCATATACTATGTACTACACTGTGCGTTTCTTATATTCTAAGTTTTTCAGTGCAACTCACTCATATACTATGTACTACACTGTGCGTTTCTTATATTCTAAGTTTTTGAGTGCAACTCACTCATATACTATGTACTACACTGTGCGTTGCTTATATTCTAAGTTTTTCAGTGCAACTCACTCATATACTATGTACTACACTGTGCGTTGCTTATATTCTAAGTTTTTCAGTGCAACTCACTCATATACTATGTACTACACTGTGCGTTTCTTATATTCTAAGTTTTTCAGTGCAACTCACTCATATACTATGTACTACACTGTGCGTTTCTTATATTCTAAGTTTTACAGTGCAACTCACTCATATACTATGTACTACACTGTGCGTTTCTTATATTCTAAGTTTTTCAGTGCAACTCACTCATATACTATGTACTACACTGTGCATTTCGTGTAAAGCGGGTTTTTCAGTAAATTCTAAGTTTTTCAGTGCACCTCATTCATATACTATGTACAATACTCTGCGTTTCTTATATTCTAAGTTTTTCAATGCAACTCACTAATATACTATGTACTACACTGTGCGTTTCTTATATTCTAAGTTTTTCAGTGCAACTCACTCATATACTATGTACTACACTGTGCGTTTCTTATATTCTAAGTTTTTCAGTGCAACTCACTCATATACTATGTACTACACTGTGCGTTTCTTATATTCTAAGTTTTTCAGTGCAACTCACTCATATACTATGTATTACACTGTGCATTTCTTATATTCTAAGTTTTTCAGTGCAACTCACTCATATACTTTGTACTACACTGTTCTTTTCTTATATTCTAAGTTTTTCAGTGCAACTCACTCATATACTATGTACTACACTGTGCGTTTCTTATATTCTAACTTTTTCAGTGCAACTCACTCATATACTATGTACTACACTGTGCGTTTCTTATATTCTAAGTTTTTGAGTGCAACTCACTCATATACTATGTACTACACTGTGCGTTTCTTATATTCTAAGTTTTTCAGTGCAACTCAATCATATACTATGTACTACACTGTGCGTTTCTTATATTCTAAGTTTTTCAGTGCAACTCACTCATATACTATGTGCTACACTGTGCGTTTCTTATATTCTAACTTTTTCAGTGCAACTCACTCATATACTATTTGCTACACTGTGCGTTTCTTATATTCTAAGTTTTTCAGTGCAACTCACTCATATACTATGTACTACACTGTGCGTTTCTTATATTCTAAGTTTTTCACTGAAACTCACTCATATACTATGTACTACACTGTGCGTTTCTTATATTCTAAGTTTTTCAGTGCAACTCACTCATATACTATGTACTATATTGTGCGTTTCTTATATTCTAAGTTTTTCAGTGCAACTCACTCATATACTATGTACTACACTGTGCGTTTCTTATATTCTAAGTTTTTCAGTGCAACTCAATCATATACTATGTATTACACTGTGCGTTTCTTATATTCTAAGTTTTTCAGTGCAACTCACTCATATACTATGTACTACACTGTGCGTTTCTTATATTCTAAGTTTTTCAGTGCAACTCACTCATATACTATGTACTACACTGTGCGTTTCTTATATTCTAAGTTTTTCAGTGCAACTCACTCATATACTATGTACTACACTATGCGTTTCTTATATTCTAAGTTTTTCAGTGCAACTCACTCATATACTATGTACTACACTGTGCGTTTCTTATATTCTAAGTTTTTCAGTGCAACTCACTCATATAGTATGTACTACTCTGTGCGTTTCTTATATTCTAAGTTTTTCAGTGCAACTCACTCATATACTATGTACTATACTGTGCATTTCGTGTAATGCGGGTTTTTCAGTAAATTCTAAGTTTTTCAGTACAACTCACTCATATACTATGTACTACACTGTGCGTTTCTTATATTCTAAGTTTTTCAGTGCAACTCACTCATATACTATGTACTACACTGTGCGTTTCTTATATTCAAAGTTTTTCAGTGCAACTCACTCATATACTATGTACTACACTGTGCGTTTCTTATATTCTAAGTTTTTCAGTGCAACTCACTCATATACTATGTACTACACTGTGCGTTTCTTATATTCTAAGTTTTTCAGTGCAACTCACTCATATACTATGTACTACACTGTGCGTTGCTTATATTCTAAGTTTTTCAGTGCAACTCACTCATATACTATGTACTACACTGTGCGTTTCTTATATTCTAAGTTTTTCAGTGCAACTCACTCATATACTATGTACTACACTGTGCGTTTCTTATATTCTAAGTTTTTCAGTGCAACTCACTCATATACTATGTACTACACTGTGAGTTTCTTATATTCTAAGTTTTTCAGTGCAACTCACTCATATGCTATGTACTACACTGTGCATTTCGTGTAATGCGGGTTTTTCAGTAAATTCTAAGTTTTTCAGTGCAACTCACTCATATACTATGTACTACACTGTGCGTTTCTTATATTCTAAGTTTTTCAGTGCAACTCACTCATATACTATGTACTACACTGTGCGTTTCTTATAGTCTAAGTTTTTCAGTGCAACTCACTCATATACTATGTGCTACACAGTGCGTTTCTTATATTCTAAGTTTTTCAGTGCACATCACTCATATACTATGTGCTACACTGTGCGTTTCTTATATTCTAAGTTTTTCAGTGCACCTCACTCATATACTATGTGCTACACTGTGCGTTTCTTATATTCTAAGTTTTTCAGTGCAACTCACTCATATACTATGTGCTACACTGTGCGTTTCTTATATTATAAGTTTTTCAGTGCAACTCACTCATATACTATGTGCTACACTGTGCGTTTCTTATATTCTAAGTTTTTCAGTGCAACTCACTCATATACTATGTGCTACACTGTGCGTTTCTTATATTCTAAGTTTTTCAGTGCAACTCACTCATATACTATGTACTACACTGTGCGTTTCTTATATTCTAAGTTTTTCAGTGCAACTCACTCATATACTATGTACTACACTGTGCGTTTCTTATATTCTAAGTTTTTCAGTGCAACTCACTCATATACTATGTACTACACTGTGCGTTTCTTATATTCTAAGTTTTTCAGTGCAACTCACTCATATACTATGTACTACACTGTGCGTTGCTTATATTCTAAGTTTTTCAGTGCAACTCACTCATATACTATGTACTACACTGTGCGTTTCTTATATTCTAAGTTTTTCAGTGCAACTCACTCATATACTATGTACTACACTGTGCGTTTCTTATATTCTAAGTTTTTCAGTGCAACTCACTCATATACTATGTACTACACTGTGCGTTTCTTATATTCTAAGTTTTTCAGTGCAACTCACTCATATACTATGTGCTACACTGTGCGTTTCTTATATTCTAAGTTTTTCAGTGCAACTCACTCATATACTATGTGCTACACTGTGCGTTTCTTATATTCTAAGTTTTTCAGTGCAACTCACTCATATACTATGTGCTACACTGTGCGTTTCTTATATTCTAAGTTTTTCAGTGCAACTCACTCATATACTATGTGCTACACTGTGCGTTTCTTATATTCTAAGTTTTTCAGTGCAACTCACTCATATACTATGTACTACACTGTGCGTTTCTTATATTCTAAGTTTTTCAGTGCAACTCACTCATATACTATGTACTACACTGTGCGTTTCTTATATTCTAAGTTTTTCAGTGCAACTCACTCATATACTATGTACTACACTGTGCGTTTCTTATATTCTAAGTTTTTCAGTGCAACTCACTCATATACTATGTACTACACTGTGCGTTTCTTATATTCTAAGTTTTTGAGTGCAACTCACTCATATACTATGTACTACACTGTGCGTTGCTTATATTCTAAGTTTTTCAGTGCAACTCACTCATATACTATGTACTACACTGTGCGTTGCTTATATTCTAAGTTTTTCAGTGCAACTCACTCATATACTATGTACTACACTGTGCGTTTCTTATATTCTAAGTTTTTCAGTGCAACTCACTCATATACTATGTACTACACTGTGCGTTTCTTATATTCTAAGTTTTACAGTGCAACTCACTCATATACTATGTACTACACTGTGCGTTTCTTATATTCTAAGTTTTTCAGTGCAACTCACTCATATACTATGTACTACACTGTGCATTTCGTGTAAAGCGGGTTTTTCAGTAAATTCTAAGTTTTTCAGTGCACCTCATTCATATACTATGTACAATACTCTGCGTTTCTTATATTCTAAGTTTTTCAATGCAACTCACTAATATACTATGTACTACACTGTGCGTTTCTTATATTCTAAGTTTTTCAGTGCAACTCACTCATATACTATGTACTACACTGTGCGTTTCTTATATTCTAAGTTTTTCAGTGCAACTCACTCATATACTATGTACTACACTGTGCGTTTCTTATATTCTAAGTTTTTCAGTGCAACTCACTCATATACTATGTATTACACTGTGCATTTCTTATATTCTAAGTTTTTCAGTGCAACTCACTCATATACTTTGTACTACACTGTTCTTTTCTTATATTCTAAGTTTTTCAGTGCAACTCACTCATATACTATGTACTACACTGTGCGTTTCTTATATTCTAACTTTTTCAGTGCAACTCACTCATATACTATGTACTACACTGTGCGTTTCTTATATTCTAAGTTTTTGAGTGCAACTCACTCATATACTATGTACTACACTGTGCGTTTCTTATATTCTAAGTTTTTCAGTGCAACTCAATCATATACTATGTACTACACTGTGCGTTTCTTATATTCTAAGTTTTTCAGTGCAACTCACTCATATACTATGTGCTACACTGTGCGTTTCTTATATTCTAACTTTTTCAGTGCAACTCACTCATATACTATTTGCTACACTGTGCGTTTCTTATATTCTAAGTTTTTCAGTGCAACTCACTCATATACTATGTACTACACTGTGCGTTTCTTATATTCTAAGTTTTTCACTGAAACTCACTCATATACTATGTACTACACTGTGCGTTTCTTATATTCTAAGTTTTTCAGTGCAACTCACTCATATACTATGTACTATATTGTGCGTTTCTTATATTCTAAGTTTTTCAGTGCAACTCACTCATATACTATGTACTACACTGTGCGTTTCTTATATTCTAAGTTTTTCAGTGCAACTCAATCATATACTATGTATTACACTGTGCGTTTCTTATATTCTAAGTTTTTCAGTGCAACTCACTCATATACTATGTACTACACTGTGCGTTTCTTATATTCTAAGTTTTTCAGTGCAACTCACTCATATACTATGTACTACACTGTGCGTTTCTTATATTCTAAGTTTTTCAGTGCAACTCACTCATATACTATGTACTACACTATGCGTTTCTTATATTCTAAGTTTTTCAGTGCAACTCACTCATATACTATGTACTACACTGTGCGTTTCTTATATTCTAAGTTTTTCAGTGCAACTCACTCATATAGTATGTACTACTCTGTGCGTTTCTTATATTCTAAGTTTTTCAGTGCAACTCACTCATATACTATGTACTATACTGTGCATTTCGTGTAATGCGGGTTTTTCAGTAAATTCTAAGTTTTTCAGTACAACTCACTCATATACTATGTACTACACTGTGCGTTTCTTATATTCTAAGTTTTTCAGTGCAACTCACTCATATACTATGTACTACACTGTGCGTTTCTTATATTCAAAGTTTTTCAGTGCAACTCACTCATATACTATGTACTACACTGTGCGTTTCTTATATTCTAAGTTTTTCAGTGCAACTCACTCATATACTATGTACTACACTGTGCGTTTCTTATATTCTAAGTTTTTCAGTGCAACTCACTCATATACTATGTGCTACACTGTGCGTTTCTTATATTCTAAGTTTTTCAGTGCAACTCACTCATATACTATGTGCTACACTGTGCGTTTCTTATATTCTAAGTTTTTCAGTGCAACTCACTCATATACTATGTACTACACTGTGCGTTTCTTATATTCTAAGTTTTTCAGTGCAACTCACTCATATACTATGTGCTACACTGTGCGTTTCTTATATTCTAAGTTTTTCAGTGCAACTCACTCATATACTATGTACTACACTGTGCGTTTCTTATATTCTAAGTTTTTCAGTGAAACTCACTCATATACTATGTACTACACTGTGCGTTTCTTATATTCTAAGTTTTTCAGTGCAACTCACTCACATACTATGTACTACACTGAGCGTTTCTTATACTCTAAGTTTTTCAGTGCAACTCACTCATATACTATGTACTACACTGTGCGTTTCTTATATTCTAAGTTTTTCAGTGCAACTCACTCATATACTATGTACTACACTGTGCGTTTCTTATATTCTAAGTTTTTCAGTGCAACTCACTCATATACTATGTGCTACACAGTGCGTTTCTTATATTCTAAGTTTTTCAGTGCACATCACTCATATACTATGTGCTACACTGTGCGTTTCTTATATTCTAAGTTTTTCAGTGCACCTCACTCATATACTATGTGCTACACTGTGCGTTTCTTATATTCTAAGTTTTTCAGTGCAACTCACTCATATACTATGTGCTACACTGTGCGTTTCTTATATTCTAAGTTTTTCAGTGCAACTCACTCATATACTATGTGCTACACTGTGCGTTTCTTATATTCTAAGTTTTTCAGTGCAACTCACTCATATACTATGTGCTACACTGTGCGTTTCTTATATTCTAAGTTTTTCAGTGCAACTCACTCATATACTATGTACTACACTGTGCGTTTCTTATATTCTAAGTTTTTCAGTGCAACTCACTCATATACTATGTACTACACTGTGCGTTTCTTATATTCTAAGTTTTTCAGTGCAACTCACTCATATACTATGTACTACACTGTGCGTTTCTTATATGCTAAGTTTTTCAGTGCAACTCACTCATATACTATGTACTACACTGTGCGTTTCTTATATTCTAAGTTTTTCAGTGCAACTCACTCATATACTATGTACTACACTGTGCGTTTCTTATATTCTAAGTTTTTCAGTGCAACTCACTCATATACTATGTACTACACTGTGCGTTTCTTATATTCTAAGTTTTTCAGTGCAACTCACTCATATACTATGTACTACACTGTGCGTTGCTTATATTCTAAGTTTTTCAGTGCAACTCACTCATATACTATGTACTACACTGTGCGTTTCTTATATTCTAAGTTTTTCAGTGCAACTCACTCATATACTATGTACTACACTGTGCGTTTCTTATATTCTAAGTTTTTCAGTGCAACTCACTCATATACTATGTACTACACTGTGCGTTTCTTATATTCTAAGTTTTTCAGTGCAACTCACTCATATGCTATGTACTACACTGTGCATTTCGTGTAATGCGGGTTTTTCAGTAAATTCTAAGTTTTTCAGTGCAACTCACTCATATACTATGTACTACACTGTGCGTTTCTTATATTCTAAGTTTTTCAGTGCAACTCACTCATATACTATGTACTACACTGTGCGTTTCTCATATTCTAAGTTTTTCAGTGCAACTCACTCATATACTATGTGCTACACAGTGCGTTTCTTATATTCTAAGTTTTTCAGTGCACATCACTCATATACTATGTGCTACACTGTGCGTTTCTTATATTCTAAGTTTTTCAGTGCACCTCACTCATATACTATGTGCTACACTGTGCGTTTCTTATATTCTAAGTTTTTCAGTGCAACTCACTCATATACTATGTGCTACACTGTGCGTTTCTTATATTATAAGTTTTTCAGTGCAACTCACTCATATACTATGTGCTACACTGTGCGTTTCTTATATTCTAAGTTTTTCAGTGCAACTCACTCATATACTATGTGCTACACTGTGCGTTTCTTATATTCTAAGTTTTTCAGTGCAACTCACTCATATACTATGTACTACACTGTGCGTTTCTTATATTCTAAGTTTTTCAGTGCAACTCACTCATATACTATGTACTACACTGTGCGTTTCTTATATTCTAAGTTTTTCAGTGCAACTCACTCATATACTATGTACTACACTGTGCGTTTCTTATATTCTAAGTTTTTCAGTGCAACTCACTCATATACTATGTGCTACACTGTGCGTTTCTTATATTCTAAGTTTTTCAGTGCAACTCACTCATATACTATGTGCTACACTGTGCGTTTCTTATATTCTAAGTTTTTCAGTGCAACTCACTCATATACTATGTGCTACACTGTGCGTTTCTTATATTCTAAGTTTTTCAGTGCAACTCACTCATATACTATGTGCTACACTGTGCGTTTCTTATATTCTAAGTTTTTCAGTGCAACTCACTCATATACTATGTACTACACTGTGCGTTTCTTATATTCTAAGTTTTTCAGTGCAACTCACTCATATACTATGTACTACACTGTGCGTTTCTTATATTCTAAGTTTTTCAGTGCAACTCACTCATATACTATGTACTACACTGTGCGTTTCTTATATTCTAAGTTTTTCAGTGCAACTCACTCATATACTATGTACTACACTGTGCGTTTCTTATATTCTAAGTTTTTCAGTGCAACTCACTCATATACTATGTACTACACTGTGCGTTGCTTATATTCTAAGTTTTTCAGTGCAACTCACTCATATACTATGTACTACACTGTGCGTTGCTTATATTCTAAGTTTTTCAGTGCAACTCACTCATATACTATGTACTACACTGTGCGTTTCTTATATTCTAAGTTTTTCAGTGCAACTCACTCATATACTATGTACTACACTGTGCGTTTCTTATATTCTAAGTTTTACAGTGCAACTCACTCATATACTATGTACTACACTGTGCGTTTCTTATATTCTAAGTTTTTCAGTGCAACTCACTCATATACTATGTACTACACTGTGCATTTCGTGTAAAGCGGGTTTTTCAGTAAATTCTAAGTTTTTCAGTGCACCTCATTCATATACTATGTACAATACTCTGCGTTTCTTATATTCTAAGTTTTTCAGTGCAACTCACTAATATACTATGTACTACACTGTGCGTTTCTTATATTCTAAGTTTTTCAGTGCAACTCACTCATATACTATGTACTACACTGTGCGTTTCTTATATTCTAAGTTTTTCAGTGCAACTCACTCATATACTATGTACTACACTGTGCGTTTCTTATATTCTAAGTTTTTCAGTGCAACTCACTCATATACTATGTATTACACTGTGCATTTCTTATATTCTAAGTTTTTCAGTGCAACTCACTCATATACTTTGTACTACACTGTTCTTTTCTTATATTCTAAGTTTTTCAGTGCAACTCACTCATATACTATGTACTACACTGTGCGTTTCTTATATTCTAACTTTTTCAGTGCAACTCACTCATATACTATGTACTACACTGTGCGTTTCTTATATTCTAAGTTTTTGAGTGCAACTCACTCATATACTATGTACTACACTGTGCGTTTCTTATATTCTAAGTTTTTCAGTGCAACTCAATCATATACTATGTACTACACTGTGCGTTTCTTATATTCTAAGTTTTTCAGTGCAACTCACTCATATACTATGTGCTACACTGTGCGTTTCTTATATTCTAACTTTTTCAGTGCAACTCACTCATATACTATTTGCTACACTGTGCGTTTCTTATATTCTAAGTTTTTCAGTGCAACTCACTCATATACTATGTACTACACTGTGCGTTTCTTATATTCTAAGTTTTTCACTGAAACTCACTCATATACTATGTACTACACTGTGGGTTTCTTATATTCTAAGTTTTTCAGTGCAACTCACTCATATACTATGTACTATATTGTGCGTTTCTTATATTCTAAGTTTTTCAGTGCAACTCACTCATATACTATGTACTACACTGTGCGTTTCTTATATTCTAAGTTTTTCAGTGCAACTCAATCATATACTATGTATTACACTGTGCGTTTCTTATATTCTAAGTTTTTCAGTGCAACTCACTCATATACTATGTACTACACTGTGCGTTTCTTATATTCTAAGTTTTTCAGTGCAACTCACTCATATACTATGTACTACACTGTGCGTTTCTTATATTCTAAGTTTTTCAGTGCAACTCACTCATATACTATGTACTACACTATGCGTTTCTTATATTCTAAGTTTTTCAGTGCAACTCACTCATATACTATGTACTACACTGTGCGTTTCTTATATTCTAAGTTTTTCAGTGCAACTCACTCATATAGTATGTACTAATCTGTGCGTTTCTTATATTCTAAGTTTTTCAGTGCAACTCACTCATATACTATGTACTATACTGTGCATTTCGTGTAATGCGGGTTTTTCAGTAAATTCTAAGTTTTTCAGTACAACTCACTCATATACTATGTACTACACTGTGCGTTTCTTATATTCTAAGTTTTTCAGTGCAACTCACTCATATACTATGTACTACACTGTGCGTTTCTTATATTCAAAGTTTTTCAGTGCAACTCACTCATATACTATGTACTACACTGTGCGTTTCTTATATTCTAAGTTTTTCAGTGCAACTCACTCATATACTATGTACTACACTGTGCGTTTCTTATATTCTAAGTTTTTCAGTGCAACTCACTCATATACTATGTGCTACACTGTGCGTTTCTTATATTCTAAGTTTTTCAGTGCAACTCACTCATATACTATGTGCTACACTGTGCGTTTCTTATATTCTAAGTTTTTCAGTGCAACTCACTCATATACTATGTACTACACTGTGCGTTTCTTATATTCTAAGTTTTTCAGTGCAACTCACTCATATACTATGTGCTACACTGTGCGTTTCTTATATTCTAAGTTTTTCAGTGCAACTCACTCATATACTATGTGCTACACTGTGCGTTTCTTATATTCTAAGTTTTTCAGTGCAACTCACTCATATACTATGTACTACACTGTGCGTTTCTTATATTCTAAGTTTTTCAGTGCAACTCACTCATATACTATGTACTACACTGTGCGTTTCTTATATTCTAAGTTTTTCAGTGCAACTCACTCATATACTATGTACTACACTGTGCGTTGCTTATATTCTAAGTTTTTCAGTGCAACTCACTCATATACTATGTACTACACTGTGCGTTGCTTATATTCTAAGTTTTTCAGTGCAACTCACTCATATACTATGTACTACACTGTGCGTTTCTTATATTCTAAGTTTTTCAGTGCAACTCACTCATATACTATGTACTACACTGTGCGTTTCTTATATTCTAAGTTTTACAGTGCAACTCACTCATATACTATGTACTACACTGTGCGTTTCTTATATTCTAAGTTTTTCAGTGCAACTCACTCATATACTATGTACTACACTGTGCATTTCGTGTAAAGCGGGTTTTTCAGTAAATTCTAAGTTTTTCAGTGCACCTCATTCATATACTATGTACAATACTCTGCGTTTCTTATATTCTAAGTTTTTCAGTGCAACTCACTAATATACTATGTACTACACTGTGCGTTTCTTATATTCTAAGTTTTTCAGTGCAACTCACTCATATACTATGTACTACACTGTGCGTTTCTTATATTCTAAGTTTTTCAGTGCAACTCACTCATATACTATGTACTACACTGTGCGTTTCTTATATTCTAAGTTTTTCAGTGCAACTCACTCATATACTATGTATTACACTGTGCATTTCTTATATTCTAAGTTTTTCAGTGCAACTCACTCATATACTTTGTACTACACTGTTCTTTTCTTATATTCTAAGTTTTTCAGTGCAACTCACTCATATACTATGTACTACACTGTGCGTTTCTTATATTCTAACTTTTTCAGTGCAACTCACTCATATACTATGTACTACACTGTGCGTTTCTTATATTCTAAGTTTTTGAGTGCAACTCACTCATATACTATGTACTACACTGTGCGTTTCTTATATTCTAAGTTTTTCAGTGCAACTCAATCATATACTATGTACTACACTGTGCGTTTCTTATATTCTAAGTTTTTCAGTGCAACTCACTCATATACTATGTGCTACACTGTGCGTTTCTTATATTCTAACTTTTTCAGTGCAACTCACTCATATACTATTTGCTACACTGTGCGTTTCTTATATTCTAAGTTTTTCAGTGCAACTCACTCATATACTATGTACTACACTGTGCGTTTCTTATATTCTAAGTTTTTCACTGAAACTCACTCATATACTATGTACTACACTGTGCGTTTCTTATATTCTAAGTTTTTCAGTGCAACTCACTCATATACTATGTACTATATTGTGCGTTTCTTATATTCTAAGTTTTTCAGTGCAACTCACTCATATACTATGTACTACACTGTGCGTTTCTTATATTCTAAGTTTTTCAGTGCAACTCAATCATATACTATGTATTACACTGTGCGTTTCTTATATTCTAAGTTTTTCAGTGCAACTCACTCATATACTATGTACTACACTGTGCGTTTCTTATATTCTAAGTTTTTCAGTGCAACTCACTCATATACTATGTACTACACTGTGCGTTTCTTATATTCTAAGTTTTTCAGTGCAACTCACTCATATACTATGTACTACACTATGCGTTTCTTATATTCTAAGTTTTTCAGTGCAACTCACTCATATACTATGTACTACACTGTGCGTTTCTTATATTCTAAGTTTTTCAGTGCAACTCACTCATATAGTATGTACTACTCTGTGCGTTTCTTATATTCTAAGTTTTTCAGTGCAACTCACTCATATACTATGTACTATACTGTGCATTTCGTGTAATGCGGGTTTTTCAGTAAATTCTAAGTTTTTCAGTACAACTCACTCATATACTATGTACTACACTGTGCGTTTCTTATATTCTAAGTTTTTCAGTGCAACTCACTCATATACTATGTACTACACTGTGCGTTTCTTATATTCAAAGTTTTTCAGTGCAACTCACTCATATACTATGTACTACACTGTGCGTTTCTTATATTCTAAGTTTTTCAGTGCAACTCACTCATATACTATGTACTACACTGTGCGTTTCTTATATTCTAAGTTTTTCAGTGCAACTCACTCATATACTATGTGCTACACTGTGCGTTTCTTATATTCTAAGTTTTTCAGTGCAACTCACTCATATACTATGTGCTACACTGTGCGTTTCTTATATTCTAAGTTTTTCAGTGCAACTCACTCATATACTATGTACTACACTGTGCATTTCTTATATTCTAAGTTTTTCAGTGCAACTCACTCATATACTATGTGCTACACTGTGCGTTTCTTATATTCTAAGTTTTTCAGTGCAACTCACTCATATACTATGTAATACACTGTGCGTTTCTTATATTCTAAGTTTTTCAGTGAAACTCACTCATATACTATGTACTACACTGTGCGTTTCTTATATTCTAAGTTTTTCAGTGCAACTCACTCACATACTATGTACTACACTGAGCGTTTCTTATACTCTAAGTTTTTCAGTGCAACTCACTCATATACTATGTACTACACTGTGCGTTTCTTATATTCTAAGTTTTTCAGTGCAACTCACTCATATACTATGTACTACACTGTGCGTTTCTTATATTCTAAGTTTTTCAGTGCAACTCACTCATATACTATGTACTACACTGTGCGTTTCTTATATTCTAAGTTTTTCAGTGCAACTCACTCATATACTATGTGCTACACTGTGCGTTTCTTATATTCTAAGTTTTTCAGTGCACATCACTCATATACTATGTGCTACACTGTGCGTTTCTTATATTCTAAGTTTTTCAGTGCACCTCACTCATATACTATGTGCTACACTGTGCGTTTCTTATATTCTAAGTTTTTCAGTGCAACTCACTCATATACTATATGCTACACTGTGCGTTTCTTATATTATAAGTTTTTCAGTGCAACTCACTCATATACTATGTGCTACACTGTGCGTTTCTTATATTCTAAGTTTTTCAGTGCAACTCACTCATATACTATGTGCTACACTGTGCGTTTCTTATTTTCTAAGTTTTTCAGTGCAACTCACTCATATACTATGTACTACACTGTGCGTTTCTTATATTCTAAGTTTTTCAGTGCAACTCACTCATATACTATGTACTACACTGTGCGTTTCTTATATTCTAAGTTTTTCAGTGCAACTCACTCATATACTATGTACTACACTTTGCGTTTCTTATATTCTAAGTTTTTCAGTGCAACTCACTCATATACTATGTACTACACTGTGCTTTTCTTATATTCTAAGTTTTTCAGTGCAACTCACTCATATACTATGTGCTACACTGTGCGTTTCTTATATTCTAAGTTTTTCAGTGCAACTCACTCATATACTATGTGCTACACTGTGCGTTTCTTATATTCTAAGTTTTACAGTGCAACTCACTCATATACTATGTACTACACTGTGCGTTTCTTATATTCTAAGTTTTTCAGTGCAACTCACTCATATACTATGTACTACACTGTGCGTTTCTTATATTCTAAGTTTTTCAGTGCAACTCACTCATATACTATGTACTACACTGTGCGTTTCTTATATTCTAAGTTTTTCAGTGCAACTCACTCATATACTATGTACTACACTGTGCGTTTCTTATATTCTAAGTTTTTCAGTGCAACTCACTCATATACTATGTACTACACTGTGCGTTTCTTATATTCTAAGTTTTTCAGTGCAACTCACTCATATGCTATGTACTACACTGTGCATTTCGTGTAATGCGGGTTTTTCAGTAAATTCTAAGTTTTTCAGTGCAACTCACTCATATACTATGTACTACACTGTGCGTTTCTTATATTCTAAGTTTTTCAGTGCAACTCACTCATATACTATGTACTACACTGTGCGTTTCTTATATTCTAAGTTTTTCAGTGCAACTCACTCATATACTATGTACTACACTGTGCGTTTCTTATATTCTAAGTTTTTCAGTGCAACTCACTCATATACTATGTGCTACACTGTGCGTTTCTTATATTCTAAGTTTTTCAGTGCAACTCACTCATATACTATGTGCTACACTGTGCGTTTCTTATATTCTAAGTTTTTCAGTGCAACTCACTCATATACTATGTGCTACACTGTGCGTTTCTTATATTCTAAGTTTTTCAGTGCAACTCACTCATATACTATGTGCTACACTGTGCGTTTCTTATATTCTAAGTTTTTCAGTGCAACTCACTCATATACTATGTACTACACTGTGCGTTTCTTATATTCTAAGTTTTTCAGTGCAACTCACTCATATACTATGTACTACACTGTGCGTTTCTTATATTCTAAGTTTTTCAGTGCAACTCACTCATATACTATGTACTACACTGTGCGTTTCTTATATTCTAAGTTTTTCAGTGCAACTCACTCATATACTATGTACTACACTGTGCGTTTCTTATATTCTAAGTTTTTCAGTGCAACTCACTCATATACTATGTACTACACTGTGCGTTGCTTATATTCTAAGTTTTTCAGTGCAACTCACTCATATACTATGTACTACACTGTGCGTTGCTTATATTCTAAGTTTTTCAGTGCAACTCACTCATATACTATGTACTACACTGTGCGTTTCTTATATTCTAAGTTTTTCAGTGCAACTCACTCATATACTATGTACTACACTGTGCGTTTCTTATATTCTAAGTTTTACAGTGCAACTCACTCATATACTATGTACTACACTGTGCGTTTCTTATATTCTAAGTTTTTCAGTGCAACTCACTCATATACTATGTACTACACTGTGCATTTCGTGTAAAGCGGGTTTTTCAGTAAATTCTAAGTTTTTCAGTGCACCTCATTCATATACTATGTACAATACTCTGCGTTTCTTATATTCTAAGTTTTTCAGTGCAACTCACTAATATACTATGTACTACACTGTGCGTTTCTTATATTCTAAGTTTTTCAGTGCAACTCACTCATATACTATGTACTACACTGTGCGTTTCTTATATTCTAAGTTTTTCAGTGCAACTCACTCATATACTATGTACTACACTGTGCGTTTCTTATATTCTAAGTTTTTCAGTGCAACTCACTCATATACTATGTATTACACTGTGCATTTCTTATATTCTAAGTTTTTCAGTGCAACTCACTCATATACTTTGTACTACACTGTTCTTTTCTTATATTCTAAGTTTTTCAGTGCAACTCACTCATATACTATGTACTACACTGTGCGTTTCTTATATTCTAACTTTTTCAGTGCAACTCACTCATATACTATGTACTACACTGTGCGTTTCTTATATTCTAAGTTTTTGAGTGCAACTCACTCATATACTATGTACTACACTGTGCGTTTCTTATATTCTAAGTTTTTCAGTGCAACTCAATCATATACTATGTACTACACTGTGCGTTTCTTATATTCTAAGTTTTTCAGTGCAACTCACTCATATACTATGTGCTACACTGTGCGTTTCTTATATTCTAACTTTTTCAGTGCAACTCACTCATATACTATTTGCTACACTGTGCGTTTCTTATATTCTAAGTTTTTCAGTGCAACTCACTCATATACTATGTACTACACTGTGCGTTTCTTATATTCTAAGTTTTTCACTGAAACTCACTCATATACTATGTACTACACTGTGCGTTTCTTATATTCTAAGTTTTTCAGTGCAACTCACTCATATACTATGTACTATATTGTGCGTTTCTTATATTCTAAGTTTTTCAGTGCAACTCACTCATATACTATGTACTACACTGTGCGTTTCTTATATTCTAAGTTTTTCAGTGCAACTCAATCATATACTATGTATTACACTGTGCGTTTCTTATATTCTAAGTTTTTCAGTGCAACTCACTCATATACTATGTACTACACTGTGCGTTTCTTATATTCTAAGTTTTTCAGTGCAACTCACTCATATACTATGTACTACACTGTGCGTTTCTTATATTCTAAGTTTTTCAGTGCAACTCACTCATATACTATGTACTACACTATGCGTTTCTTATATTCTAAGTTTTTCAGTGCAACTCACTCATATACTATGTACTACACTGTGCGTTTCTTATATTCTAAGTTTTTCAGTGCAACTCACTCATATAGTATGTACTACTCTGTGCGTTTCTTATATTCTAAGTTTTTCAGTGCAACTCACTCATATACTATGTACTATACTGTGCATTTCGTGTAATGCGGGTTTTTCAGTAAATTCTAAGTTTTTCAGTACAACTCACTCATATACTATGTACTACACTGTGCGTTTCTTATATTCTAAGTTTTTCAGTGCAACTCACTCATATACTATGTACTACACTGTGCGTTTCTTATATTCAAAGTTTTTCAGTGCAACTCACTCATATACTATGTACTACACTGTGCGTTTCTTATATTCTAAGTTTTTCAGTGCAACTCACTCATATACTATGTACTACACTGTGCGTTTCTTATATTCTAAGTTTTTCAGTGCAACTCACTCATATACTATGTGCTACACTGTGCGTTTCTTATATTCTAAGTTTTTCAGTGCAACTCACTCATATACTATGTGCTACACTGTGCGTTTCTTATATTCTAAGTTTTTCAGTGCAACTCACTCATATACTATGTACTACACTGTGCATTTCTTATATTCTAAGTTTTTCAGTGCAACTCACTCATATACTATGTGCTACACTGTGCGTTTCTTATATTCTAAGTTTTTCAGTGCAACTCACTCATATACTATGTACTACACTGTGCGTTTCTTATATTCTAAGTTTTTCAGTGAAACTCACTCATATACTATGTACTACACTGTGCGTTTCTTATATTCTAAGTTTTTCAGTGCAACTCACTCACATACTATGTACTACACTGAGCGTTTCTTATACTCTAAGTTTTTCAGTGCAACTCACTCATATACTATGTACTACACTGTGCGTTTCTTATATTCTAAGTTTTTCAGTGCAACTCACTCATATACTATGTACTACACTGTGCGTTTCTTATATTCTAAGTTTTTCAGTGCAACTCACTCATATACTATGTACTACACTGTGCGTTTCTTATATTCTAAGTTTTCCAGTGCAACTCACTCATATACTATGTGCTACACTGTGCGTTTCTTATATTCTAAGTTTTTCAGTGCACATCACTCATATACTATGTGCTACACTGTGCGTTTCTTACATTCTAAGTTTTTCAGTGCACCTCACTCATATACTATGTGCTACACTGTGCGTTTCTTATATTCTAAGTTTTTCAGTGCAACTCACTCATATACTATATGCTACACTGTGCGTTTCTTATATTATAAGTTTTTCAGTGCAACTCACTCATATACTATGTGCTACACTGTGTGTTTCTTATATTCTAAGTTTTTCAGTGCAACTCACTCATATACTATGTGCTACACTGTGCGTTTCTTATTTTCTAAGTTTTTCAGTGCAACTCACTCATATACTATGTACTACACTGTGCGTTTCTTATATTCTAAGTTTTTCAGTGCAACTCACTCATATACTATGTACTACACTGTGCGTTTCTTATATTCTAAGTTTTTCAGTGCAACTCACTCATATACTATGTACTACACTTTGCGTTTCTTATATTCTAAGTTTTTCAGTGCAACTCACTCATATACTATGTACTACACTGTGCTTTTCTTATATTCTAAGTTTTTCAGTGCAACTCACTCATATACTATGTGCTACACTGTGCGTTTCTTATATTCTAAGTTTTTCAGTGCAACTCACTCATATACTATGTGCTACACTGTGCGTTTCTTATATTCTAAGTTTTACAGTGCAACTCACTCATATACTATGTACTACACTGTGCGTTTCTTATATTCTAAGTTTTTCAGTGCAACTCACTCATATACTATGTACTACACTGTGCGTTTCTTATATTCTAAGTTTTTCAGTGCAACTCACTCATATACTATGTACTACACTGTGCGTTTCTTATATTCTAAGTTTTTCAGTGCAACTCACTCATATACTATGTACTACACTGTGCGTTTCTTATATTCTAAGTTTTTCAGTGCAAATCACTCATATACTATGTACTACACTGTGCGTTTCTTATATTCTAAGTTTTTCAGTGCAACTCACTCATATACTATGTACTACACTGTGCGTTTCTTATATTCTAAGTTTTTCAGTGCAACTCACTCATATACTATGTACTACACTGTGCGTTGCTTATATTCTAAGTTTTTCAGTGCAACTCACTCATATACTATGTACTACACTGTGCGTTGCTTATATTCTAAGTTTTTCAGTGCAACTCACTCATATACTATGTACTACACTGTGCGTTTCTTATATTCTAAGTTTTTCAGTGCAACTCACTCATATACTATGTACTACACTGTGCGTTTCTTATATTCTAAGTTTTTCAGTGCAACTCACTCATATACTATGTACTACACTGTGCGTTTCTTATATTCTAAGTTTTTCAGTGCTACTCACTCATATACTATGTACTACACTGTGCATTTCGTGTAATGCGGGTTTTTCAGTAAATTCTAAGTTTTTCAGTGCACCTCATTCATATACTATGTACAATACTGTGCGTTTCTTATATTCTAAGTTTTTCAGTGCAACTCACTCATATACTATGTACTACACTGTGCGTTTCTTATATTCTAAGTTTTTCAGTGCAACTCACTCATATACTATGTACTACACTGTGCGTTTCTTATATTCTAAGTTTTTCAGTGCAACTCACTCATATACTATGTACTACACTGTGCGTTTCTTATATTCTAAGTTTTTCAGTGCAACTCACTCATATACTATGTATTACACTGTGCATTTCTTATATTCTAAGTTTTTCAGTGCAACTCACTCATATACTTTGTACTACACTGTTCTTTTCTTATATTCTAAGTTTTTCAGTGCAACTCACTCATATACTATGTACTACACTGTGCGTTTCTTATATTCTAACTTTTTCAGTGCAACTCACTCATATACTATGTACTACACTGTGCGTTTCTTATATTCTAACTTTTTCAGTGCAACTCACTCATATACTATGTACTACACTGTGCGTTTCTTATATTCTAAGTTTTTGAGTGCAACTCACTCATATAGTATGTACTACTCTGTGCGTTTCTTATATTCTAAGTTTTTCAGTGCAACTCACTCATATACTATGTACTATAATGTGCATTTCGTGTAATGCGGGTTTTTCAGTAAATTCTAAGTTTTTCAGTGCAACTCACTCATATACTATGTGCTACACTGTGCGTTTCTTATATTCTAAGTTTTTCAGTGCAACTCACTCATATACTATGTGCTACACTGTGCGTTTCTTATATTCTAAGTTTTTCAGTGCAACTCACTCATATACTATGTACTACACTGTGCGTTTCTTATATTCTAAGTTTTTCAGTGCAACTCACTCATATACTATGTGCTACACTGTGCGTTTCTTATATTCTAAGTTTTTCAGTGAAACTCACTCATATACTATGTACTACACTGTGCGTTTCTTATATTCTAAGTTTTTCAGTGCAACTCACTCACATACTATGTACTACACTGTGCGTTTCTTATACTCTAAGTTTTTCAGTTCAACTCACTCATATACTATGTACTACACTGTGCGTTTCTTATATTCTAAGTTTTTCAGTGCAACTCACTCATATACTATGTATTACACTGTGCGTTTCTTATATTCTAAGTTTTTCAGTGCAACTCACTCATATACTATGTACTACACTGTGCGTTTCTTATATTCTAAGTTTTTCAGTGCAACTCACTCATATACTATGAACTACACTGTGCGTTTCTTATATTCTAAGTTTTTCAGTGCAACTCACTCATATACTATGTACTACACTGTGCGTTTCTTATATTCTAAGTTTTTCAGTGCAACTCACTCATATACTATGTACTACACTGTGCGTTTCTTATATTCTAAGTTTTTCAGTGCAACTCACTCATATACTATGTACTACACTGTGCGTTTCTTATATTCTAAGTTTTTCAGTGC
Source organism: Mus caroli (assembly GCF_978045245.1). Lineage (NCBI taxonomy): Eukaryota > Metazoa > Chordata > Mammalia > Rodentia > Muridae > Mus > Mus caroli. The sequence goes on along the minus strand of NW_028227279.1, from coordinate 2,058,756 downwards.
AACTCACTCATATACTATGTACTACACTGTGCGTTTCTTATATTCTAAGTTTTTCAGTGCAACACACTCATATACTATGTACTACACTGTGCGTTTCTTATATTCTAAGTTTTTCAGTGCAACTCACTCATATACTATGTACTACACTGTGCGTTTCTTATATTCTAAGTTTTTCAGTGCAACTCACTCATATACTATGTACTACACTGTGCGTTTCTTATATTCTAAGTTTTTCAGTGCAACTCACTCAAATACTATGTACTACACTGTGCGTTTTTTATATTCTAAGTTTTTCAGTGCAACTCACTCATATACTATGTACTACACTGTGCGTTTCTTAAATTCTAAGTTTTTCAGTGCAACTCACTCATATACTATGTACTACACTGTGCGTTTCTTATATTCTAAGTTTTTCAGTGCAACTCACTCATATACTATGTACTACACTGTGCGTTTCTTATATTCTAAGTTTTTCAGTGCAACTCACTCATATACTATGTACTACACTGTGTGTTTCTTATATTCTAAGTTTTTCAGTGCAACTCATTCATATACTATGTACTACACTGTGCATTTCGTGTAATGCGGGTTTTTCAGTAAATTCTAAGTTTTTCAGTGCAACTCATTCATATACTATGTACTATACTGTGCGTTTCTTATATTCTAAGTTTTTCAGTGCAACTCACTCATATACTATGTACTACACTGTGCGTTTCGTATATTCTAAGTTTTTCAGTGCAACTCACTCATATACTATGTACTACACTGTGCGTTTCTTATATTCTAAGTTTTTCAGTGCAACTCACTCATATACTATGTACTACACTGTGCGTTTCTTATATTCTAAGTTTTTCAGTGCAACTCACTCATATACTATGTACTACACTGTGCGTTTCTTATATTCAAAGTTTTTCAGTGCAACTCACTCATATACTATGTACTACACTGTGCGTTTCTTATATTCTAAGTTTTTCAGTGCAACTCACTCATATACTATGTACTACACTGTGCGTTTCTTATATTCTAAGTTTTTCAGTGCAACTCACTCATATACTATGTGCTACACTGTGCGTTTCTTATATTCTAAGTTTTTCAGTGCAACTCACTCATATACTATGTACTACACTGTGCGTTTCTTATATTCTAAGTTTTTCAGTGAAACTCACTCATATACTATGTACTACACTGTGCATTTCGTGTAATGCGGGTTTTTCAGTAAATTCTAAGTTTTTCAGTGCAACTCATTCATATACTATGTACTATACTGTGCGTTTCTTATATTCTAAGTTTTTCAGTGCAACTCACTCATATACTATGTACTACACTGTGCGTTTCGTATATTCTAAGTTTTTCAGTGCAACTCACTCATATACTATGTACTACACTGTGCGTTTCTTATATTCTAAGTTTTTCAGTGCAACTCACTCATATACTATGTACTACACTGTGCGTTTCTTATATTCTAAGTTTTTCAGTGCAACTCACTCATATACTATGTACTACACTGTGCGTTTCTTATATTCAAAGTTTTTCAGTGCAACTCACTCATATACTATGTACTACACTGTGCGTTTCTTATATTCTAAGTTTTTCAGTGCAACTCACTCATATACTATGTACTACACTGTGCGTTTCTTATATTCTAAGTTTTTCAGTGCAACTCACTCATATACTATGTGCTACACTGTGCGTTTCTTATATTCTAAGTTTTTCAGTGCAACTCACTCATATACTATGTACTACACTGTGCGTTTCTTATATTCTAAGTTTTTCAGTGAAACTCACTCATATACTATGTACTACACTGTGCGTTTCTTATATTCTAAGTTTTTCAGTGCAACTCAATCATATACTATGTATTACACTGTGCGTTTCTTATATTCTAAGTTTTTCAGTGCAACTCACTCATATACTATGTACTACACTGTGCGTTTCTTATATTCTAAGTTTTTCAGTGCAACTCACTCATATACTATGTACTACACTGTGCGTTTCTTATATTCTAAGTTTTTCAGTGCAACTCACTCATATACTATGTACTACACTATGCGTTTCTTATATTCTAAGTTTTTCAGTGCAACTCACTCATATACTATGTACTACACTGTGCGTTTCTTATATTCTAAGATTTTCAGTGCAACTCACTCATATAGTATGTACTACTCTGTGCGTTTCTTATATTCTAAGTTTTTCAGTGCAACTCACTCATATACTATGTACTATACTGTGCATTTCGTGTAATGCGGGTTTTTCAGTAAATTCTAAGTTTTTCAGTACAACTCACTCATATACTATGTACTACACTGTGCGTTTCTTATATTCTAAGTTTTTCAGTGCAACTCACTCATATACTATGTACTACACTGTGCGTTTCTTATATTCAAAGTTTTTCAGTGCAACTCACTCATATACTATGTACTACACTGTGCGTTTCTTATATTCTAAGTTTTTCAGTGCAACTCACTCATATACTATGTACTACACTGTGCGTTTCTTATATTCTAAGTTTTTCAGTGCAACTCACTCATATACTATGTGCTACACTGTGCGTTTCTTATATTCTAAGTTTTTCAGTGCAACTCACTCATATACTATGTACTACACTGTGCGTTGCTTATATTCTAAGTTTTTCAGTGCAATTCACTCATATACTATGTACTACACTGTGCGTTTCTTATATTCTAAGTTTTTCAGTGCAACTCACTCATATACTATGTACTACACTGTGCGTTTCTTATATTCTAAGTTTTTCAGTGCAACTCACTCATATACTATGTACTACACTGTGCGTTTCTTATATTCTAAGTTTTTCAGTGCTACTCACTCATATACTATGTACTACACTGTGCATTTCGTGTAATGCGGGTTTTTCAGTAAATTCTAAGTTTTTCAGTGCACCTCATTCATATACTATGTACAATACTGTGCGTTTCTTATATTCTAAGTTTTTCAGTGCAACTCACTCATATACTATGTACTACACTGTGCGTTTCTTATATTCTAAGTTTTTCAGTGCAACTCACTCATATACTATGTACTACACTGTGCGTTTCTTATATTCTAAGTTTTTCAGTGCAACTCACTCATATACTATGTACTACACTGTGCGTTTCTTATATTCTAAGTTTTTCAGTGCAACTCACTCATATACTATGTATTACACTGTGCATTTCTTATATTCTAAGTTTTTCAGTGCAACTCACTCATATACTTTGTACTACACTGTTCTTTTCTTATATTCTAAGTTTTTCAGTGCAACTCACTCATATACTATGTACTACACTGTGCGTTTCTTATATTCTAACTTTTTCAGTGCAACTCACTCATATACTATGTACTACACTGTGCGTTTCTTATATTCTAACTTTTTCAGTGCAACTCACTCATATACTATGTACTACACTGTGCGTTTCTTATATTCTAAGTTTTTGAGTGCAACTCACTCATATAGTATGTACTACTCTGTGCGTTTCTTATATTCTAAGTTTTTCAGTGCAACTCACTCATATACTATGTACTATACTGTGCATTTCGTGTAATGCGGGTTTTTCAGTAAATTCTAAGTTTTTCAGTGCAACTCACTCATATACTATGTGCTACACTGTGCGTTTCTTATAGTCTAAGTTTTTCAGTGCAACTCACTCATATACTATGTGCTACACTGTGCGTTTCTTATATTCTAAGTTTTTCAGTGCAACTCACTCATATACTATGTACTACACTGTGCGTTTCTTATATTCTAAGTTTTTCAGTGCAACTCACTCATATAATATGTGCTACACTGTGCGTTTCTTATATTCTAAGTTTTTCAGTGCAACTCACTCATATACTATGTACTACACTGTGCGTTTCTTATATTCTAAGTTTTTCAGTGAAACTCACTCATATACTATGTACTACACTGTGCGTTTCTTATATTCTAAGTTTTTCAGTGCAACTCACTCACATACTATGTACTACACTGTGCGTTTCTTATACTCTAAGTTTTTCAGTTCAACTCACTCATATACTATGTACTACACTGTGCGTTTCTTATATTCTAAGTTTTTCAGTGCAACTCACTCATATACTATGTACTACACTGTGCGTTTCTTATATTCTAAGTTTTTCAGTGCAACTCACTCATATACTATGTACTACACTGTGCGTTTCTTATATTCTAAGTTTTTCAGTGCAACTCACTCATATACTATGTACTACACTGTGCGTTTCTTATATTCTAAGTTTTTCAGTGCAACTCACTCATATACTATGTGCTACACTGTGCGTTTCTTATATTCTAAGTTTTTCAGTGCAACTCACTCATATACTATGTACTACACTGTGCGTTTCTTATATTCTAAGTTTTTCAGTGAAACTCACTCATATACTATGTACTACACTGTGCGTTTCTTATATTCTAAGTTTTTCAGTGCAACTCAATCATATACTATGTATTACACTGTGCGTTTCTTATATTCTAAGTTTTTCAGTGCAACTCACTCATATACTATGTACTACACTGTGCGTTTCTTATATTCTAAGTTTTTCAGTGCAACTCACTCATATACTATGTACTACACTGTGCGTTTCTTATATTCTAAGTTTTTCAGTGCAACTCACTCATATACTATGTACTACACTATGCGTTTCTTATATTCTAAGTTTTTCAGTGCAACTCACTCATATACTATGTACTACACTGTGCGTTTCTTATATTCTAAGATTTTCAGTGCAACTCACTCATATAGTATGTACTACTCTGTGCGTTTCTTATATTCTAAGTTTTTCAGTGCAACTCACTCATATACTATGTACTATACTGTGCATTTCGTGTAATGCGGGTTTTTCAGTAAATTCTAAGTTTTTCAGTACAACTCACTCATATACTATGTACTACACTGTGCGTTTCTTATATTCTAAGTTTTTCAGTGCAACTCACTCATATACTATGTACTACACTGTGCGTTTCTTATATTCAAAGTTTTTCAGTGCAACTCACTCATATACTATGTACTACACTGTGCGTTTCTTATATTCTAAGTTTTTCAGTGCAACTCACTCATATACTATGTACTACACTGTGCGTTTCTTATATTCTAAGTTTTTCAGTGCAACTCACTCATATACTATGTGCTACACTGTGCGTTTCTTATATTCTAAGTTTTTCAGTGCAACTCACTCATATACTATGTACTACACTGTGCGTTGCTTATATTCTAAGTTTTTCAGTGCAATTCACTCATATACTATGTACTACACTGTGCGTTTCTTATATTCTAAGTTTTTCAGTGCAACTCACTCATATACTATGTACTACACTGTGCGTTTCTTATATTCTAAGTTTTTCAGTGCAACTCACTCATATACTATGTACTACACTGTGCGTTTCTTATATTCTAAGTTTTTCAGTGCTACTCACTCATATACTATGTACTACACTGTGCATTTCGTGTAATGCGGGTTTTTCAGTAAATTCTAAGTTTTTCAGTGCACCTCATTCATATACTATGTACAATACTGTGCGTTTCTTATATTCTAAGTTTTTCAGTGCAACTCACTCATATACTATGTACTACACTGTGCGTTTCTTATATTCTAAGTTTTTCAGTGCAACTCACTCATATACTATGTACTACACTGTGCGTTTCTTATATTCTAAGTTTTTCAGTGCAACTCACTCATATACTATGTACTACACTGTGCGTTTCTTATATTCTAAGTTTTTCAGTGCAACTCACTCATATACTATGTATTACACTGTGCATTTCTTATATTCTAAGTTTTTCAGTGCAACTCACTCATATACTTTGTACTACACTGTTCTTTTCTTATATTCTAAGTTTTTCAGTGCAACTCACTCATATACTATGTACTACACTGTGCGTTTCTTATATTCTAACTTTTTCAGTGCAACTCACTCATATACTATGTACTACACTGTGCGTTTCTTATATTCTAACTTTTTCAGTGCAACTCACTCATATACTATGTACTACACTGTGCGTTTCTTATATTCTAAGTTTTTGAGTGCAACTCACTCATATAGTATGTACTACTCTGTGCGTTTCTTATATTCTAAGTTTTTCAGTGCAACTCACTCATATACTATGTACTATACTGTGCATTTCGTGTAATGCGGGTTTTTCAGTAAATTCTAAGTTTTTCAGTGCAACTCACTCATATACTATGTGCTACACTGTGCGTTTCTTATAGTCTAAGTTTTTCAGTGCAACTCATCATATACTATGTGCTACACTGTGCGTTTCTTATATTCTAAGTTTTTCAGTGCAACTCACTCATATACTATGTACTACACTGTGCGTTTCTTATATTCTAAGTTTTTCAGTGCAACTCACTCATATAATATGTGCTACACTGTGCGTTTCTTATATTCTAAGTTTTTCAGTGCAACTCACTCATATACTATGTACTACACTGTGCGTTTCTTATATTCTAAGTTTTTCAGTGAAACTCACTCATATACTATGTACTACACTGTGCGTTTCTTATATTCTAAGTTTTTCAGTGCAACTCACTCACATACTATGTACTACACTGTGCGTTTCTTATACTCTAAGTTTTTCAGTTCAACTCACTCATATACTATGTACTACACTGTGCGTTTCTTATATTCTAAGTTTTTCAGTGCAACTCACTCATATACTATGTACTACACTGTGCGTTTCTTATATTCTAAGTTTTTCAGTGCAACTCACTCATATACTATGTACTACACTATGCGTTTCTTATATTCTAAGTTTTTCAGTGCAACTCACTCATATACTATGTACTACACTGTGCGTTTCTTATATTCTAAGATTTTCAGTGCAACTCACTCATATAGTATGTACTACTCTGTGCGTTTCTTATATTCTAAGTTTTTCAGTGCAACTCACTCATATACTATGTACTATACTGTGCATTTCGTGTAATGCGGGTTTTTCAGTAAATTCTAAGTTTTTCAGTACAACTCACTCATATACTATGTACTACACTGTGCGTTTCTTATATTCTAAGTTTTTCAGTGCAACTCACTCATATACTATGTACTACACTGTGCGTTTCTTATATTCAAAGTTTTTCAGTGCAACTCACTCATATACTATGTACTACACTGTGCGTTTCTTATATTCTAAGTTTTTCAGTGCAACTCACTCATATACTATGTACTACACTGTGCGTTTCTTATATTCTAAGTTTTTCAGTGCAACTCACTCATATACTATGTGCTACACTGTGCGTTTCTTATATTCTAAGTTTTTCAGTGCAACTCACTCATATACTATGTACTACACTGTGCGTTGCTTATATTCTAAGTTTTTCAGTGCAACTCACTCATATACTATGTACTACACTGTGCGTTTCTTATATTCTAAGTTTTTCAGTGCAACTCACTCATATACTATGTACTACACTGTGCGTTTCTTATATTCTAAGTTTTTCAGTGCAACTCACTCATATACTATGTACTACACTGTGCGTTTCTTATATTCTAAGTTTTTCAGTGCTACTCACTCATATACTATGTACTACACTGTGCATTTCGTGTAATGCGGGTTTTTCAGTAAATTCTAAGTTTTTCAGTGCACCTCATTCATATACTATGTACAATACTGTGCGTTTCTTATATTCTAAGTTTTTCAGTGCAACTCACTCATATACTATGTACTACACTGTGCGTTTCTTATATTCTAAGTTTTTCAGTGCAACTCACTCATATACTATGTACTACACTGTGCGTTTCTTATATTCTAAGTTTTTCAGTGCAACTCACTCATATACTATGTACTACACTGTGCGTTTCTTATATTCTAAGTTTTTCAGTGCAACTCACTCATATACTATGTACTATACTGTGCATTTCGTGTAATGCGGGTTTTTCAGTAAATTCTAAGTTTTTCAGTGCAACTCACTCATATACTATGTGCTACACTGTGCGTTTCTTATAGTCTAAGTTTTTCAGTGCAACTCACTCATATACTATGTGCTACACTGTGCGTTTCTTATATTCTAAGTTTTTCAGTGCAACTCACTCATATACTATGTACTACACTGTGCGTTTCTTATATTCTAAGTTTTTCAGTGCAACTCACTCATATACTATGTGCTACACTGTGCGTTTCTTATATTCTAAGTTTTTCAGTGCAACTCACTCATATAGTATGTACTACACTGTGCGTTTCTTATATTCTAAGTTTTTCAGTGAAACTCACTCATATACTATGTACTACACTGTGCGTTTCTTATATTCTAAGTTTTTCAGTGCAACTCACTCACATACTATGTACTACACTGTGCGTTTCTTATACTCTAAGTTTTTCAGTTCAACTCACTCATATACTATGTACTACACTGTGCGTTTCTTATATTCTAAGTTTTTCAGTGCAACTCACTCATATACTATGTATTACACTGTGCGTTTCTTATATTCTAAGTTTTTCAGTGCAACTCACTCATATACTATGTACTACACTGTGCGTTTCTTATATTCTAAGTTTTTCAGTGCAACTCACTCATATACTATGTACTACACTGTGCGTTTCTTATATTCTAAGTTTTTCAGTGCAACTCACTCATATACTATGTACTACAGTGTGCGTTTCTTATATTCAAAGTTTTTCAGTGCAACTCACTCATATACTATGTACTACACTGTGCGTTTCTTATATTCTACATTTTTCAGTGCAACTCACTCATATACTATGTACTACACTGTGCGTTTCTTATATTCTAAGTTTTTCAGTGCAACTCACTCATATACTATGTGCTACACTGTGCGTTTCTTATATTCTAAGTTTTTCAGTGCAACTCACTCATATACTATGTGCTACACTGTGCGTTTCTTATATTCTAAGTTTTTCAGTGCAACTCACTCATATACTATGTACTACACTGTGCGTTTCTTATATTCTAAGTTTTTCAGTGAAACTCACTCATATACTATGTACTACACTGTGCGTTTCTTATATTCTAAGTTTTTCAGTGCAACTCAATCATATACTATGTATTACACTGTGCGTTTCTTATATTCTAAGTTTTTCAGTGCAACTCACTCATATACTATGTACTACACTGTGCGTTTCTTATATTCTAAGTTTTTCAGTGCAACTCACTCATATACTATGTACTACACTGTGCGTTTCTTATATTCTAAGTTTTTCAGTGCAACTCACTCATATACTATGTACTACACTATGCGTTTCTTATATTCTAAGTTTTTCAGTGCAACTCACTCATATACTATGTACTACACTGTGCGTTTCTTATATTCTAAGATTTTCAGTGCAACTCACTCATATAGTATGTACTACTCTGTGCGTTTCTTATATTCTAAGTTTTTCAGTGCAACTCACTCATATACTATGTACTATACTGTGCATTTCGTGTAATGCGGGTTTTTCAGTAAATTCTAAGTTTTTCAGTACAACTCACTCATATACTATGTACTACACTGTGCGTTTCTTATATTCTAAGTTTTTCAGTGCAACTCACTCATATACTATGTACTACACTGTGCGTTTCTTATATTCAAAGTTTTTCAGTGCAACTCACTCATATACTATGTACTACACTGTGCGTTTCTTATATTCTAAGTTTTTCAGTGCAACTCACTCATATACTATGTACTACACTGTGCGTTTCTTATATTCTAAGTTTTTCAGTGCAACTCACTCATATACTATGTGCTACACTGTGCGTTTCTTATATTCTAAGTTTTTCAGTGCAACTCACTCATATACTATGTACTACACTGTGCGTTGCTTATATTCTAAGTTTTTCAGTGCAACTCACTCATATACTATGTACTACACTGTGCGTTTCTTATATTCTAAGTTTTTCAGTGCAACTCACTCATATACTATGTACTACACTGTGCGTTTCTTATATTCTAAGTTTTTCAGTGCAACTCACTCATATACTATGTACTACACTGTGCGTTTCTTATATTCTAAGTTTTTCAGTGCAACTCACTCATATACTATGTACTACACTGTGCGTTTCTTATATTCTAAGTTTTTCAGTGCAACTCACTCATATACTATGTATTACACTGTGCATTTCTTATATTCTAAGTTTTTCAGTGCAACTCACTCATATACTTTGTACTACACTGTTCTTTTCTTATATTCTAAGTTTTTCAGTGCAACTCACTCATATACTATGTACTACACTGTGCGTTTCTTATATTCTAACTTTTTCAGTGCAACTCACTCATATACTATGTACTACACTGTGCGTTTCTTATATTCTAACTTTTTCAGTGCAACTCACTCATATACTATGTACTACACTGTGCGTTTCTTATATTCTAAGTTTTTGAGTGCAACTCACTCATATAGTATGTACTACTCTGTGCGTTTCTTATATTCTAAGTTTTTCAGTGCAACTCACTCATATACTATGTACTATACTGTGCATTTCGTGTAATGCGGGTTTTTCAGTAAATTCTAAGTTTTTCAGTGCAACTCACTCATATACTATGTGCTACACTGTGCGTTTCTTATATTCTAAGTTTTTCAGTGCAACTCACTCATATACTATGTGCTACACTGTGCGTTTCTTATATTCTAAGTTTTTCAGTGCAACTCACTCATATACTATGTACTACACTGTGCGTTTCTTATATTCTAAGTTTTTCAGTGCAACTCACTCATATACTATGTGCTACACTGTGCGTTTCTTATATTCTAAGTTTTTCAGTGCAACTCACTCATATACTATGTACTACACTGTGCGTTTCTTATATTCTAAGTTTTTCAGTGAAACTCACTCATATACTATGTACTACACTGTGCGTTTCTTATATTCTAAGTTTTTCAGTGCAACTCACTCACATACTATGTACTACACTGTGCGTTTCTTATACTCTAAGTTTTTCAGTTCAACTCACTCATATACTATGTACTACACTGTGCGTTTCTTATATTCTAAGTTTTTCAGTGCAACTCACTCATATACTATGTATTACACTGTGCGTTTCTTATATTCTAAGTTTTTCAGTGCAACTCACTCATATACTATGTACTACACTGTGCGTTTCTTATATTCTAAGTTTTTCAGTGCAACTCACTCATATACTATGTACTACACTGTGCGTTTCTTATATTCTAAGTTTTTCAGTGCAACTCACTCATATACTATGTACTACACTGTGCGTTTCTTATATTCTAAGTTTTTCAGTGCAACTCACTCATATACTATGTACTACACTGTGCGTTTCTTATATTCTAAGTTTTTCAGTGCAACTCACTCATATACTATGTACTACACTGTGCGTTTCTTATATTCTAAGTTTTTCAGTGCAACTCACTCATATACTATGTACTACACTGTGCGTTTCTTATATTCTAAGTTTTTCAGTGCAACTCACTCATATACTATGTACTACACTGTGCGTTTCTTATATTCTAAGTTTTTCAGTGCAACACACTCATATACTATGTGCTACACTGTGCGTTTCTTATATTCTAAGTTTTTCAGTGCAACTCACTCATATACTATGTACTACACTGTGCGTTTCTTATATTCTAAGTTTTTCAGTGAAACTCACTCATATACTATGTACTACACTGTGCGTTTCTTATATTCTAAGTTTTTCAGTGCAACTCAATCATATACTATGTTACACTGTGCGTTTCTTATATTCTAAGTTTTTCAGTGCAACTCACTCATATACTATGTACTACACTGTGCGTTTCTTATATTCTAAGTTTTTCAGTGCAACTCACTCATATACTATGTACTACACTGTGCGTTTCTTATATTCTAAGTTTTTCAGTGCAACTCACTCATATACTATGTACTACACTATGCGTTTCTTATATTCTAAGTTTTTCAGTGCAACTCACTCATATACTATGTACTACACTGTGCGTTTCTTATATTCTAAGATTTTCAGTGCAACTCACTCATATAGTATGTACTACTCTGTGCGTTTCTTATATTCTAAGTTTTTCAGTGCAACTCACTCATATACTATGTACTATACTGTGCATTTCGTGTAATGCGGGTTTTTCAGTAAATTCTAAGTTTTTCAGTACAACTCACTCATATACTATGTACTACACTGTGCGTTTCTTATATTCTAAGTTTTTCAGTGCAACTCACTCATATACTATGTACTACACTGTGCGTTTCTTATATTCAAAGTTTTTCAGTGCAACTCACTCATATACTATGTACTACACTGTGCGTTTCTTATATTCTAAGTTTTTCAGTGCAACTCACTCATATACTATGTACTACACTGTGCGTTTCTTATATTCTAAGTTTTTCAGTGCAACTCACTCATATACTATGTGCTACACTGTGCGTTTCTTATATTCTAAGTTTTTCAGTGCAACTCACTCATATACTATGTACTACACTGTGCGTTGCTTATATTCTAAGTTTTTCAGTGCAACTCACTCATATACTATGTACTACACTGTGCGTTTCTTATATTCTAAGTTTTTCAGTGCAACTCACTCATATACTATGTACTACACTGTGCGTTTCTTATATTCTAAGTTTTTCAGTGCAACTCACTCATATACTATGTACTACACTGTGCGTTTCTTATATTCTAAGTTTTTCAGTGCTACTCACTCATATACTATGTACTACACTGTGCATTTCGTGTAATGCGGGTTTTTCAGTAAATTCTAAGTTTTTCAGTGCACCTCATTCATATACTATGTACAATACTGTGCGTTTCTTATATTCTAAGTTTTTCAGTGCAACTCACTCATATACTATGTACTACACTGTGCGTTTCTTATATTCTAAGTTTTTCAGTGCAACTCACTCATATACTATGTACTACACTGTGCGTTTCTTATATTCTAAGTTTTTCAGTGCAACTCACTCATATACTATGTACTACACTGTGCGTTTCTTATATTCTAAGTTTTTCAGTGCAACTCACTCATATACTATGTATTACACTGTGCATTTCTTATATTCTAAGTTTTTCAGTGCAACTCACTCATATACTTTGTACTACACTGTTCTTTTCTTATATTCTAAGTTTTTCAGTGCAACTCACTCATATACTATGTACTACACTGTGCGTTTCTTATATTCTAACTTTTTCAGTGCAACTCACTCATATACTATGTACTACACTGTGCGTTTCTTATATTCTAACTTTTTCAGTGCAACTCACTCATATACTATGTACTACACTGTGCGTTTCTTATATTCTAAGTTTTTGAGTGCAACTCACTCATATAGTATGTACTACTCTGTGCGTTTCTTATATTCTAAGTTTTTCAGTGCAACTCACTCATATACTATGTACTATACTGTGCATTTCGTGTAATGCGGGTTTTTCAGTAAATTCTAAGTTTTTCAGTGCAACTCACTCATATACTATGTGCTACACTGTGCCTTTCTTATATTCTAAGTTTTTCAGTGCAACTCACTCATATACTATGTGCTACACTGTGCGTTTCTTATATTCTAAGTTTTTCAGTGCAACTCACTCATATACTATGTACTACACTGTGCGTTTCTTATATTCTAAGTTTTTCAGTGCAACTCACTCATATACTATGTGCTACACTGTGCGTTTCTTATATTCTAAGTTTTTCAGTGCAACTCACTCATATACTATGTACTACACTGTGCGTTTCTTATATTCTAAGTTTTTCAGTGAAACTCACTCATATACTATGTACTACACTGTGCGTTTCTTATATTCTAAGTTTTTCAGTGCAACTCACTCACATACTATGTACTACACTGTGCGTTTCTTATACTCTAAGTTTTTCAGTTCAACTCACTCATATACTATGTACTACACTGTGCGTTTCTTATATTCTAAGTTTTTCAGTGCAACTCACTCATATACTATGTATTACACTGTGCGTTTCTTATATTCTAAGTTTTTCAGTGCAACTCACTCATATACTATGTACTACACTGTGCGTTTCTTATATTCTAAGTTTTTCAGTGCAACTCACTCATATACTATGTACTACACTGTGCGTTTCTTATATTCTAAGTTTTTCAGTGCAACTCACTCATATACTATGTACTACACTGTGCGTTTCTTATATTCTAAGTTTTTCAGTGCAACTCACTCATATACTATGTACTACACTGTGCGTTTCTTATATTCTAAGTTTTTCAGTGCAACTCACTCATATACTATGTACTACACTGTGCGTTTCTTATATTCTAAGTTTTTCAGTGCAACTCACTCATATACTATGTACTACACTGTGCGTTTCTTATATTCTAAGTTTTTCAGTGCAACTCACTCATATACTATGTACTACACTGTGCGTTTCTTATATTCTAAGTTTTTCAGTGCAACACACTCATATACTATGTACTACACTGTGCGTTTCTTATATTCTAAGTTTTTCAGTGCAACTCACTCATATACTATGTACTACACTGTGCATTTCTTATATTCTAAGTTTTTCAGTGCAACTCACTCATATACTATGTACTACACTGTGCGTTTCTTATATTCTAAGTTTTTCAGTGCAACTCACTCAAATACTATGTACTACACTGTGCGTTTTTTATATTCTAAGTTTTTCAGTGCAACTCACTCATATACTATGTACTACACTGTGCGTTTCTTAAATTCTAAGTTTTTCAGTGCAACTCACTCATATACTATGTACTACACTGTGCGTTTCTTATATTCTAAGTTTTTCAGTGCAACTCACTCATATACTATGTACTACACTGTGCGTTTCTTATATTCTAAGTTTTTCAGTGCAACTCACTCATATACTATGTACTACACTGTGCGTTTCTTATATTCTAAGTTTTTCAGTGCAACTCATTCATATACTATGTACTACACTGTGCATTTCGTGTAATGCGGGTTTTTCAGTAAATTCTAAGTTTTTCAGTGCAACTCATTCATATACTATGTACTATACTGTGCGTTTCTTATATTCTAAGTTTTTCAGTGCAACTCACTCATATACTATGTACTACACTGTGCGTTTCTTATATTCTAAGTTTTTCAGTGCAACTCACTCATATACTATGTACTACACTGTGCGTTTCTTATATTCTAAGTTTTTCAGTGCAACTCACTCATATACTATGTACTACACTGTGCGTTTCTTATATTCTAAGTTTTTCAGTGCAACTCACTCATATACTATGTACTACACTGTGCGTTTCTTATATTCTAAGTTTTTCAGTGCAACTCACTCATATACTATGTACTACACTGTGCGTTTCTTATATTCTAAGTTTTTCAGTGCAACTCACTCATATACTATGTACTACACTGTGCGTTTCTTATATTCTAAGTTTTTCAGTGCAACTCACTCATATACTATGTGCTACACTGTGCGTTTCTTATATTCTAAGTTTTTCAGTGCAACTCACTCATATACTATGTACTACACTGTGCGTTTCTTATATTCTAAGTTTTTCAGTGAAACTCACTCATATACTATGTACTACACTGTGCGTTTCTTATATTCTAAGTTTTTCAGTGCAACTCACTCATATACTATGTACTACACTGTGCGTTTCTTATATTCTAAGTTTTTCAGTGCAACTCACTCAAATACTATGTACTACACTGTGCGTTTTTTATATTCTAAGTTTTTCAGTGCAACTCACTCATATACTATGTACTACACTGTGCGTTTCTTAAATTCTAAGTTTTTCAGTGCAACTCACTCATATACTATGTACTACACTGTGCGTTTCTTATATTCTAAGTTTTTCAGTGCAACTCACTCATATACTATGTACTACACTGTGCGTTTCTTATATTCTAAGTTTTTCAGTGCAACTCACTCATATACTATGTACTACACTGTGCGTTTCTTATATTCTAAGTTTTTCAGTGCAACACACTCATATACTATGTACTACACTGTGCGTTTCTTATATTCTAAGTTTTTCAGTGCAACTCACTCATATACTATGTACTACACTGTGCGTTTCTTATATTCTAAGTTTTTCAGTGCAACTCACTCATATACTATGTACTACACTGTGCGTTTCTTATATTCTAAGTTTTTCAGTGCAACTCACTCAAATACTATGTACTACACTGTGCGTTTTTTATATTCTAAGTTTTTCAGTGCAACTCACTCATATACTATGTACTACACTGTGCGTTTCTTAAATTCTAAGTTTTTCAGTGCAACTCACTCATATACTATGTACTACACTGTGCGTTTCTTATATTCTAAGTTTTTCAGTGCAACTCACTCATATACTATGTACTACACTGTGCGTTTCTTATATTCTAAGTTTTTCAGTGCAACTCACTCATATACTATGTACTACACTGTGCGTTTCTTATATTCTAAGTTTTTCAGTGCAACTCATTCATATACTATGTACTACACTGTGCATTTCGTGTAATGCGGGTTTTTCAGTAAATTCTAAGTTTTTCAGTGCAACTCATTCATATACTATGTACTATACTGTGCGTTTCTTATATTCTAAGTTTTTCAGTGCAACTCACTCATATACTATGTACTACACTGTGCGTTTCTTATATTCTAAGTTTTTCAGTGCAACTCACTCATATACTATGTACTACACTGTGCGTTTCTTATATTCTAAGTTTTTCAGTGCAACTCACTCATATACTATGTACTACACTGTGCGTTTCTTATATTCTAAGTTTTTCAGTGCAACTCACTCAAATACTATGTACTACACTGTGCGTTTTTTATATTCTAAGTTTTTCAGTGCAACTCACTCATATACTATGTACTACACTGTGCGTTTCTTAAATTCTAAGTTTTTCAGTGCAACTCACTCATATACTATGTACTACACTGTGCGTTTCTTATATTCTAAGTTTTTCAGTGCAACTCACTCATATACTATGTACTACACTGTGCGTTTCTTATATTCTAAGTTTTTCAGTGCAACTCACTCATATACTATGTACTACACTGTGCGTTTCTTATATTCTAAGTTTTTCAGTGCAACACACTCATATACTATGTACTACACTGTGCGTTTCTTATATTCTAAGTTTTTCAGTGCAACTCACTCATATACTATGTACTACACTGTGCGTTTCTTATATTCTAAGTTTTTCAGTGCAACTCACTCATATACTATGTACTACACTGTGCGTTTCTTATATTCTAAGTTTTTCAGTGCAACTCACTCAAATACTATGTACTACACTGTGCGTTTTTTATATTCTAAGTTTTTCAGTGCAACTCACTCATATACTATGTACTACACTGTGCGTTTCTTAAATTCTAAGTTTTTCAGTGCAACTCACTCATATACTATGTACTACACTGTGCGTTTCTTATATTCTAAGTTTTTCAGTGCAACTCACTCATATACTATGTACTACACTGTGCGTTTCTTATATTCTAAGTTTTTCAGTGCAACTCACTCATATACTATGTACTACACTGTGCGTTTCTTATATTCTAAGTTTTTCAGTGCAACTCATTCATATACTATGTACTACACTGTGCATTTCGTGTAATGCGGGTTTTTCAGTAAATTCTAAGTTTTTCAGTGCAACTCATTCATATACTATGTACTATACTGTGCGTTTCTTATATTCTAAGTTTTTCAGTGCAACTCACTCATATACTATGTACTACACTGTGCGTTTCTTATATTCTAAGTTTTTCAGTGCAACTCACTCATATACTATGTACTACACTGTGCGTTTCTTATATTCTAAGTTTTTCAGTGCAACTCACTCATATACTATGTACTACACTGTGCGTTTCTTATATTCTAAGTTTTTCAGTGCAACTCACTCATATACTATGTACTACACTGTGCGTTTCTTATATTCTAAGTTTTTCAGTGCAACTCACTCATATACTATGTACTACACTGTGCGTTTCTTATATTCTAAGTTTTTCAGTGCAACTCACTCATATACTATGTACTACACTGTGCGTTTCTTATATTCTAAGTTTTTCAGTGCAACACACTCATATACTATGTACTACACTGTGCGTTTCTTATATTCTAAGTTTTTCAGTGCAACTCACTCATATACTATGTACTACACTGTGCGTTTCTTATATTCTAAGTTTTTCAGTGCAACTCACTCATATACTATGTACTACACTGTGCGTTTCTTATATTCTAAGTTTTTCAGTGCAACTCATTCATATACTATGTACTACACTGTGCATTTCGTGTAATGCGGGTTTTTCAGTAAATTCTAAGTTTTTCAGTGCAACTCATTCATATACTATGTACTATACTGTGCGTTTCTTATATTCTAAGTTTTTCAGTGCAACTCACTCATATACTATGTACTACACTGTGCGTTTCTTATATTCTAAGTTTTTCAGTGCAACTCACTCATATACTATGTACTACACTGTGCGTTTCTTATATTCTAAGTTTTTCAGTGCAACTCACTCATATACTATGTACTACACTGTGCGTTTCTTATATTCTAAGTTTTTCAGTGCAACTCACTCATATACTATGTACTACACTGTGCGTTTCTTATATTCTAAGTTTTTCAGTGCAACTCACTCATATACTATGTACTACACTGTGCGTTTCTTATATTCTAAGTTTTTCAGTGCAACTCACTCATATACTATGTACTACACTGTGCGTTTCTTATATTCTAAGTTTTTCAGTGCAACTCACTCATATACTATGTGCTACACTGTGCGTTTCTTATATTCTAAGTTTTTCAGTGCAACTCACTCATATACTATGTACTACACTGTGCGTTTCTTATATTCTAAGTTTTTCAGTGAAACTCACTCATATACTATGTACTACACTGTGCGTTTCTTATATTCTAAGTTTTTCAGTGCAACTCACTCATATACTATGTACTACACTGTGCGTTTCTTATATTCTAAGTTTTTCAGTGCAACTCACTCAAATACTATGTACTACACTGTGCGTTTTTTATATTCTAAGTTTTTCAGTGCAACTCACTCATATACTATGTACTACACTGTGCGTTTCTTAAATTCTAAGTTTTTCAGTGCAACTCACTCATATACTATGTACTACACTGTGCGTTTCTTATATTCTAAGTTTTTCAGTGCAACTCACTCATATACTATGTACTACACTGTGCGTTTCTTATATTCTAAGTTTTTCAGTGCAACTCACTCATATACTATGTACTACACTGTGCGTTTCTTATATTCTAAGTTTTTCAGTGCAACACACTCATATACTATGTACTACACTGTGCGTTTCTTATATTCTAAGTTTTTCAGTGCAACTCACTCATATACTATGTACTACACTGTGCGTTTCTTATATTCTAAGTTTTTCAGTGCAACTCACTCATATACTATGTACTACACTGTGCGTTTCTTATATTCTAAGTTTTTCAGTGCAACTCACTCAAATACTATGTACTACACTGTGCGTTTTTTATATTCTAAGTTTTTCAGTGCAACTCACTCATATACTATGTACTACACTGTGCGTTTCTTAAATTCTAAGTTTTTCAGTGCAACTCACTCATATACTATGTACTACACTGTGCGTTTCTTATATTCTAAGTTTTTCAGTGCAACTCACTCATATACTATGTACTACACTGTGCGTTTCTTATATTCTAAGTTTTTCAGTGCAACTCACTCATATACTATGTACTACACTGTGCGTTTCTTATATTCTAAGTTTTTCAGTGCAACTCATTCATATACTATGTACTACACTGTGCATTTCGTGTAATGCGGGTTTTTCAGTAAATTCTAAGTTTTTCAGTGCAACTCATTCATATACTATGTACTATACTGTGCGTTTCTTATATTCTAAGTTTTTCAGTGCAACTCACTCATATACTATGTACTACACTGTGCGTTTCTTATATTCTAAGTTTTTCAGTGCAACTCACTCATATACTATGTACTACACTGTGCGTTTCTTATATTCTAAGTTTTTCAGTGCAACTCACTCATATACTATGTACTACACTGTGCGTTTCTTATATTCTAAGTTTTTCAGTGCAACTCACTCAAATACTATGTACTACACTGTGCGTTTTTTATATTCTAAGTTTTTCAGTGCAACTCACTCATATACTATGTACTACACTGTGCGTTTCTTAAATTCTAAGTTTTTCAGTGCAACTCACTCATATACTATGTACTACACTGTGCGTTTCTTATATTCTAAGTTTTTCAGTGCAACTCACTCATATACTATGTACTACACTGTGCGTTTCTTATATTCTAAGTTTTTCAGTGCAACTCACTCATATACTATGTACTACACTGTGCGTTTCTTATATTCTAAGTTTTTCAGTGCAACACACTCATATACTATGTACTACACTGTGCGTTTCTTATATTCTAAGTTTTTCAGTGCAACACACTCATATACTATGTACTACACTGTGCGTTTCTTATATTCTAAGTTTTTCAGTGCAACTCACTCATATACTATGTACTACACTGTGCGTTTCTTATATTCTAAGTTTTTCAGTGCAACTCACTCATATACTATGTACTACACTGTGCGTTTCTTATATTCTAAGTTTTTCAGTGCAACTCACTCAAATACTATGTACTACACTGTGCGTTTTTTATATTCTAAGTTTTTCAGTGCAACTCACTCATATACTATGTACTACACTGTGCGTTTCTTAAATTCTAAGTTTTTCAGTGCAACTCACTCATATACTATGTACTACACTGTGCGTTTCTTATATTCTAAGTTTTTCAGTGCAACTCACTCATATACTATGTACTACACTGTGCGTTTCTTATATTCTAAGTTTTTCAGTGCAACTCACTCATATACTATGTACTACACTGTGCGTTTCTTATATTCTAAGTTTTTCAGTGCAACTCATTCATATACTATGTACTACACTGTGCATTTCGTGTAATGCGGGTTTTTCAGTAAATTCTAAGTTTTTCAGTGCAACTCATTCATATACTATGTACTATACTGTGCGTTTCTTATATTCTAAGTTTTTCAGTGCAACTCACTCATATACTATGTACTACACTGTGCGTTTCTTATATTCTAAGTTTTTCAGTGCAACTCACTCATATACTATGTACTACACTGTGCGTTTCTTATATTCTAAGTTTTTCAGTGCAACTCACTCATATACTATGTACTACACTGTGCGTTTCTTATATTCTAAGTTTTTCAGTGCAACTCACTCATATACTATGTACTACACTGTGCGTTTCTTATATTCTAAGTTTTTCAGTGCAACTCACTCATATACTATGTACTACACTGTGCGTTTCTTATATTCTAAGTTTTTCAGTGCAACTCACTCATATACTATGTACTACACTGTGCGTTTCTTATATTCTAAGTTTTTCAGTGCAACTCACTCATATACTATGTGCTACACTGTGCGTTTCTTATATTCTAAGTTTTTCAGTGCAACTCACTCATATACTATGTGCTACACTGTGCGTTTCTTATATTCTAAGTTTTTCAGTGCAACTCACTCATATACTATGTACTACACTGTGCGTTTCTTATATTCTAAGTTTTTCAGTGAAACTCACTCATATACTATGTACTACACTGTGCGTTTCTTATATTCTAAGTTTTTCAGTGCAACTCAATCATATACTATGTACTACACTGTGCGTTTCTTATATTCTAAGTTTTTCAGTGCAACTCACTCATATACTATGTACTACACTGTGCGTTTCTTATATTCTAAGTTTTTCAGTGCAACTCACTCATATACTATGTACTACACTGTGCGTTTCTTATATTCTAAGTTTTTCAGTGCAACTCACTCATATACTATGTACCACACTATGCGTTTCTTATATTCTAAGTTTTTCAGTGCAACTCACTCATATACTATGTACTACACTGTGCGTTTCTTATATTCTAAGATTTTCAGTGCAACTCACTCATATAGTATGTACTACTCTGTGCGTTTCTTATATTCTAAGTTTTTCAGTGCAACTCACTCATATACTATGTACTATACTGTGCATTTCGTGTAATGCGGGTTTTTCAGTAAATTCTAAGTTTTTCAGTACAACTCACTCATATACTATGTACTACACTGTGCGTTTCTTATATTCTAAGTTTTTCAGTGCAACTCACTCATATACTATGTACTACACTGTGCGTTTCTTATATTCAAAGTTTTTCAGTGCAACTCACTCATATACTATGTACTACACTGTGCGTTTCTTATATTCAAAGTTTTTCAGTGCAACTCACTCATATACTATGTACTACACTGTGCGTTTCTTATATTCTAAGTTTTTCAGTGCAACTCACTCATATACTATGTACTACACTGTGCGTTTCTTATATTCTAAGTTTTTCAGTGCAACTCACTCATATACTATGTACTACACTGTGCGTTTCTTATATTCTAAGTTTTTCAGTGCAACTCACTCATATACTATGTACTACACTGTGCGTTTCTTATATTCTAAGTTTTTCAGTGCAACTCACTCATATACTATGTACTACACTGTGCGTTTCTTATATTCTAAGTTTTTCAGTGCAACACACTCATATACTATGTACTACACTGTGCGTTTCTTATATTCTAAGTTTTTCAGTGCAACTCACTCATATACTATGTACTACACTGTGCGTTTCTTATATTCTAAGTTTTTCAGTGCAACTCACTCATATACTATGTACTACACTGTGCGTTTCTTATATTCTAAGTTTTTCAGTGCAACTCACTCAAATACTATGTACTACACTGTGCGTTTTTTATATTCTAAGTTTTTCAGTGCAACTCACTCATATACTATGTACTACACTGTGCGTTTCTTATATTCTAAGTTTTTCAGTGCAACTCACTCATATACTATGTACTACACTGTGCGTTTCTTATATTCTAAGTTTTTCAGTGCAACTCACTCATATACTATGTACTACACTGTGCGTTTCTTATATTCTAAGTTTTTCAGTGCAACACACTCATATACTATGTACTACACTGTGCGTTTCTTATATTCTAAGTTTTTCAGTGCAACTCACTCATATACTATGTACTACACTGTGCGTTTCTTATATTCTAAGTTTTTCAGTGCAACTCACTCATATACTATGTACTACACTGTGGTTTCTTATATTCTAAGTTTTTCAGTGCAACTCACTCAAATACTATGTACTACACTGTGCGTTTTTTATATTCTAAGTTTTTCAGTGCAACTCACTCATATACTATGTACTACACTGTGCGTTTCTTAAATTCTAAGTTTTTCAGTGCAACTCACTCATATACTATGTACTACATTGTGCGTTTCTTATATTCTAAGTTTTTCAGTGCAACTAACTCATATACTATGTACTACACTGTGCGTTTCTTATATTCTAAGTTTTTCAGTGCAACTCATTCATATACTATGTACTACACTGTGCATTTCGTGTAATGCGGGTTTTTCAGTAAATTCTAAGTTTTTCAGTGCAACTCATTCATATACTATGTACTATACTGTGCGTTTCTTATATTCTAAGTTTTTCAGTGCAACTCACTCATATACTATGTACTACACTGTGCGTTTCTTATATTCTAAGTTTTTCAGTGCAACTCACTCATATACTATGTACTACACTGTGCGTTTCTTATATTCTAAGTTTTTCAGTGCAACTCACTCATATACTATGTACTACACTGTGCGTTTCTTATATTCTAAGTTTTTCAGTGCAACTCACTCATATACTTTGTACTACACTGTGCTTTTCTTATATTCTAAGTTTTTCAGTGCAACTCACTCATATACTATGTACTACACTGTGCGTTTCTTATATTCTAAGTTTTTCAGTGCAACTCACTCATATACTATGTACTACACTGTGCGTTTCTTATATTCTAAGTTTTTGAGTGCAACTCACTCATATACTATGTACTATACTGTGCGTTGCTTATATTCTAAGTTTTTCAGTGCAACTCACTCATATACTTTGTACTACACTGTGCTTTTCTTATATTCTAAGTTTTTCAGTGCAACTCACTCATATACTATGTACTACACTGTGCGTTTCTTATATTCTAAGTTTTTAAGTGCAACTCACTCATATACTATGTGCTACACTGTGCGTTTCTTATATTCTAAGTTTTTCAGTGCAACTCACTCATATACTATGTGCTACCCTGTGCGTTTCTTATATTCTAAGTTTTTCAGTGCAACTCACTCATATACTATGTGCTACACTGTGCGTTTCTTATATTCTAAGTTTTTCAGTGCAACTCACTCATATACTATGTACTACACTGTGCGTTTCTTATATTCTAAGTTTTTCAGTGCAACTCACTCATATACTATGTACTACACTGTGCGTTTCTTATATTCTAAGTTTTTCAGTGCAACTCACTCATATACTATGTACTACACTGTGCGTTTCTTATATTCTAAGTTTTTCAGTGCAACTCACTCATATACTATGTACTACACTGTGCGTTTCTTAAATTTTAAGTTTTTCAGTGCAACTCACTCATATACTATGTACTACACTGTGCGTTTCTTAAATTCTAAGTTTTTCAGTGCAACTCACTCATACACTATGTACTACACTGTGCGTTTCTTATATTCTAAGTTTTTCAGTGCAACTCACTCATACTCTATGTACTACACTGTGCGTTTCTTATATTCTAAGTTTTTCAGTGCAACTCACTCATATACTATGTACTACACTGTGCGTTTCTTATATTCTAAGTTTTTCAGTGCAACTCACTCATATACTATGTACTACACTGTGCGTTTCTTATATTCTAAGTTTTTCAGTGCAACTCACTCATATACTATGTACTACACTGTGCGTTTCTTATATTCTAAGTTTTTCAGTGCAACTCACTCATATACTCTGTGCTACACTGTGCGTTTCTTATATTCTAAGTTTTCCAGTGCAACTCACTCATATACTATGTGCTACACTGTGCGTTTCTTATATTCTAAGTTTTTCAGTGCAACTCACTCATATACTATGTACTACTCTGTGCGTTTCTTATATTCTAAGTTTTTCAGTGAAACTCACTCATATACTATGTACTACACTGTGCGTTTCTTATACTCTAAGTTTTTCAGTGCAACTCACTCATATACTATGTACTACACTGTGCGTTTCTTATATTCTAAGTTTTTCAGTGCAACTCACTCATATACTATGTATTACACTGTGCGTTTCTTATATTCTAAGTTTTTCAGTGCAACTCACTCATATACTATGTACTACACTGTGCGTTTCTTATATTCTAAGTTTTTCAGTGCAACTCACTCATATACTATGTACTACACTGTGCGTTTCTTATATTCTAAGTTTTTCAGTGCAACTCACTCATATACTATGTACTACACTGTGCGTTTCTTATATTCTAAGTTTTTCAGTGCAACTCACTCATATACTATGTACTACACTGTGCGTTTCTTATATTCTAAGTTTTTCAGTGCAACTCACTCATATACTATGTACTACACTGTGCGTTTCTTATATTCTAAGTTTTTCAGTGCAACTCACTCATATACTATGTACTACACTGTGCGTTTCTTATATTCTAAGTTTTTCAGTGCAACTCACTCATATACTATGTACTACACTGTGCGTTTCTTATATTCTAAGTTTTTCAGTGCAACACACTCATATACTATGTACTACACTGTGCGTTTCTTATATTCTAAGTTTCTCAGTTCAACTCACTCATATACTATGTACTACACTGTGCGTTTCTTATATTCTAAGTTTTTCAGTGCAACTCACTCATATACTATGTACTACACTGTGCGTTTCTTATATTCTAAGTTTTTCAGTGCAACTCACTCAAATACTATGTACTACACTGTGCGTTTCTTATATTCTAAGTTTTTCAGTGCAACTCACTCATATACTATGTACTACACTGTGCGTTTCTTAAATTCTAAGTTTTTCAGTGCAACTCACTCATATACTATGTACTACACTGTGCGTTTCTTATATTCTAAGTTTTTCAGTGCAACTCACTCATATACTATGTACTACACTGTGCGTTTCTTATATTCTAAGTTTTTCAGTGCAACTCATTGATATACTATGTACTACACTGTGCATTTCGTGTAATGCGGGTTTTTCAGTAAATTCTAAGTTTTTCAGTGCAACTCATTCATATACTATGTACTATACTGTGCGTTTCTTATATTCTAAGTTTTTCAGTGCAACTCACTCATATACTATGTGCTACACTGTGCGTTTCTTATATTCTAAGTTTTTCAGTGCAACTCACTCATATACTATGTGCTACACTGTGCGTTTCTTATATTCTAAGTTTTTCAGTGCAACTCACTCATATACTATGTGCTACACTGTGCGTTTCTTATATTCTAAGTTTTTCAGTGCAACTCACTCATATACTATGTACTACACTGTGCGTTTCTTATATTCTAAGTTTTTCAGTGCAACTCACTCATATACTATGTACTACACTGTGCGTTTCTTATATTCTAAGTTTTTCAGTGCAACTCACTCATATACTATGTGCTACCCTGTGCGTTTCTTATATTCTAAGTTTTTCAGTGCAACTCACTCATATACTATGTGCTACACTGTGCGTTTCTTATATTCTAAGTTTTTCAGTGCAACTCACTCATATACTATGTGCTACACTGTGCGTTTCTTATATTCTAAGTTTTTTTGTGCAACTCATTCATATACTATGTACTACACTGTGCGTTTCTTATATTCTAAGTTTTTCAGTGCAACTCACTCATATACTATGTGCTACACTGTGCGTTTCTTATATTCTAAGTTTTTCAGTGCAACTCACTCATATACTATGTACTACACTGTGCGTTTCTTATATTCTAAGTTTTTCAGTGCAACTCACTCATATACTATGTACTACACTGTGCGTTTCTTATATTCTAAGTTTTTCAGTGCAACTCACTCATATACTATGTACTACACTGTGCGTTTCTTAAATTCTAAGTTTTTCAGTGCAACTCACTCATATACTATGTACTACACTGTGCGTTTCTTAAATTCTAAGTTTTTCAGTTCAACTCACTCATATACTATGTACTACACTGTGCGTTTCTTATATTCTAAGTTTTTCAGTGCAACTCATTCATATACTATGTATTACACTGTGCATTTCTTATATTCTAAGTTTTTCAGTGCAACTCACTCATATACTTTGTACTACACTGTGCTTTTCTTATATTCTAAGTTTTTCAGTGCAACTCACTCATATACTATGTACTACACTGTGCGTTTCTTATATTCTAAGTTTTTCAGTGCAACTCACTCATATACTATGTACTACACTGTGCGTTTCTTATATTCTAAGTTTTTGAGTGCAACTCACTCATATACTATGTACTACACTGTGCGTTTCTCATATTCTAAGTTTTTGAGTGCAACTCACTCATATACTATGTACTACACTGTGCGTTTCTCATATTCTAAGTTTTTGAGTGCAACTCACTCATATACTATGTACTACACTGTGCGTTTCTTATATTCCAAGTTTTTCAGTGCAACTCACTCATATACTATGTACTACACTGTGCGTTTCTTATATTCTAAGTTTTTCAGTGCAACTCACTCATATACTATGTACTACACTGTGCGTTTCTTATATTCTAAGTTTTTCAGTGCAACTCACTCATATACTATGTACTACACTGTGCGTTTCTTATATTCTAAGTTTTTCAGTGCAACTCACTCATATACTATGTACTACACTGTGCATTTCGTGTAATGCGGGTTTTTCAGTAAATTCTAAGTTTTTCAGTGCAACTCATTCATATACTATGTACAATACTGTGCGTTTCTTATATTCTAAGTTTTTCAGTGCAACTCACTCATATACTATGTACTACACTGTGCGTTTCTTATATTCTAAGTTTTTCAGTGCAACTCACTCATATACTATGTACTACACTGTGCGTTTCTTATATTCTAAGTTTTTCAGTGCATCTCACTCATATACTATGTACTACACTGTGCGTTTCTTATATTCTAAGTTTTTCAGTGCAACTCACTCATATACTATGTATTACACTGTGCATTTCTTATATTCTAAGTTTTTCAGTGCAACTCACTCATATACTTTGTACTACACTGTTCTTTTCTTATATTCTAAGTTTTTCAGTGCAACTCACTCATATACTATGTACTACACTGTGCGTTTCTTATATTCTAAGTTTTTCAGTGCAACTCACTCATATACTATGTACTACACTGTGCGTTTCTTATATTCTAAGTTTTTGAGTGCAACTCACTCATATACTATGTACTACACTGTGCGTTTCTTATATTCTAAGTTTTTCAGTGCAACTCACTCATATACTATGTATTACACTGTGCATTTCTTATATTCTAAGTTTTTCAGTGCAAGTCACTCATATACTATGTGCTACACTGTGCGTTTCTTATATTCTAAGTTTTTCAGTGCAACTCACTCATATACTATGTGCTACACTGTGCGTTTCTTATATTCTAAGTTTTTCAGTGCAACTCACTCATATACTATGTGCTACACTGTGCGTTTCTTATATTCTAAGTTTTTCAGTGCAACTCACTCATATACTATGTACTACACTGTGCGTTTCTTATATTCTAAGTTTTTCAGTGCAACTCACTCATATACTATGTACTACACTGTGCGTTTCTTATATTCTAAGTTTTTCAGTGCAACTCACTCATATACTATGTACAATACTGTGCGTTTCTTATATTCTAAGTTTTTCAGTGCAACTCACTCATATACTATGTACTACACTGTGCGTTTCTTATATTCTAAGTTTTTCAGTGCAACTCACTCATATACTATGTGCTACACTGTGCGTTTCTTATATTCTAAGTTTTTCAGTGCAACTCACTCATATACTATGTGCTACACTGTGCGTTTCTTATATTCTAAGTTTTTCAGTGCAACTCACTCATATACTATGTGCTACACTGTGCGTTTCTTATATTCTAAGTTTTTCAGTGCAACTCACTCATATACTATGTACTACACTGTGCGTTTCTTATATTCTAAGTTTTTCAGTGCAACTCACTCATATACTATGTACTACACTGTGCGTTTCTTATATTCTAAGTTTTTTAGTGCAACTCACTCATATACTATGTACTACACTGTGCGTTTCTTATATTCTAAGTTTTTGAGTGCAACTCACTCATATACTATGTACTATACTGTGCGTTGCTTATATTCTAAGTTTTTCAGTGCAACTCACTCATATACTTTGTACTACACTGTGCTTTTCTTATATTCTAAGTTTTTCAGTGCAACTCACTCATATACTATGTACTACACTGTGCGTTTCTTATATTCTAAGTTTTTCAGTGCAACTCACTCATATACTATGTGCTACACTGTGCGTTTCTTATATTCTAAGTTTTTCAGTGCAACTCACTCATATACTATGTGCTACCCTGTGCGTTTCTTATATTCTAAGTTTTTCAGTGCAACTCACTCATATACTATGTGCTACACTGTGCGTTTCTTATATTCTAAGTTTTTCAGTGCAACTCACTCATATACTATGTGCTACACTGTGCGTTTCTTATATTCTAAGTTTTTTTGTGCAACTCATTCATATACTATGTACTACACTGTGCGTTTCTTATATTCTAAGTTTTTCAGTGCAACTCACTCATATACTATGTGCTACACTGTGCGTTTCTTATATTCTAAGTTTTTCAGTGCAACTCACTCATATACTATGTACTACACTGTGCGTTTCTTATATTCTAAGTTTTTCAGTGCAACTCACTCATATACTATGTACTACACTGTGCGTTTCTTATATTCTAAGTTTTTCAGTGCAACTCACTCATATACTATGTACTACACTGTGCGTTTCTTAAATTCTAAGTTTTTCAGTGCAACTCACTCATATACTATGTACTACACTGTGCGTTTCTTAAATTCTAAGTTTTTCAGTTCAACTCACTCATATACTATGTACTACACTGTGCGTTTCTTATATTCTAAGTTTTTCAGTGCAACTCATTCATATACTATGTATTACACTGTGCATTTCTTATATTCTAAGTTTTTCAGTGCAACTCACTCATATACTTTGTACTACACTGTGCTTTTCTTATATTCTAAGTTTTTCAGTGCAACTCACTCATATACTATGTACTACACTGTGCGTTTCTTATATTCTAAGTTTTTCAGTGCAACTCACTCATATACTATGTACTACACTGTGCGTTTCTTATATTCTAAGTTTTTGAGTGCAACTCACTCATATACTATGTACTACACTGTGCGTTTCTCATATTCTAAGTTTTTGAGTGCAACTCACTCATATACTATGTACTACACTGTGCGTTTCTCATATTCTAAGTTTTTGAGTGCAACTCACTCATATACTATGTACTACACTGTGCGTTTCTTATATTCCAAGTTTTTCAGTGCAACTCACTCATATACTATGTACTACACTGTGCGTTTCTTATATTCTAAGTTTTTCAGTGCAACTCACTCATATACTATGTACTACACTGTGCGTTTCTTATATTCTAAGTTTTTCAGTGCAACTCACTCATATACTATGTACTACACTGTGCGTTTCTTATATTCTAAGTTTTTCAGTGCAACTCACTCATATACTATGTACTACACTGTGCATTTCGTGTAATGCGGGTTTTTCAGTAAATTCTAAGTTTTTCAGTGCAACTCATTCATATACTATGTACAATACTGTGCGTTTCTTATATTCTAAGTTTTTCAGTGCAACTCACTCATATACTATGTACTACACTGTGCGTTTCTTATATTCTAAGTTTTTCAGTGCAACTCACTCATATACTATGTATTACACTGTGCATTTCTTATATTCTAAGTTTTTCAGTGCAACTCACTCATATACTTTGTACTACACTGTTCTTTTCTTATATTCTAAGTTTTTCAGTGCAACTCACTCATATACTATGTACTACACTGTGCGTTTCTTATATTCTAAGTTTTTCAGTGCAACTCACTCATATACTATGTACTACACTGTGCGTTTCTTATATTCTAAGTTTTTGAGTGCAACTCACTCATATACTATGTACTACACTGTGCGTTTCTTATATTCTAAGTTTTTCAGTGCAACTCACTCATATACTATGTATTACACTGTGCATTTCTTATATTCTAAGTTTTTCAGTGCAAGTCACTCATATACTATGTGCTACACTGTGCGTTTCTTATATTCTAAGTTTTTCAGTGCAACTCACTCATATACTATGTGCTACACTGTGCGTTTCTTATATTCTAAGTTTTTCAGTGCAACTCACTCATATACTATGTGCTACACTGTGCGTTTCTTATATTCTAAGTTTTTCAGTGCAACTCACTCATATACTATGTACTACACTGTGCGTTTCTTATATTCTAAGTTTTTCAGTGCAACTCACTCATATACTATGTACTACACTGTGCGTTTCTTATATTCTAAGTTTTTCAGTGCAACTCACTCATATACTATGTACAATACTGTGCGTTTCTTATATTCTAAGTTTTTCAGTGCAACTCACTCATATACTATGTACTACACTGTGCGTTTCTTATATTCTAAGTTTTTCAGTGCAACTCACTCATATACTATGTATTACACTGTGCGTTTCTTATATTCTAAGATTTTCAGTGCAACTCACTCATATACTATGTACTACACTGTGCGTTTCTTATATTCTAAGTTGTTCAGTGCAACTCACTCATATACTATGTACTACACTGTGCATTTCGTGTAATGCGGGTTTTTCAGTAAATTCTAAGTTTTTCAGTGCAACTCATTCATATACTATGTACAATACTGTGCGTTTCTTATATTCTAAGTTTTTCAGTGCAACTCACTCATATACTATGTACTACACTGTGCGTTTCTTATATTCTAAGTTTTTCAGTGCAACTCACTCATATACTATGTACTACACTGTGCGTTTCTTATATTCTAAGTTTTTCAGTGCATCTCACTCATATACTATGTACTACACTGTGCGTTTCTTATATTCTAAGTTTTTCAGTGCAACTCACTCATATACTATGTATTACACTGTGCATTTCTTATATTCTAAGTTTTTCAGTGCAACTCACTCATATACTTTGTACTACACTGTTCTTTTCTTATATTCTAAGTTTTTCAGTGCAACTCACTCATATACTATGTACTACACTGTGCGTTTCTTATATTCTAAGTTTTTCAGTGCAACTCACTCATATAATATGTACTACACTGTGCGTTTCTTATATTCTAAGTTTTTGAGTGCAACTCACTCATATACTATGTACTACACTGTGCGTTTCTTATATTCTAAGTTTTTCAGTGCAACTCACTCATATACTATGTGCTACACTGTGCGTTTCTTATATTCTAAGTTTTTCAGTGCAACTCACTCATATACTATGTGCTACACTGTGCGTTTCTTATATTCTAAGTTTTTCAGTGCAACTCACTCATATACTATGTGCTACACTGTGCGTTTCTTATATTCTAAGTTTTTCAGTGCAACTCACTCATATACTATGTACTACACTGTGCGTTTCTTGTATTCTAAGTTTTTCAGTGCAACTCACTCATATACTATGTACTACACTGTGCGTTTCTTATATTCTAAGTTTTTCAGTGCAACTCACTCATATACTATGTACAATACTGTGCGTTTCTTATATTCTAAGATTTTCAGTGCAACTCACTCATATACTATGTACTACACTGTGCGTTTCTTATATTCTAAGTTTTTCAGTGCAACTCACTCATATACTATGTATTACACTGTGCGTTTCTTATATTCTAAGTTTTTCAGTGCAACTCACTCATATACTATGTACTACACTGTGCGTTTCTTATATTCTAAGTTTTTCAGTGCAACTCACTCATATACTATGTACTACACTGTGCGTTTCTTATATTCTAAGTTTTTCAGTGCAACTCACTCATATACTATGTACAATACTGTGCGTTTCTTATATTCTAAGTTTTTCAGTGCAACTCACTCATATACTATGTACTACACTGTGCGTTTCTTATATTCTAAGTTTTTCAGTGCAACTCACTCATATACTATGTATTACACTGTGCGTTTCTTATATTCTAAGTTTTTCAGTGCAACTCACTCATATACTATGTACTACACTGTGCGTTTCTTATATTCTAAGTTTTTCAGTGCAACTCACTCATATACTATGTACTACACTGTGCGTTTCTTATATTCTAAGTTTTTCAGTGCATCTCACTCATATACTATGTACTACACTGTGCGTTTCTTATATTCTAAGTTTTTCAGTGCAACTCACTCATATACTATGTATTACACTGTGCATTTCTTATATTCTAAGTTTTTCAGTGCAACTCACTCATATACTTTGTACTACACTGTTCTTTTCTTATATTCTAAGTTTTTCAGTGCAACTCACTCATATACTATGTACTACACTGTGCGTTTCTTATATTCTAAGTTTTTCAGTGCAACTCACTCATATAATATGTACTACACTGTGCGTTTCTTATATTCTAAGTTTTTGAGTGCAACTCACTCATATACTATGTACTACACTGTGCGTTTCTTATATTCTAAGTTTTTCAGTGCAACTCACTCATATACTATGTGCTACACTGTGCGTTTCTTATATTCTAAGTTTTTCAGTGCAACTCACTCATATACTATGTGCTACACT
The DNA here is from genome assembly GCF_978045245.1 of Mus caroli. Lineage (NCBI taxonomy): Eukaryota > Metazoa > Chordata > Mammalia > Rodentia > Muridae > Mus > Mus caroli. The sequence continues at coordinate 2,025,260 of NW_028227279.1, read as the reverse complement.
GTGCGTTTCTTATATTCTAAGTTTTTCAGTGCAACTCACTCATATACTATGTGCTACACTGTGCGTTTCTTATATTCTAAGTTTTTCAGTGCAACTCACTCATATACTATGTACTACACTGTGCGTTTCTTATATTCTAAGTTTTTCAGTGCAACTCACTCATATACTATGTACTACACTGTGCGTTTCTTATATTCTAAGTTTTTCAGTGCAACTCACTCATATACTATGTACTACACTGTGCGTTTCTTATATTCTAAGTTTTTGAGTGCAACTCACTCATATACTATGTACTATACTGTGCGTTGCTTATATTCTAAGTTTTTCAGTGCAACTCACTCATATACTTTGTACTACACTGTGCTTTTCTTATATTCTAAGTTTTTCAGTGCAACTCACTCATATACTATGTACTACACTGTGCGTTTCTTATATTCTAAGTTTTTCAGTGCAACTCACTCATATACTATGTGCTACACTGTGCGTTTCTTATATTCTAAGTTTTTCAGTGCAACTCACTCATATACTATGTGCTACCCTGTGCGTTTCTTATATTCTAAGTTTTTCAGTGCAACTCACTCATATACTATGTGCTACACTGTGCGTTTCTTATATTCTAAGTTTTTCAGTGCAACTCACTCATATACTATGTGCTACACTGTGCGTTTCTTATATTCTAAGTTTTTTTGTGCAACTCATTCATATACTATGTACTACACTGTGCGTTTCTTATATTCTAAGTTTTTCAGTGCAACTCACTCATATACTATGTGCTACACTGTGCGTTTCTTATATTCTAAGTTTTTCAGTGCAACTCACTCATATACTATGTACTACACTGTGCGTTTCTTATATTCTAAGTTTTTCAGTGCAACTCACTCATATACTATGTACTACACTGTGCGTTTCTTATATTCTAAGTTTTTCAGTGCAACTCACTCATATACTATGTACTACACTGTGCGTTTCTTAAATTCTAAGTTTTTCAGTGCAACTCACTCATATACTATGTACTACACTGTGCGTTTCTTAAATTCTAAGTTTTTCAGTTCAACTCACTCATATACTATGTACTACACTGTGCGTTTCTTATATTCTAAGTTTTTCAGTGCAACTCATTCATATACTATGTATTACACTGTGCATTTCTTATATTCTAAGTTTTTCAGTGCAACTCACTCATATACTTTGTACTACACTGTGCTTTTCTTATATTCTAAGTTTTTCAGTGCAACTCACTCATATACTATGTACTACACTGTGCGTTTCTTATATTCTAAGTTTTTCAGTGCAACTCACTCATATACTATGTACTACACTGTGCGTTTCTTATATTCTAAGTTTTTGAGTGCAACTCACTCATATACTATGTACTACACTGTGCGTTTCTCATATTCTAAGTTTTTGAGTGCAACTCACTCATATACTATGTACTACACTGTGCGTTTCTCATATTCTAAGTTTTTGAGTGCAACTCACTCATATACTATGTACTACACTGTGCGTTTCTTATATTCCAAGTTTTTCAGTGCAACTCACTCATATACTATGTACTACACTGTGCGTTTCTTATATTCTAAGTTTTTCAGTGCAACTCACTCATATACTATGTACTACACTGTGCGTTTCTTATATTCTAAGTTTTTCAGTGCAACTCACTCATATACTATGTACTACACTGTGCGTTTCTTATATTCTAAGTTTTTCAGTGCAACTCACTCATATACTATGTACTACACTGTGCATTTCGTGTAATGCGGGTTTTTCAGTAAATTCTAAGTTTTTCAGTGCAACTCATTCATATACTATGTACAATACTGTGCGTTTCTTATATTCTAAGTTTTTCAGTGCAACTCACTCATATACTATGTACTACACTGTGCGTTTCTTATATTCTAAGTTTTTCAGTGCAACTCACTCATATACTATGTACTACACTGTGCGTTTCTTATATTCTAAGTTTTTCAGTGCAACTCACTCATATACTATGTACTACACTGTGCGTTTCTTATATTCTAAGTTTTTCAGTGCAACTCACTCATATACTATGTACTACACTGTGCGTTTCTTATATTCTAAGTTTTTCAGTGCAACTCACTCATATACTATGTACTACACTGTGCGTTTCTTATATTCTAAGTTTTTCAGTGCAACTCACTCATATACTATGTACTACACTGTGCGTTTCTTATATTCTAAGTTTTTCAGTGCAACACACTCATATACTATGTACTACACTGTGCGTTTCTTATATTCTAAGTTTTTCAGTGCAACTCACTCATATACTATGTACTACACTGTGCGTTTCTTATATTCTAAGTTTTTCAGTGCAACTCACTCATATACTATGTACTACACTGTGCGTTTCTTATATTCTAAGTTTTTCAGTGCAACTCACTCAAATACTATGTACTACACTGTGCGTTTCTTATATTCTAAGTTTTTCAGTGCAACTCACTCATATACTATGTACTACACTGTGCGTTTCTTAAATTCTAAGTTTTTCAGTGCAACTCACTCATATACTATGTACTACACTGTGCGTTTCTTATATTCTAAGTTTTTCAGTGCAACTCACTCATATACTATGTACTACACTGTGCGTTTCTTATATTCTAAGTTTTTCAGTGCAACACACTCATATACTATGTACTACACTGTGCGTTTCTTATATTCTAAGTTTTTCAGTGCAACTCACTCATATACTATGTACTACACTGTGCGTTTCTTATATTCTAAGTTTTTCAGTGCAACTCACTCATATACTATGTACTACACTGTGCGTTTCTTATATTCTAAGTTTTTCAGTGCAACTCACTCAAATACTATGTACTACACTGTGCGTTTCTTATATTCTAAGTTTTTCAGTGCAACTCACTCATATACTATGTACTACACTGTGCGTTTCTTAAATTCTAAGTTTTTCAGTGCAACTCACTCATATACTATGTACTACACTGTGCGTTTCTTATATTCTAAGTTTTTCAGTGCAACTCACTCATATACTATGTACTACACTGTGCGTTTCTTATATTCTAAGTTTTTCAGTGCAACTCATTGATATACTATGTACTACACTGTGCATTTCGTGTAATGCGGGTTTTTCAGTAAATTCTAAGTTTTTCAGTGCAACTCATTCATATACTATGTACTATACTGTGCGTTTCTTATATTCTAAGTTTTTCAGTGCAACTCACTCATATACTATGTGCTACACTGTGCGTTTCTTATATTCTAAGTTTTTCAGTGCAACTCACTCATATACTATGTGCTACACTGTGCGTTTCTTATATTCTAAGTTTTTCAGTGCAACTCACTCATATACTATGTGCTACACTGTGCGTTTCTTATATTCTAAGTTTTTCAGTGCAACTCACTCATATACTATGTACTACACTGTGCGTTTCTTATATTCTAAGTTTTTCAGTGCAACTCACTCATATACTATGTACTACACTGTGCGTTTCTTATATTCTAAGTTTTTCAGTGCAACTCACTAATATACTATGTACTACACTGTGCGTTTCTTATATTCTAAGTTTTTGAGTGCAACTCACTCATATACTATGTACTATACTGTGCGTTGCTTATATTCTAAGTTTTTCAGTGCAACTCACTCATATACTTTGTACTACACTGTGCTTTTCTTATATTCTAAGTTTTTCAGTGCAACTCACTCATATACTATGTGCTACACTGTGCGTTTCTTATATTCTAAGTTTTTCAGTGCAACTCACTCATATACTATGTGCTACACTGTGCGTTTCTTATATTCTAAGTTTTTCAGTGCAACTCACTCATATACTATGTGCTACCCTGTGCGTTTCTTATATTCTAAGTTTTTCAGTGCAACTCACTCATATACTATGTGCTACACTGTGCGTTTCTTATATTCTAAGTTTTTCAGTGCAACTCACTCATATACTATGTGCTACACTGTGCGTTTCTTATATTCTAAGTTTTTTTGTGCAACTCATTCATATACTATGTACTACACTGTGCGTTTCTTATATTCTAAGTTTTTCAGTGCAACTCACTCATATACTATGTGCTACACTGTGCGTTTCTTATATTCTAAGTTTTTCAGTGCAACTCACTCATATACTATGTACTACACTGTGCGTTTCTTATATTCTAAGTTTTTCAGTGCAACTCACTCATATACTATGTACTACACTGTGCGTTTCTTATATTCTAAGTTTTTCAGTGCAACTCACTCATATACTATGTACTACACTGTGCGTTTCTTAAATTCTAAGTTTTTCAGTGCAACTCACTCATATACTATGTACTACACTGTGCGTTTCTTAAATTCTAAGTTTTTCAGTTCAACTCACTCATATACTATGTACTACACTGTGCGTTTCTTATATTCTAAGTTTTTCAGTGCAACTCATTCATATACTATGTATTACACTGTGCATTTCTTATATTCTAAGTTTTTCAGTGCAACTCACTCATATACTTTGTACTACACTGTGCTTTTCTTATATTCTAAGTTTTTCAGTGCAACTCACTCATATACTATGTACTACACTGTGCGTTTCTTATATTCTAAGTTTTTCAGTGCAACTCACTCATATACTATGTACTACACTGTGCGTTTCTTATATTCTAAGTTTTTGAGTGCAACTCACTCATATACTATGTACTACACTGTGCGTTTCTCATATTCTAAGTTTTTGAGTGCAACTCACTCATATACTATGTACTACACTGTGCGTTTCTCATATTCTAAGTTTTTGAGTGCAACTCACTCATATACTATGTACTACACTGTGCGTTTCTTATATTCCAAGTTTTTCAGTGCAACTCACTCATATACTATGTACTACACTGTGCGTTTCTTATATTCTAAGTTTTTCAGTGCAACTCACTCATATACTATGTACTACACTGTGCGTTTCTTATATTCTAAGTTTTTCAGTGCAACTCACTCATATACTATGTACTACACTGTGCGTTTCTTATATTCTAAGTTTTTCAGTGCAACTCACTCATATACTATGTACTACACTGTGCATTTCGTGTAATGCGGGTTTTTCAGTAAATTCTAAGTTTTTCAGTGCAACTCATTCATATACTATGTACAATACTGTGCGTTTCTTATATTCTAAGTTTTTCAGTGCAACTCACTCATATACTATGTACTACACTGTGCGTTTCTTATATTCTAAGTTTTTCAGTGCAACTCACTCATATACTATGTACTACACTGTGCGTTTCTTATATTCTAAGTTTTTCAGTGCAACTCACTCAAATACTATGTACTACACTGTGCGTTTCTTATATTCTAAGTTTTTCAGTGCAACTCACTCATATACTATGTACTACACTGTGCGTTTCTTAAATTCTAAGTTTTTCAGTGCAACTCACTCATATACTATGTACTACACTGTGCGTTTCTTATATTCTAAGTTTTTCAGTGCAACTCACTCATATACTATGTACTACACTGTGCGTTTCTTATATTCTAAGTTTTTCAGTGCAACACACTCATATACTATGTACTACACTGTGCGTTTCTTATATTCTAAGTTTTTCAGTGCAACTCACTCATATACTATGTACTACACTGTGCGTTTCTTATATTCTAAGTTTTTCAGTGCAACTCACTCATATACTATGTACTACACTGTGCGTTTCTTATATTCTAAGTTTTTCAGTGCAACTCACTCAAATACTATGTACTACACTGTGCGTTTCTTATATTCTAAGTTTTTCAGTGCAACTCACTCATATACTATGTACTACACTGTGCGTTTCTTAAATTCTAAGTTTTTCAGTGCAACTCACTCATATACTATGTACTACACTGTGCGTTTCTTATATTCTAAGTTTTTCAGTGCAACTCACTCATATACTATGTACTACACTGTGCGTTTCTTATATTCTAAGTTTTTCAGTGCAACTCATTGATATACTATGTACTACACTGTGCATTTCGTGTAATGCGGGTTTTTCAGTAAATTCTAAGTTTTTCAGTGCAACTCATTCATATACTATGTACTATACTGTGCGTTTCTTATATTCTAAGTTTTTCAGTGCAACTCACTCATATACTATGTGCTACACTGTGCGTTTCTTATATTCTAAGTTTTTCAGTGCAACTCACTCATATACTATGTGCTACACTGTGCGTTTCTTATATTCTAAGTTTTTCAGTGCAACTCACTCATATACTATGTGCTACACTGTGCGTTTCTTATATTCTAAGTTTTTCAGTGCAACTCACTCATATACTATGTACTACACTGTGCGTTTCTTATATTCTAAGTTTTTCAGTGCAACTCACTCATATACTATGTACTACACTGTGCGTTTCTTATATTCTAAGTTTTTCAGTGCAACTCACTAATATACTATGTACTACACTGTGCGTTTCTTATATTCTAAGTTTTTGAGTGCAACTCACTCATATACTATGTACTATACTGTGCGTTGCTTATATTCTAAGTTTTTCAGTGCAACTCACTCATATACTTTGTACTACACTGTGCTTTTCTTATATTCTAAGTTTTTCAGTGCAACTCACTCATATACTATGTACTACACTGTGCGTTTCTTATATTCTAAGTTTTTCAGTGCAACTCACTCATATACTATGTGCTACACTGTGCGTTTCTTATATTCTAAGTTTTTCAGTGCAACTCACTCATATACTATGTGCTACCCTGTGCGTTTCTTATATTCTAAGTTTTTCAGTGCAACTCACTCATATACTATGTGCTACACTGTGCGTTTCTTATATTCTAAGTTTTTCAGTGCAACTCACTCATATACTATGTGCTACACTGTGCGTTTCTTATATTCTAAGTTTTTTTGTGCAACTCATTCATATACTATGTACTACACTGTGCGTTTCTTATATTCTAAGTTTTTCAGTGCAACTCACTCATATACTATGTGCTACACTGTGCGTTTCTTATATTCTAAGTTTTTCAGTGCAACTCACTCATATACTATGTACTACACTGTGCGTTTCTTATATTCTAAGTTTTTCAGTGCAACTCACTCATATACTATGTACTACACTGTGCGTTTCTAATATTCTAAGTTTTTCAGTGCAACTCACTCATATACTATGTACTACACTGTGCGTTTCTTAAATTCTAAGTTTTTCAGTGCAACTCACTCATATACTATGTACTACACTGTGCGTTTCTTAAATTCTAAGTTTTTCAGTTCAACTCACTCATATACTATGTACTACACTGTGCGTTTCTTATATTCTAAGTTTTTCAGTGCAACTCATTCATATACTATGTATTACACTGTGCATTTCTTATATTCTAAGTTTTTCAGTGCAACTCACTCATATACTTTGTACTACACTGTGCTTTTCTTATATTCTAAGTTTTTCAGTGCAACTCACTCATATACTATGTACTACACTGTGCGTTTCTTATATTCTAAGTTTTTCAGTGCAACTCACTCATATACTATGTACTACACTGTGCGTTTCTTATATTCTAAGTTTTTGAGTGCAACTCACTCATATACTATGTACTACACTGTGCGTTTCTCATATTCTAAGTTTTTGAGTGCAACTCACTCATATACTATGTACTACACTGTGCGTTTCTCATATTCTAAGTTTTTGAGTGCAACTCACTCATATACTATGTACTACACTGTGCGTTTCTTATATTCCAAGTTTTTCAGTGCAACTCACTCATATACTATGTACTACACTGTGCGTTTCTTATATTCTAAGTTTTTCAGTGCAACTCACTCATATACTATGTACTACACTGTGCGTTTCTTATATTCTAAGTTTTTCAGTGCAACTCACTCATATACTATGTACTACACTGTGCGTTTCTTATATTCTAAGTTTTTCAGTGCAACTCACTCATATACTATGTACTACACTGTGCATTTCGTGTAATGCGGGTTTTTCAGTAAATTCTAAGTTTTTCAGTGCAACTCATTCATATACTATGTACAATACTGTGCGTTTCTTATATTCTAAGTTTTTCAGTGCAACTCACTCATATACTATGTACTACACTGTGCGTTTCTTATATTCTAAGTTTTTCAGTGCAACTCACTCATATACTATGTACTACACTGTGCGTTTCTTATATTCTAAGTTTTTCAGTGCATCTCACTCATATACTATGTACTACACTGTGCGTTTCTTATATTCTAAGTTTTTCAGTGCAACTCACTCATATACTATGTATTACACTGTGCATTTCTTATATTCTAAGTTTTTCAGTGCAACTCACTCATATACTTTGTACTACACTGTTCTTTTCTTATATTCTAAGTTTTTCAGTGCAACTCACTCATATACTATGTACTACACTGTGCGTTTCTTATATTCTAAGTTTTTCAGTGCAACTCACTCATATACTATGTACTACACTGTGCGTTTCTTATATTCTAAGTTTTTGAGTGCAACTCACTCATATACTATGTACTACACTGTGCGTTTCTTATATTCTAAGTTTTTCAGTGCAACTCACTCATATACTATGTATTACACTGTGCATTTCTTATATTCTAAGTTTTTCAGTGCAAGTCACTCATATACTATGTGCTACACTGTGCGTTTCTTATATTCTAAGTTTTTCAGTGCAACTCACTCATATACTATGTGCTACACTGTGCGTTTCTTATATTCTAAGTTTTTCAGTGCAACTCACTCATATACTATGTGCTACACTGTGCGTTTCTTATATTCTAAGTTTTTCAGTGCAACTCACTCATATACTATGTACTACACTGTGCGTTTCTTATATTCTAAGTTTTTCAGTGCAACTCACTCATATACTATGTACTACACTGTGCGTTTCTTATATTCTAAGTTTTTCAGTGCAACTCACTCATATACTATGTACAATACTGTGCGTTTCTTATATTCTAAGTTTTTCAGTGCAACTCACTCATATACTATGTACTACACTGTGCGTTTCTTATATTCTAAGTTTTTCAGTGCAACTCACTCATATACTATGTGCTACACTGTGCGTTTCTTATATTCTAAGTTTTTCAGTGCAACTCACTCATATACTATGTGCTACACTGTGCGTTTCTTATATTCTAAGTTTTTCAGTGCAACTCACTCATATACTATGTGCTACACTGTGCGTTTCTTATATTCTAAGTTTTTCAGTGCAACTCACTCATATACTATGTGCTACACTGTGCGTTTCTTATATTCTAAGTTTTTCAGTGCAACTCACTCATATACTATGTACTACACTGTGCGTTTCTTATATTCTAAGTTTTTCAGTGCAACTCACTCATATACTATGTACTACACTGTGCGTTTCTTATATTCTAAGTTTTTGAGTGCAACTCACTCATATACTATGTACTATACTGTGCGTTGCTTATATTCTAAGTTTTTCAGTGCAACTCACTCATATACTTTGTACTACACTGTGCTTTTCTTATATTCTAAGTTTTTCAGTGCAACTCACTCATATACTATGTACTACACTGTGCGTTTCTTATATTCTAAGTTTTTCAGTGCAACTCACTCATATACTATGTGCTACACTGTGCGTTTCTTATATTCTAAGTTTTTCAGTGCAACTCACTCATATACTATGTGCTACCCTGTGCGTTTCTTATATTCTAAGTTTTTCAGTGCAACTCACTCATATACTATGTGCTACACTGTGCGTTTCTTATATTCTAAGTTTTTCAGTGCAACTCACTCATATACTATGTGCTACACTGTGCGTTTCTTATATTCTAAGTTTTTCAGTGCAACTCACTCATATACTATGTGCTACACTGTGCGTTTCTTATATTCTAAGTTTTTCAGTGCAACTCACTCATATACTATGTGCTACACTGTGCGTTTCTTATATTCTAAGTTTTTCAGTGCAACTCACTCATATACTATGTGCTACACTGTGCGTTTCTTATATTCTAAGTTTTTCAGTGCAACTCACTCATATACTATGTACTACACTGTGCGTTTCTTATATTCTAAGTTTTTCAGTGCAACTCACTCATATACTATGTACTACACTGTGCGTTTCTTATATTCTAAGTTTTTGAGTGCAACTCACTCATATACTATGTACTATACTGTGCGTTGCTTATATTCTAAGTTTTTCAGTGCAACTCACTCATATACTTTGTACTACACTGTGCTTTTCTTATATTCTAAGTTTTTCAGTGCAACTCACTCATATACTATGTACTACACTGTGCGTTTCTTATATTCTAAGTTTTTCAGTGCAACTCACTCATATACTATGTGCTACACTGTGCGTTTCTTATATTCTAAGTTTTTCAGTGCAACTCACTCATATACTATGTGCTACCCTGTGCGTTTCTTATATTCTAAGTTTTTCAGTGCAACTCACTCATATACTATGTGCTACACTGTGCGTTTCTTATATTCTAAGTTTTTCAGTGCAACTCACTCATATACTATGTGCTACACTGTGCGTTTCTTATATTCTAAGTTTTTTTGTGCAACTCATTCATATACTATGTACTACACTGTGCGTTTCTTATATTCTAAGTTTTTCAGTGCAACTCACTCATATACTATGTGCTACACTGTGCGTTTCTTATATTCTAAGTTTTTCAGTGCAACTCACTCATATACTATGTACTACACTGTGCGTTTCTTATATTCTAAGTTTTTCAGTGCAACTCACTCATATACTATGTACTACACTGTGCGTTTCTTATATTCTAAGTTTTTCAGTGCAACTCACTCATATACTATGTACTACACTGTGCGTTTCTTAAATTCTAAGTTTTTCAGTGCAACTCACTCATATACTATGTACTACACTGTGCGTTTCTTAAATTCTAAGTTTTTCAGTTCAACTCACTCATATACTATGTACTACACTGTGCGTTTCTTATATTCTAAGTTTTTCAGTGCAACTCATTCATATACTATGTATTACACTGTGCATTTCTTATATTCTAAGTTTTTCAGTGCAACTCACTCATATACTTTGTACTACACTGTGCTTTTCTTATATTCTAAGTTTTTCAGTGCAACTCACTCATATACTATGTACTACACTGTGCGTTTCTTATATTCTAAGTTTTTCAGTGCAACTCACTCATATACTATGTACTACACTGTGCGTTTCTTATATTCTAAGTTTTTGAGTGCAACTCACTCATATACTATGTACTACACTGTGCGTTTCTCATATTCTAAGTTTTTGAGTGCAACTCACTCATATACTATGTACTACACTGTGCGTTTCTCATATTCTAAGTTTTTGAGTGCAACTCACTCATATACTATGTACTACACTGTGCGTTTCTTATATTCCAAGTTTTTCAGTGCAACTCACTCATATACTATGTACTACACTGTGCGTTTCTTATATTCTAAGTTTTTCAGTGCAACTCACTCATATACTATGTACTACACTGTGCGTTTCTTATATTCTAAGTTTTTCAGTGCAACTCACTCATATACTATGTACTACACTGTGCGTTTCTTATATTCTAAGTTTTTCAGTGCAACTCACTCATATACTATGTACTACACTGTGCATTTCGTGTAATGCGGGTTTTTCAGTAAATTCTAAGTTTTTCAGTGCAACTCATTCATATACTATGTACAATACTGTGCGTTTCTTATATTCTAAGTTTTTCAGTGCAACTCACTCATATACTATGTACTACACTGTGCGTTTCTTATATTCTAAGTTTTTCAGTGCAACTCACTCATATACTATGTACTACACTGTGCGTTTCTTATATTCTAAGTTTTTCAGTGCATCTCACTCATATACTATGTACTACACTGTGCGTTTCTTATATTCTAAGTTTTTCAGTGCAACTCACTCATATACTATGTATTACACTGTGCATTTCTTATATTCTAAGTTTTTCAGTGCAACTCACTCATATACTTTGTACTACACTGTTCTTTTCTTATATTCTAAGTTTTTCAGTGCAACTCACTCATATACTATGTGCTACACTGTGCGTTTCTTATAATCTAAGTTTTTCAGTGCAATTCACTCATATACTATGTGCTACACTGTGCGTTTCTTATATTCTAAGTTTTTCAGTGCAACTCACTCATATACTATGTGCTACACTGTGCGTTTCTTATATTCTAAGTTTTTCAGTGCAACTCACTCATATACTATGTACTACACTGTGCGTTTCTTATATTCTAAGTTTTTCAGTGCAACTCACTCATATACTATGTACTACACTGTGCGTTTCTTATATTCTAAGTTTTTCAGTGCAACTCACTCATATACTATGTACTACACTGTGCGTTTCTTATATTCTAAGTTTTTGAGTGCAACTCACTCATATACTATGTACTACACTGTGCGTTTCTTATATTCTAAGTTTTTCAGTGCAACTCACTCATATACTATGTATTACACTGTGCATTTCTTATATTCTAAGTTTTTCAGTGCAAGTCACTCATATACTATGTGCTACACTGTGCGTTTCTTATATTCTAAGTTTTTCAGTGCAACTCACTCATATACTATGTGCTACACTGTGCGTTTCTTATATTCTAAGTTTTTCAGTGCAACTCACTCATATACTATGTGCTACACTGTGCGTTTCTTATATTCTAAGTTTTTCAGTGCAACTCACTCATATACTATGTACTACACTGTGCGTTTCTTATATTCTAAGTTTTTCAGTGCAACTCACTCATATACTATGTACTACACTGTGCGTTTCTTATATTCTAAGTTTTTCAGTGCAACTCACTCATATACTATGTACAATACTGTGCGTTTCTTATATTCTAAGTTTTTCAGTGCAACTCACTCATATACTATGTACTACACTGTGCGTTTCTTATATTCTAAGTTTTTCAGTGCAACTCACTCATATACTATGTATTACACTGTGCGTTTCTTATATTCTAAGTTTTTCAGTGCAACTCACTCATATACTATGTACTACACTGTGCGTTTCTTATATTCTAAGTTGTTCAGTGCAACTCACTCATATACTATGTACTACACTGTGCATTTCGTGTAATGCGGGTTTTTCAGTAAATTCTAAGTTTTTCAGTGCAACTCATTCATATACTATGTACAATACTGTGCGTTTCTTATATTCTAAGTTTTTCAGTGCAACTCACTCATATACTATGTACTACACTGTGCGTTTCTTATATTCTAAGTTTTTCAGTGCAACTCACTCATATACTATGTACTACACTGTGCGTTTCTTATATTCTAAGTTTTTCAGTGCATCTCACTCATATACTATGTACTACACTGTGCGTTTCTTATATTCTAAGTTTTTCAGTGCAACTCACTCATATACTATGTATTACACTGTGCATTTCTTATATTCTAAGTTTTTCAGTGCAACTCACTCATATACTTTGTACTACACTGTTCTTTTCTTATATTCTAAGTTTTTCAGTGCAACTCACTCATATACTATGTACTACACTGTGCGTTTCTTATATTCTAAGTTTTTCAGTGCAACTCACTCATATAATATGTACTACACTGTGCGTTTCTTATATTCTAAGTTTTTGAGTGCAACTCACTCATATACTATGTACTACACTGTGCGTTTCTTATATTCTAAGTTTTTCAGTGCAACTCACTCATATACTATGTGCTACACTGTGCGTTTCTTATATTCTAAGTTTTTCAGTGCAACTCACTCATATACTATGTGCTACACTGTGCGTTTCTTATATTCTAAGTTTTTCAGTGCAACTCACTCATATACTATGTGCTACACTGTGCGTTTCTTATATTCTAAGTTTTTCAGTGCAACTCACTCATATACTATGTACTACACTGTGCGTTTCTTGTATTCTAAGTTTTTCAGTGCAACTCACTCATATACTATGTACTACACTGTGCGTTTCTTATATTCTAAGTTTTTCAGTGCAACTCACTCATATACTATGTACAATACTGTGCGTTTCTTATATTCTAAGATTTTCAGTGCAACTCACTCATATACTATGTACTACACTGTGCGTTTCTTATATTCTAAGTTTTTCAGTGCAACTCACTCATATACTATGTATTACACTGTGCGTTTCTTATATTCTAAGTTTTTCAGTGCAACTCACTCATATACTATGTACTACACTGTGCGTTTCTTATATTCTAAGTTTTTCAGTGCAACTCACTCATATACTATGTACTACACTGTGCGTTTCTTATATTCTAAGTTTTTCAGTGCAACTCACTCATATACTATGTACAATACTGTGCGTTTCTTATATTCTAAGTTTTTCAGTGCAACTCACTCATATACTATGTACTACACTGTGCGTTTCTTATATTCTAAGTTTTTCAGTGCAACTCACTCATATACTATGTATTACACTGTGCGTTTCTTATATTCTAAGTTTTTCAGTGCAACTCACTCATATACTATGTACTACACTGTGCGTTTCTTATATTCTAAGTTTTTCAGTGCAACTCACTCATATACTATGTACTACACTGTGCGTTTCTTATATTCTAAGTTTTTCAGTGCATCTCACTCATATACTATGTACTACACTGTGCGTTTCTTATATTCTAAGTTTTTCAGTGCAACTCACTCATATACTATGTATTACACTGTGCATTTCTTATATTCTAAGTTTTTCAGTGCAACTCACTCATATACTTTGTACTACACTGTTCTTTTCTTATATTCTAAGTTTTTCAGTGCAACTCACTCATATACTATGTACTACACTGTGCGTTTCTTATATTCTAAGTTTTTCAGTGCAACTCACTCATATAATATGTACTACACTGTGCGTTTCTTATATTCTAAGTTTTTGAGTGCAACTCACTCATATACTATGTACTACACTGTGCGTTTCTTATATTCTAAGTTTTTCAGTGCAACTCACTCATATACTATGTGCTACACTGTGCGTTTCTTATATTCTAAGTTTTTCAGTGCAACTCACTCATATACTATGTGCTACACTGTGCGTTTCTTATATTCTAAGTTTTTCAGTGCAACTCACTCATATACTATGTGCTACACTGTGCGTTTCTTATATTCTAAGTTTTTCAGTGCAACTCACTCATATACTATGTACTACACTGTGCGTTTCTTATATTCTAAGTTTTTCAGTGCAACTCACTCATATACTATGTACTACACTGTGCGTTTCTTATATTCTAAGTTTTTCAGTGCAACTCACTCATATACTATGTACTACACTGTGCGTTTCTTATATTCTAAGTTTTTGAGTGCAACTCACTCATATACTATGTACTATACTGTGCGTTGCTTATATTCTAAGTTTTTCAGTGCAACTCACTCATATACTTTGTACTACACTGTGCTTTTCTTATATTCTAAGTTTTTCAGTGCAACTCACTCATATACTATGTACTACACTGTGCGTTTCTTATATTCTAAGTTTTTCAGTGCAACTCACTCATATACTATGTGCTACACTGTGCGTTTCTTATATTCTAAGTTTTTCAGTGCAACTCACTCATATACTATGTGCTACCCTGTGCGTTTCTTATATTCTAAGTTTTTCAGTGCAACTCACTCATATACTATGTGCTACACTGTGCGTTTCTTATATTCTAAGTTTTTCAGTGCAACTCACTCATATACTATGTGCTACACTGTGCGTTTCTTATATTCTAAGTTTTTTTGTGCAACTCATTCATATACTATGTACTACACTGTGCGTTTCTTATATTCTAAGTTTTTCAGTGCAACTCACTCATATACTATGTGCTACACTGTGCGTTTCTTATATTCTAAGTTTTTCAGTGCAACTCACTCATATACTATGTACTACACTGTGCGTTTCTTATATTCTAAGTTTTTCAGTGCAACTCACTCATATACTATGTACTACACTGTGCGTTTCTTATATTCTAAGTTTTTCAGTGCAACTCACTCATATACTATGTACTACACTGTGCGTTTCTTAAATTCTAAGTTTTTCAGTGCAACTCACTCATATACTATGTACTACACTGTGCGTTTCTTAAATTCTAAGTTTTTCAGTTCAACTCACTCATATACTATGTACTACACTGTGCGTTTCTTATATTCTAAGTTTTTCAGTGCAACTCATTCATATACTATGTATTACACTGTGCATTTCTTATATTCTAAGTTTTTCAGTGCAACTCACTCATATACTTTGTACTACACTGTGCTTTTCTTATATTCTAAGTTTTTCAGTGCAACTCACTCATATACTATGTACTACACTGTGCGTTTCTTATATTCTAAGTTTTTCAGTGCAACTCACTCATATACTATGTACTACACTGTGCGTTTCTTATATTCTAAGTTTTTGAGTGCAACTCACTCATATACTATGTACTACACTGTGCGTTTCTCATATTCTAAGTTTTTGAGTGCAACTCACTCATATACTATGTACTACACTGTGCGTTTCTCATATTCTAAGTTTTTGAGTGCAACTCACTCATATACTATGTACTACACTGTGCGTTTCTTATATTCCAAGTTTTTCAGTGCAACTCACTCATATACTATGTACTACACTGTGCGTTTCTTATATTCTAAGTTTTTCAGTGCAACTCACTCATATACTATGTACTACACTGTGCGTTTCTTATATTCTAAGTTTTTCAGTGCAACTCACTCATATACTATGTACTACACTGTGCGTTTCTTATATTCTAAGTTTTTCAGTGCAACTCACTCATATACTATGTACTACACTGTGCATTTCGTGTAATGCGGGTTTTTCAGTAAATTCTAAGTTTTTCAGTGCAACTCATTCATATACTATGTACAATACTGTGCGTTTCTTATATTCTAAGTTTTTCAGTGCAACTCACTCATATACTATGTACTACACTGTGCGTTTCTTATATTCTAAGTTTTTCAGTGCAACTCACTCATATACTATGTACTACACTGTGCGTTTCTTATATTCTAAGTTTTTCAGTGCATCTCACTCATATACTATGTACTACACTGTGCGTTTCTTATATTCTAAGTTTTTCAGTGCAACTCACTCATATACTATGTATTACACTGTGCATTTCTTATATTCTAAGTTTTTCAGTGCAACTCACTCATATACTTTGTACTACACTGTTCTTTTCTTATATTCTAAGTTTTTCAGTGCAACTCACTCATATACTATGTACTACACTGTGCGTTTCTTATATTCTAAGTTTTTCAGTGCAACTCACTCATATACTATGTACTACACTGTGCGTTTCTTATATTCTAAGTTTTTGAGTGCAACTCACTCATATACTATGTACTACACTGTGCGTTTCTTATATTCTAAGTTTTTCAGTGCAACTCACTCATATACTATGTATTACACTGTGCATTTCTTATATTCTAAGTTTTTCAGTGCAACTCACTCATATACTTTGTACTACACTGTTCTTTTCTTATATTCTAAGTTTTTCAGTGCAACTCACTCATATACTATGTACTACACTGTGCGTTTCTTATATTCTAAGTTTTTGAGTGCAACTCACTCATATACTATGTACTATACTGTGCGTTGCTTATATTCTAAGTTTTTCAGTGCAACTCACTCATATACTTTGTACTACACTGTGCTTTTCTTATATTCTAAGTTTTTCAGTGCAACTCACTCATATACTATGTGCTACACTGTGCGTTTCTTATATTCTAAGTTTTTCAGTGCAACTCACTCATATACTATGTGCTACCCTGTGCGTTTCTTATATTCTAAGTTTTTCAGTGCAACTCACTCATATACTATGTGCTACACTGTGCGTTTCTTATATTCTAAGTTTTTCAGTGCAACTCACTCATATACTATGTGCTACACTGTGCGTTTCTTATATTCTAAGTTTTTTGTGCAACTCATTCATATACTATGTACTACACTGTGTGTTTCTTATATTCTAAGTTTTTCAGTGCAACTCACTCATATACTATGTGCTACACTGTGCGTTTCTTATATTCTAAGTTTTTCAGTGCAACTCACTCATATACTATGTACTACACTGTGCGTTTCTTATATTCTAAGTTTTTCAGTGCAACTCACTCATATACTATGTACTACACTGTGCGTTTCTTATATTCTAAGTTTTTCAGTGCAACTCACTCATATACTATGTACTACACTGTGCGTTTCTTAAATTCTAAGTTTTTCAGTGCAACTCACTCATATACTATGTACTACACTGTGCGTTTCTTAAATTCTAAGTTTTTCAGTTCAACTCACTCATATACTATGTACTACACTGTGCGTTTCTTATATTCTAAGTTTTTCAGTGCAACTCATTCATATACTATGTATTACACTGTGCATTTCTTATATTCTAAGTTTTTCAGTGCAACTCACTCATATACTTTGTACTACACTGTGCTTTTCTTATATTCTAAGTTTTTCAGTGCAACTCACTCATATACTATGTACTACACTGTGCGTTTCTTATATTCTAAGTTTTTCAGTGCAACTCACTCATATACTATGTACTACACTGTGCGTTTCTTATATTCTAAGTTTTTGAGTGCAACTCACTCATATACTATGTACTACACTGTGCGTTTCTCATATTCTAAGTTTTTGAGTGCAACTCACTCATATACTATGTACTACACTGTGCGTTTCTCATATTCTAAGTTTTTGAGTGCAACTCACTCATATACTATGTACTACACTGTGCGTTTCTTATATTCCAAGTTTTTCAGTGCAACTCACTCATATACTATGTACTACACTGTGCGTTTCTTATATTCTAAGTTTTTCAGTGCAACTCACTCATATACTATGTACTACACTGTGCGTTTCTTATATTCTAAGTTTTTCAGTGCAACTCACTCATATACTATGTACTACACTGTGCGTTTCTTATATTCTAAGTTTTTCAGTGCAACTCACTCATATACTATGTACTACACTGTGCATTTCGTGTAATGCGGGTTTTTCAGTAAATTCTAAGTTTTTCAGTGCAACTCATTCATATACTATGTACAATACTGTGCGTTTCTTATATTCTAAGTTTTTCAGTGCAACTCACTCATATACTATGTACTACACTGTGCGTTTCTTATATTCTAAGTTTTTCAGTGCAACTCACTCATATACTATGTACTACACTGTGCGTTTCTTATATTCTAAGTTTTTCAGTGCATCTCACTCATATACTATGTACTACACTGTGCGTTTCTTATATTCTAAGTTTTTCAGTGCAACTCACTCATATACTATGTATTACACTGTGCATTTCTTATATTCTAAGTTTTTCAGTGCAACTCACTCATATACTTTGTACTACACTGTTCTTTTCTTATATTCTAAGTTTTTCAGTGCAACTCACTCATATACTATGTACTACACTGTGCGTTTCTTATATTCTAAGTTTTTCAGTGCAACTCACTCATATACTATGTACTACACTGTGCGTTTCTTATATTCTAAGTTTTTGAGTGCAACTCACTCATATACTATGTACTACACTGTGCGTTTCTTATATTCTAAGTTTTTCAGTGCAACTCACTCATATACTATGTATTACACTGTGCATTTCTTATATTCTAAGTTTTTCAGTGCAAGTCACTCATATACTATGTGCTACACTGTGCGTTTCTTATATTCTAAGTTTTTCAGTGCAACTCACTCATATACTATGTGCTACACTGTGCGTTTCTTATATTCTAAGTTTTTCAGTGCAACTCACTCTTATACTATGTGCTACACTGTGCGTTTCTTATATTCTAAGTTTTTCAGTGCAACTCACTCATATACTATGTACTACACTGTGCGTTTCTTATATTCTAAGTTTTTCAGTGCAACTCACTCATATACTATGTACTACACTGTGCGTTTCTTATATTCTAAGTTTTTCAGTGCAACTCACTCATATACTATGTACAATACTGTGCGTTTCTTATATTCTAAGTTTTTCAGTGCAACTCATTCATATACTATGTATTACACTGTGCATTTCTTATATTCTAAGTTTTTCAGTGCAACTCACTCATATACTTTGTACTACACTGTGCTTTTCTTATATTCTAAGTTTTTCAGTGCAACTCACTCATATACTATGTACTACACTGTGCGTTTCTTATATTCTAAGTTTTTCAGTGCAACTCACTCATATACTATGTACTACACTGTGCGTTTCTTATATTCTAAGTTTTTGAGTGCAACTCACTCATATACTATGTACTACACTGTGCGTTTCTCATATTCTAAGTTTTTGAGTGCAACTCACTCATATACTATGTACTACACTGTGCGTTTCTCATATTCTAAGTTTTTGAGTGCAACTCACTCATATACTATGTACTACACTGTGCGTTTCTTATATTCTAAGTTTTTCAGTGCAACTCACTCATATACTATGTACTACACTGTGCGTTTCTTATATTCTAAGTTTTTCAGTGCAACTCACTCATATACTATGTATTACACTGTGCGTTTCTTATATTCTAAGTTTTTCAGTGCAACTCACTCATATACTATGTACTACACTGTGCGTTTCTTATATTCTAAGTTTTTCAGTGCAACTCACTCATATACTATGTACTACACTGTGCATTTCGTGTAATGCGGGTTTTTCAGTAAATTCTAAGTTTTTCAGTGCAACTCATTCATATACTATGTACAATACTGTGCGTTTCTTATATTCTAAGTTTTTCAGTGCAACTCACTCATATACTATGTACTACACTGTGCGTTTCTTATATTCTAAGTTTTTCAGTGCAACTCACTCATATACTATGTACTACACTGTGCGTTTCTTATATTCTAAGTTTTTCAGTGCATCTCACTCATATACTATGTACTACACTGTGCGTTTCTTATATTCTAAGTTTTTCAGTGCAACTCACTCATATACTATGTATTACACTGTGCATTTCTTATATTCTAAGTTTTTCAGTGCAACTCACTCATATACTTTGTACTACACTGTTCTTTTCTTATATTCTAAGTTTTTCAGTGCAACTCACTCATATACTATGTACTACACTGTGCGTTTCTTATATTCTAAGTTTTTCAGTGCAACTCACTCATATAATATGTACTACACTGTGCGTTTCTTATATTCTAAGTTTTTGAGTGCAACTCACTCATATACTATGTACTACACTGTGCGTTTCTTATATTCTAAGTTTTTCAGTGCAACTCACTCATATACTATGTGCTACACTGTGCGTTTCTTATATTCTAAGTTTTTCAGTGCAACTCACTCATATACTATGTGCTACACTGTGCGTTTCTTATATTCTAAGTTTTTCAGTGCAACTCACTCATATACTATGTACTACACTGTGCGTTTCTTATATTCTAAGTTTTTCAGTGCAACTCACTCATATACTATGTACTACACTGTGCGTTTCTTATATTCTAAGTTTTTCAGTGCAACTCACTCATATACTATGTATTACACTGTGCGTTTCTTATATTCTAAGTTTTTCAGTGCAACTCACTCATATACTATGTACTACACTGTGCGTTTCTTATATTCTAAGTTTTTCAGTGCAACTCACTCATATACTATGTACTACACTGTGCATTTCGTGTAATGCGGGTTTTTCAGTAAATTCTAAGTTTTTCAGTGCAACTCACTCATATACTATGTGCTACACTGTGCGTTTCTTATATTCTAAGTTTTTCAGTGCAACTCACTCATATACTATGTATTACACTGTGCATTTCTTATATTCTAAGTTTTTCAGTGCAACTCACTCATATACTATGTGCTACACTGTGCGTTTCTTATATTCTAAGTTTTTCAGTGCAACTCACTCATATACTATGTGCTACACTGTGCGTTTCTTATATTCTAAGTTTTTCAGTGCAACTCACTCATATACTATGTGCTACACTGTGCGTTTCTTATATTCTAAGTTTTTCAGTGCAACTCACTCATATACTATGTACTACACTGTGCGTTTCTTATATTCTAAGTTTTTCAGTGCAACTCACTCATATACTATGTACTACACTGTGCGTTTCTTATATTCTAAGTTTTTCAGTGCAACTCACTCATATACTATGTACAATACTGTGCGTTTCTTATATTCTAAGTTTTTCAGTCAACTCACTCATATACTATGTACTACACTGTGCGTTTCTTATATTCTAAGTTTTTCAGTGCAACTCACTCATATACTATGTATTACACTGTGCGTTTCTTATATTCTAAATTTTTCAGTGCAACTCACTCATATACTATGTACTACACTGTGCGTTTCTTATATTCTAAGTTTTTCAGTGCAACTCACTCATATACTATGTACTACACTGTGCATTTCGTGTAATGCGGGTTTTTCAGTAAATTCTAAGTTTTTCAGTGCAACTCATTCATATACTATGTACAATACTGTGCGTTTCTTATATTCTAAGTTTTTCAGTGCAACTCACTCATATACTATGTACTACACTGTGCGTTTCTTATATTCTAAGTTTTTCAGTGCAACTCACTCATATACTATGTACTACACTGTGCGTTTCTTATATTCTAAGTTTTTCAGTGCATCTCACTCATATACTATGTACTACACTGTGCGTTTCTTATATTCTAAGTTTTTCAGTGCAACTCACTCATATACTATGTATTACACTGTGCATTTCTTATATTCTAAGTTTTTCAGTGCAACTCACTCATATACTTTGTACTACACTGTTCTTTTCTTATATTCTAAGTTTTTCAGTGCAACTCACTCATATACTATGTACTACACTGTGCGTTTCTTATATTCTAAGTTTTTCAGTGCAACTCACTCATATAATATGTACTACACTGTGCGTTTCTTATATTCTAAGTTTTTGAGTGCAACTCACTCATATACTATGTACTACACTGTGCGTTTCTTATATTCTAAGTTTTTCAGTGCAACTCACTCATATACTATGTGCTACACTGTGCGTTTCTTATATTCTAAGTTTTTCAGTGCAACTCACTCATATACTATGTGCTACACTGTGCGTTTCTTATATTCTAAGTTTTTCAGTGCAACTCACTCATATACTATGTACTACACTGTGCGTTTCTTATATTCTAAGTTTTTCAGTGCAACTCACTCATATACTATGTACTACACTGTGCGTTTCTTATATTCTAAGTTTTTCAGTGCAACTCACTCATATACTATGTACAATACTGTGCGTTTCTTATATTCTAAGTTTTTCAGTGCAACTCACTCATATACTATGTACTACACTGTGCGTTTCTTATATTCTAAGTTTTTCAGTGCAACTCACTCATATACTATGTATTACACTGTGCGTTTCTTATATTCTAAGTTTTTCAGTGCAACTCACTCATATACTATGTACTACACTGTGCGTTTCTTATATTCTAAGTTTTTCAGTGCAACTCACTCATATACTATGTACTACACTGTGCATTTCGTGTAATGCGGGTTTTTCAGTAAATTCTAAGTTTTTCAGTGCAACTCATTCATATACTATGTACAATACTGTGCGTTTCTTATATTCTAAGTTTTTCAGTGCAACTCACTCATATACTATGTACTACACTGTGCGTTTCTTATATTCTAAGTTTTCCAGTGCAACTCACTCATATACTATGTACTACACTGTGCGTTTCTTATATTCTAAGTTTTTCAGTGCATCTCACTCATATACTATGTACTACACTGTGCGTTTCTTATATTCTAAGTTTTTCAGTGCAACTCACTCATATACTATGTATTACACTGTGCATTTCTTATATTCTAAGTTTTTCAGTGCAACTCACTCATATACTTTGTACTACACTGTTCTTTTCTTATATTCTAAGTTTTTCAGTGCAACTCACTCATATACTATGTACTACACTGTGCGTTTCTTATATTCTAAGTTTTTCAGTGCAACTCACTCATATAATATGTACTACACTGTGCGTTTCTTATATTCTAAGTTTTTGAGTGCAACTCACTCATATACTATGTACTACACTGTGCGTTTCTTATATTCTAAGTTTTTCAGTGCAACTCACTCATATACTATGTGCTACACTGTGCGTTTCTTATATTCTAAGTTTTTCAGTGCAACTCACTCATATACTATGTGCTACACTGTGCGTTTCTTATATTCTAAGTTTTTCAGTGCAACTCACTCATATACTATGTGCTACACTGTGCGTTTCTTATATTCTAAGTTTTTCAGTGCAACTCACTCATATACTATGTACTACACTGTGCGTTTCTTATATTCTAAGTTTTTCAGTGCAACTCACTCATATACTATGTACTACACTGTGCGTTTCTTATATTCTAAGTTTTTCAGTGCAACTCACTCATATACTATGTACAATACTGTGCGTTTCTTATATTCTAAGTTTTTCAGTGCAACTCACTCATATACTATGTACTACACTGTGCGTTTCTTATATTCTAAGTTTTTCAGTGCAACTCACTCATATACTATGTATTACACTGTGCGTTTCTTATATTCTAAGTTTTTCAGTGCAACTCACTCATATACTATGTACTACACTGTGCGTTTCTTATATTCTAAGTTTTTCAGTGCAACTCACTCATATACTATGTACTACACTGTGCGTTTCTTATATTCTAAGTTTTTCAGTGCAACTCACTCATATACTATGTACAATACTGTGCGTTTCTTATATTCTAAGTTTTTCAGTGCAACTCACTCATATACTATGTACTACACTGTGCGTTTCTTATATTCTAAGTTTTTCAGTGCAACTCACTCATATACTATGTATTACACTGTGCGTTTCTTATATTCTAAGTTTTTCAGTGCAACTCACTCATATACTATGTACTACACTGTGCGTTTCTTATATTCTAAGTTTTTCAGTGCAACTCACTCATATACTATGTACTACACTGTGCATTTCGTGTAATGCGGGTTTTTCAGTAAATTCTAAGTTTTTCAGTGCAACTCATTCATATACTATGTACAATACTGTGCGTTTCTTATATTCTAAGTTTTTCAGTGCAACTCACTCATATACTATGTACTACACTGTGCGTTTCTTATATTCTAAGTTTTTCAGTGCAACTCACTCATATACTATGTACTACACTGTGCGTTTCTTATATTCTAAGTTTTTCAGTGCATCTCACTCATATACTATGTACTACACTGTGCGTTTCTTATATTCTAAGTTTTTCAGTGCAACTCACTCATATACTATGTATTACACTGTGCATTTCTTATATTCTAAGTTTTTCAGTGCAACTCACTCATATACTTTGTACTACACTGTTCTTTTCTAATATTCTAAGTTTTTCAGTGCAACTCACTCATATACTATGTACTACACTGTGCGTTTCTTATATTCTAAGTTTTTCAGTGCAACTCACTCATATACTATGTACTACACTGTGCGTTTCTTATATTCTAAGTTTTTGAGTGCAACTCACTCATATACTATGTACTACACTGTGCGTTTCTTATATTCTAAGTTTTTCAGTGCAACTCACTCATATACTATGTGCTACACTGTGCGTTTCTTATATTCTAAGTTTTTCAGTGCAACTCACTCATATACTATGTGCTACACTGTGCGTTTCTTATATTCTAAGTTTTTCAGTGCAACTCACTCATATACTATGTGCTACACTGTGCGTTTCTTATATTCTAAGTTTTTCAGTGCAACTCACTCATATACTATGTACTACACTGTGCGTTTCTTATATTCTAAGTTTTTCAGTGCAACTCACTCATATACTATGTACTACACTGTGCGTTTCTTATATTCTAAGTTTTTCAGTGCAACTCACTCATATACTATGTACAATACTGTGCGTTTCTTATATTCTAAGTTTTTCAGTGCAACTCACTCATATACTATGTACTACACTGTGCGTTTCTTATATTCTAAGTTTTTCGGTGCAACTCACTCATATACTATGTATTACACTGTGCGTTTCTTATATTCTAAGTTTTTCAGTGCAACTCACTCATATACTATGTACTACACTGTGCGTTTCTTATATTCTAAGTTTTTCAGTGCAACTCACTCATATACTATGTACTACACTGTGCGTTTCTTATATTCTAAGTTTTTCAGTGCAACTCACTCATATACTATGTACTACACTGTGCGTTTCTTATATTCTAAGTTTTTCAGTGCAACTCACTCATATACTATGTACTACACTGTGCATTTCGTGTAATGCGGGTTTTTCAGTAAATTCTAAGTTTTTCAGTGCAACTCACTCATATACTATGTGCTACACTGTGCGTTTCTTATATTCTAAGTTTTTCAGTGCAACTCACTCATATACTATGTATTACACTGTGCATTTCTTATATTCTAAGTTTTTCAGTGCAACTCACTCATATACTATGTGCTACACTGTGCGTTTCTTATATTCTAAGTTTTTCAGTGCAACTCACTCATATACTATGTGCTACACTGTGCGTTTCTTATATTCTAAGTTTTTCAGTGCAACTCACTCATATACTATGTGCTACACTGTGCGTTTCTTATATTCTAAGTTTTTCAGTGCAACTCACTCATATACTATGTACTACACTGTGCGTTTCTTATATTCTAAGTTTTTCAGTGCAACTCACTCATATACTATGTACTACACTGTGCGTTTCTTATATTCTAAGTTTTTCAGTGCAACTCACTCATATACTATGTACAATACTGTGCGTTTCTTATATTCTAAGTTTTTCAGTCAACTCACTCATATACTATGTACTACACTGTGCGTTTCTTATATTCTAAGTTTTTCAGTGCAACTCACTCATATACTATGTATTACACTGTGCGTTTCTTATATTCTAAATTTTTCAGTGCAACTCACTCATATACTATGTACTACACTGTGCGTTTCTTATATTCTAAGTTTTTCAGTGCAACTCACTCATATACTATGTACTACACTGTGCATTTCGTGTAATGCGGGTTTTTCAGTAAATTCTAAGTTTTTCAGTGCAACTCATTCATATACTATGTACAATACTGTGCGTTTCTTATATTCTAAGTTTTTCAGTGCAACTCACTCATATACTATGTACTACACTGTGCGTTTCTTATATTCTAAGTTTTTCAGTGCAACTCACTCATATACTATGTACTACACTGTGCGTTTCTTATATTCTAAGTTTTTCAGTGCATCTCACTCATATACTATGTACTACACTGTGCGTTTCTTATATTCTAAGTTTTTCAGTGCAACTCACTCATATACTATGTATTACACTGTGCATTTCTTATATTCTAAGTTTTTCAGTGCAACTCACTCATATACTTTGTACTACACTGTTCTTTTCTTATATTCTAAGTTTTTCAGTGCAACTCACTCATATACTATGTACTACACTGTGCGTTTCTTATATTCTAAGTTTTTCAGTGCAACTCACTCATATAATATGTACTACACTGTGCGTTTCTTATATTCTAAGTTTTTGAGTGCAACTCACTCATATACTATGTACTACACTGTGCGTTTCTTATATTCTAAGTTTTTCAGTGCAACTCACTCATATACTATGTGCTACACTGTGCGTTTCTTATATTCTAAGTTTTTCAGTGCAACTCACTCATATACTATGTGCTACACTGTGCGTTTCTTATATTCTAAGTTTTTCAGTGCAACTCACTCATATACTATGTACTACACTGTGCGTTTCTTATATTCTAAGTTTTTCAGTGCAACTCACTCATATACTATGTACTACACTGTGCGTTTCTTATATTCTAAGTTTTTCAGTGCAACTCACTCATATACTATGTACAATACTGTGCGTTTCTTATATTCTAAGTTTTTCAGTGCAACTCACTCATATACTATGTACTACACTGTGCGTTTCTTATATTCTAAGTTTTTCAGTGCAACTCACTCATATACTATGTATTACACTGTGCGTTTCTTATATTCTAAGTTTTTCAGTGCAACTCACTCATATACTATGTACTACACTGTGCGTTTCTTATATTCTAAGTTTTTCAGTGCAACTCACTCATATACTATGTACTACACTGTGCATTTCGTGTAATGCGGGTTTTTCAGTAAATTCTAAGTTTTTCAGTGCAACTCATTCATATACTATGTACAATACTGTGCGTTTCTTATATTCTAAGTTTTTCAGTGCAACTCACTCATATACTATGTACTACACTGTGCGTTTCTTATATTCTAAGTTTTCCAGTGCAACTCACTCATATACTATGTACTACACTGTGCGTTTCTTATATTCTAAGTTTTTCAGTGCATCTCACTCATATACTATGTACTACACTGTGCGTTTCTTATATTCTAAGTTTTTCAGTGCAACTCACTCATATACTATGTATTACACTGTGCATTTCTTATATTCTAAGTTTTTCAGTGCAACTCACTCATATACTTTGTACTACACTGTTCTTTTCTTATATTCTAAGTTTTTCAGTGCAACTCACTCATATACTATGTACTACACTGTGCGTTTCTTATATTCTAAGTTTTTCAGTGCAACTCACTCATATAATATGTACTACACTGTGCGTTTCTTATATTCTAAGTTTTTGAGTGCAACTCACTCATATACTATGTACTACACTGTGCGTTTCTTATATTCTAAGTTTTTCAGTGCAACTCACTCATATACTATGTGCTACACTGTGCGTTTCTTATATTCTAAGTTTTTCAGTGCAACTCACTCATATACTATGTGCTACACTGTGCGTTTCTTATATTCTAAGTTTTTCAGTGCAACTCACTCATATACTATGTGCTACACTGTGCGTTTCTTATATTCTAAGTTTTTCAGTGCAACTCACTCATATACTATGTACTACACTGTGCGTTTCTTATATTCTAAGTTTTTCAGTGCAACTCACTCATATACTATGTACTACACTGTGCGTTTCTTATATTCTAAGTTTTTCAGTGCAACTCACTCATATACTATGTACAATACTGTGCGTTTCTTATATTCTAAGTTTTTCAGTGCAACTCACTCATATACTATGTACTACACTGTGCGTTTCTTATATTCTAAGTTTTTCAGTGCAACTCACTCATATACTATGTATTACACTGTGCGTTTCTTATATTCTAAGTTTTTCAGTGCAACTCACTCATATACTATGTACTACACTGTGCGTTTCTTATATTCTAAGTTTTTCAGTGCAACTCACTCATATACTATGTACTACACTGTGCGTTTCTTATATTCTAAGTTTTTCAGTGCAACTCACTCATATACTATGTACAATACTGTGCGTTTCTTATATTCTAAGTTTTTCAGTGCAACTCACTCATATACTATGTACTACACTGTGCGTTTCTTATATTCTAAGTTTTTCAGTGCAACTCACTCATATACTATGTATTACACTGTGCGTTTCTTATATTCTAAGTTTTTCAGTGCAACTCACTCATATACTATGTACTACACTGTGCGTTTCTTATATTCTAAGTTTTTCAGTGCAACTCACTCATATACTATGTACTACACTGTGCATTTCGTGTAATGCGGGTTTTTCAGTAAATTCTAAGTTTTTCAGTGCAACTCATTCATATACTATGTACAATACTGTGCGTTTCTTATATTCTAAGTTTTTCAGTGCAACTCACTCATATACTATGTACTACACTGTGCGTTTCTTATATTCTAAGTTTTTCAGTGCAACTCACTCATATACTATGTACTACACTGTGCGTTTCTTATATTCTAAGTTTTTCAGTGCATCTCACTCATATACTATGTACTACACTGTGCGTTTCTTATATTCTAAGTTTTTCAGTGCAACTCACTCATATACTATGTATTACACTGTGCATTTCTTATATTCTAAGTTTTTCAGTGCAACTCACTCATATACTTTGTACTACACTGTTCTTTTCTAATATTCTAAGTTTTTCAGTGCAACTCACTCATATACTATGTACTACACTGTGCGTTTCTTATATTCTAAGTTTTTCAGTGCAACTCACTCATATACTATGTACTACACTGTGCGTTTCTTATATTCTAAGTTTTTGAGTGCAACTCACTCATATACTATGTACTACACTGTGCGTTTCTTATATTCTAAGTTTTTCAGTGCAACTCACTCATATACTATGTGCTACACTGTGCGTTTCTTATATTCTAAGTTTTTCAGTGCAACTCACTCATATACTATGTGCTACACTGTGCGTTTCTTATATTCTAAGTTTTTCAGTGCAACTCACTCATATACTATGTGCTACACTGTGCGTTTCTTATATTCTAAGTTTTTCAGTGCAACTCACTCATATACTATGTACTACACTGTGCGTTTCTTATATTCTAAGTTTTTCAGTGCAACTCACTCATATACTATGTACTACACTGTGCGTTTCTTATATTCTAAGTTTTTCAGTGCAACTCACTCATATACTATGTACAATACTGTGCGTTTCTTATATTCTAAGTTTTTCAGTGCAACTCACTCATATACTATGTACTACACTGTGCGTTTCTTATATTCTAAGTTTTTCGGTGCAACTCACTCATATACTATGTATTACACTGTGCGTTTCTTATATTCTAAGTTTTTCAGTGCAACTCACTCATATACTATGTACTACACTGTGCGTTTCTTATATTCTAAGTTTTTCAGTGCAACTCACTCATATACTATGTACTACACTGTGCGTTTCTTATATTCTAAGTTTTTCAGTGCAACTCACTCATATACTATGTACTACACTGTGCGTTTCTTATATTCTAAGTTTTTCAGTGCAACTCACTCATATACTATGTACTACACTGTGCGTTTCTTATATTCTAAGTTTTTCAGTGCAACTCACTCATATACTATGTACTACACTGTGCGTTTCTTATATTCTAAGTTTTTCAGTGCAACTCACTCATATACTATGTACTACACTGTGCATTTCGTGTAATGCGGGTTTTTCAGTAAATTCTAAGTTTTTCAGTGCAACTCATTCATATACTATGTACTATACTGTGCGTTTCTTATATTCTAAGTTTTTCAGTGCAACTCACTCATATACTATGTACTACACTGTGCGTTTCTTATATTCTAAGTTTTTCAGTGCAACTCACTCATATACTATGTACTACACTGTGCGTTTCTTATATTCTAAGTTTTTCAGTGCAACTCACTCATATACTATGTACTACACTGTGCGTTTCTTATATTCTAAGTTTTTCAGTGCAACTCATTCATATACTATGTACTACACTCTGCATTTCGTGTAATGCGGGTTTTTCAGTAAATTCTAAGTTTTTCAGTTCAACTCATTCATATACTATGTACTATACTGTGCGTTTCTTATATTCTAAGTTTTTCAGTGCATCTCACTCATATACTATGTACTACACTGTGCGTTTCTTATATTCTAAGTTTTTCAGTGCAACTCACTCATATACTATGTGCTACACTGTGCGTTTCTTATATTCTAAGTTTTTCAGTGCAACTCACTCATATACTATGTGCTACACTGTGCGTTTCTTATATTCTAAGTTTTTCAGTGCAACTCACTCATATACTATGTGCTACACAGTGCGTTTCTTATATTCTAAGTTTTTCAGTGCAACTCACTCATATACTATGTACTACACTGTGCGTTTCTTATATTCTAAGTTTTTCAGTGCAACTCACTCATATACTATGTACTACACTGTGCGTTTCTTATATTCTAAGTTTTTCAGTGCAACTCACTCATATACTATGTACTACACTGTGCGTTTCTTATATTCTAAGTTTTTCAGTGCAACTCACTCATATACTATGTACTACACTGTGCGTTTCTTATATTCTAAGTTTTTCAGTGCAACTCACTCATATACTATGTGCTACACTGTGCGTTTCTTATATTCTAAGTTTTTCAGTGCAACTCACTCATATACTATGTGCTACACTGTGCGTTTCTTATATTCTAAGTTTTTCAGTGCAACTCACTCATATACTATGTGCTACACTGTGCGTTTCTTATATTCTAAGTTTTTCAGTGCAACTCACTCATATACTATGTGCTACACTGTGCGTTTCTTATATTCTAAGTTTTTCAGTGCAGCTCACTCATATACTATGTACTACACTGTGCGTTTTTTATATTCTAAGTTTTTCAGTGCAACTCACTCATATACTATGTACTACACTGTGCGTTTCTTATATTCTAAGTTTTTCAGTGCAACTCACTCATATACTATGTACTACACTGTGCGTTTCTTATATTCTAAGTTTTTCAGTGCAACTCACTCATATACTATGTACTACACTGTGCGTTTCTTAAATTCTAAGTTTTTCAGTGCAACTCACTCATATACTATGTACTACACTGTGCGTTTCTTAAATTCTAAGTTTTTCAGTGCAACTCACTCATATACTATGTACTACACTGTGCGTTTCTTATATTCTAAGTTTTTCAGTGCAACTCACTCATATACTATGTACTACACTGTGCGTTTCTTATATTCTAAGTTTTTGAGTGCAACTCACTCATACACTATGTACTACACTGTGCGTTTCTCATATTCTAAGTTTTTGAGTGCAACTCACTCATATACTATGTACTACACTGTGCGTTTCTCATATTCTAAGTTTTTCAGTGCAACTCACTCATATACTATGTACTACACTGTGCGTTTCTTATATTCCAAGTTTTTCAGTGCAACTCACTCATATACTATGTACTACACTGTGCGTTTCTTATATTCTAAGTTTTTCAGTGCAACTCACTCATATACTATGTACTACACTGTGCGTTTCTTATATTCTAAGTTTTTCAGTGCAACTCACTCA
Organism: Mus caroli; assembly: GCF_978045245.1. Lineage (NCBI taxonomy): Eukaryota > Metazoa > Chordata > Mammalia > Rodentia > Muridae > Mus > Mus caroli. The sequence goes on along the minus strand of NW_028227279.1, from coordinate 1,992,681 downwards.
TATACTATGTACTACACTGTGCGTTTCTTATATTCTAAGTTTTTCAGTGCAACTCACTCATATACTATGTACTACACTGTGCATTTCGTGTAATGCGGGTTTTTCAGTAAATTCTAAGTTTTTCAGTGCAACTCATTCATATACTATGTACAATACTGTGCGTTTCTTATATTCTAAGTTTTTCAGTGCAACTCACTCATATACTATGTACTACACTGTGCGTTTCTTATATTCTAAGTTTTTCAGTGCAACTCACTCATATACTATGTACTACACTGTGCGTTTCTTATATTCTAAGTTTTTGAGTGCAACTCACTCATATACTATGTACTACACTGTGCGTTTCTTATATTCTAAGTTTTTCAGTGCAACTTACTCATATACTATGTACTACACTGTGCGTTTCTTAAATTCTAAGTTTTTCAGTGCAACTCACTCATATACTATGTACTACACTGTGCGTTTCTTAAATTCTAAGTTTTTCAGTGCAACTCACTCATATACTATGTACTACACTGTGCGTTTCTTATATTCTAAGTTTTTCAGTGCAACTCACTCATATACTATGTACTACACTGTGCGTTTCTTATATTCTAAGTTTTTGAGTGCAACTCACTCATACACTATGTACTACACTGTGCGTTTCTCATATTCTAAGTTTTTGAGTGCAACTCACTCATATACTATGTACTACACTGTGCGTTTCTCATATTCTAAGTTTTTCAGTGCAACTCACTCATATACTATGTACTACACTGTGCGTTTCTTATATTCCAAGTTTTTCAGTGCAACTCACTCATATACTATGTACTACACTGTGTGTTTCTTATATTCTAAGTTTTTCAGTGCAACTCACTCATATACTATGTACTACACTGTGCGTTTCTTATATTCTAAGTTTTTCAGTGCAACTCACTCATATACTATGTACTACACTGTGCGTTTCTTATATTCTAAGTTTTTCAGTGCAACTCACTCATATACTATGTACTACACTGTGCATTTCGTGTAATGCGGGTTTTTCAGTAAATTCTAAGTTTTTCAGTGCAACTCATTCATATACTATGTACAATACTGTGCGTTTCTTATATTCTAAGTTTTTCAGTGCAACTCACTCATATACTATGTACTACACTGTGCGTTTTTTATATTCTAAGTTTTTCAGTGCAACTCACTCATATACTATGTACTACACTGTGCGTTTCTTATATTCTAAGTTTTTGAGTGCAACTCACTCATATACTATGTACTACACTGTGCGTTTCTTATATTCTAAGTTTTTCAGTGCAACTCACTCATATAATATGTGCTACACTGTGCGTTTCTTATATTCTAAGTTTTTCAGTGCAACTCACTCATATACTATGTGCTACACTGTGCGTTTCTTAAATTCTAAGTTTTTCAGTGCAACTCACTCATATACTATGTACTACACTGTGCGTTTCTTATATTCTAAGTTTTTCAGTGCAACTCACTCATATACTATGTACTACACTGTGCGTTTCTAATATTCTAAGTTTTTCAGTGCAACTCACTCATATACTATGTGCTACACTGTGCGTTTCTTATATTCTAAGTTTTTCAGTGCAACTCACTCATATACTATGTGCTACACTGTGCGTTTCTTATATTCTAAGTTTTTCAGTGCAACTCACTCATATACTATGTACTACACTGTGCGTTTCTTATATTCTAAGTTTTTCAGTGCAACTCACTCATATACTATGTACTACACTGTGCGTTTCTTATATTCTAAGTTTTTCAGTGCAACTCACTCATATACTATGTACTACACTGTGCGTTTCTTATATTCTAAGTTTTTCAGTGCAACTCACTCATATACTATGTACTACACTGTGCGTTTCTTATATTCTAAGTTTTTCAGTGCAACTCACTCATATACTATGTACTACACTGTGCGTTTCTTATATTCTAAGTTTTTCAGTGCAACTCACTCATATACTATGTACTACCCTGTGCGTTTCTTATATTCTAAGTTTTTGAGTGCAACTCACTCATACACTATGTACTACACTGTGCGTTTCTCATATTCTAAGTTTTTGAGTGCAACTCACTCATATACTATGTACTACACTGTGCGTTTCTCATATTCTAAGTTTTTGAGTGCAACTCACTCATATACTATGTACTACACTGTGCGTTTCTCATATTCTAAGTTTTCCAGTGCAACTCACTCATATGCTATGTACTACACTGTGCGTTTCTTATATTCCAAGTTTTTCAGTGCAACTCACTCATATACTATGTACTACACTGTGCGTTTCTTATATTCTAAGTTTTTCAGTGCAACTCACTCATATACTATGTACTACACTGTGCGTTTCTTATATTCTAAGTTTTTCAGTGCAACTCACTCATATACTATGTACTACACTGTGCGTTTCTTATATTCTAAGTTTTTCAGTGCAACTCACTCATATACTATGTACTACACTGTGCATTTCGTGTAATGCGGGTTTTTCAGTAAATTCTAAGTTTTTCAGGGAAACTCATTCATATACTATGTAAAATACTGTGCGTTTCTTATATTCTAAGTTTTTCAGTGCAACTCACTCATATACTATGTACTACACTGTGCGTTTCTTATATTCTAAGTTTTTCAGTGCAACTCACTCATATACTATGTACTACACTGTGCGTTTCTTATATTCTAAGTTTTTGAGTGCAACTCACTCATATACTATGTACTACACTGTGCGTTTCTTATATTCTAAGTTTTTCAGTGCAACTCACTCATATACTATGTGCTACACTGTGCGTTTCTTATAATCTAAGTTTTTCAGTGCAATTCACTCATATACTATGTGCTACACTGTGCGTTTCTTATATTCTAAGTTTTTCAGTGCAACTCACTCATATACTATGTGCTACACTGTGCGTTTCTTATATTCTAAGTTTTTCAGTGCAACTCACTCATATACTATGTACTACACTGTGCGTTTCTTATATTCTAAGTTTTTCAGTGCAACTCACTCATATACTATGTACTACACTGTGCGTTTCTTATATTCTAAGTTTTTCAGTGCAACTCACTCATATACTATGTACTACACTGTGCGTTTCTTATATTCTAAGTTTTTCAGTGCAACTCACTCATATACTATGTACTACACTGTGTGTTTCTTATATTCTAAGTTTTTCAGTGCAACTCACTCATATACTATGTACTACACTGTGCGTTTCTTATATTCTAAGTTTTTCAGTGCAACACACTCATATACTATGTACTACACTGTGCGTTTCTTATATTCTAAGTTTTTCAGTGCAACTCACTCATATACTATGTACTACACTGTGCGTTTCTTATATTCTAAGTTTTTCAGTGCAACTCACTCATATACTATGTACTACACTGTGCATTTCGTGTAATGCGGGTTTTTCAGTAAATTCTAAGTTTTTCAGTGCAACTCATTCATATACTATGTACTATACTGTGCGTTTCTTATATTCTAAGTTTTTCAGTGCAACTCACTCATATACTATGTACTACACTGTGCGTTTCTTATATTCTAAGTTTTTCAGTGCAACTCACTCATATACTATGTACTACACTGTGCGTTTCTTATATTCTAAGTTTTTCAGTGCAACTCACTCATATACTATGTACTACACTGTGCATTTCGTGTAATGCGGGTTTTTCAGTAAATTCTAAGTTTTTCATTGCAACTCATTCATATACTATGTACAATACTGTGCGTTTCTTATATTTTAAGTTTTTCAGTGCAACTCACTCATATACTATGTACTACACTGTGCGTTTCTTATATTCTAAGTTTTTCAGTGCAACTCACTCATACTATGTACTACACTGTGCGTTTCTTATATTCTAAGTTTTTGAGTGCAACTCACTCATATACTATGTACTACACTGTGCGTTTCTTATATTCTAAGTTTTCCAGTGCAACTCACTCATATACTATGTATTACACTGTGCATTTCTTATATTCTAAGTTTTTCAGTGCAACTCACTCATATACTTTGTACTACACTGTTCTTTTCTTATGTTCTAAGTTTTTCAGTGCAACTCACTCATATACTATGTACTACACTGTGCGTTTCTTATATTCTAAGTTTTTCAGTGCAACTCACTCATATACTATGTACTACACTGTGCGTTTCTTATATTCTAAGTTTTTGAGTGCAACTCACTCATATACTATGTATTACACTGTGCATTTCTTATATTCTAAGTTTTTCAGTGCAACTCACTCATATACTTTGTACTACACTGTGCGTTTCTTATATTCTAAGTTTTTCAGTGCAACTCACTCATATACTATGTACTACACTGTGCGTTTCTTATATTCTAAGTTTTTCAGTGCAACTCACTCATATACTATGTACTACACTGTGCGTTTCTTATATTCTAAGTTTTTGAGTGCAACTCACTCATATACTATGTACTACACTGTGCGTTTCTTATATTCTAAGTTTTTCAGTGCAACTCACTCATATACTATGTGCTACACTGTGCGTTTCTTATATTCTAAGTTTTTCAGTGCAACTCACTCATATAGTATGTGCTACACTGTGCGTTTCTTATATTCTAAGTTTTTCAGTGCAACTCACTCATATACTATGTGCTACACTGTGCGTTTCTTATATTCTAAGTTTTTCAGTGCAACTCACTCATATACTATGTACTACACTGTGCGTTTCTTATATTCTAAGTTTTTCAGTGCAACTCACTCATATACTATGTACTACACTGTGCGTTTCTTATATTCTAAGTTTTTCAGTGCAACTCACTCATATACTATGTACTATACTGTGCGTTTCTTATATTCTAAGTTTTTCAGTGCAACTCACTCATATACTATGTACTACACTGTGCATTTCGTGTAATGCGGGTTTTTCAGTAAATTCTAAGTTTTTCAGTGCAACTCATTCATATACTATGTACAATACTGTGCGTTTCTTATATTCTAAGTTTTTCAGTGCAACTCACTCATATACTATGTACTACACTGTGCGTTTCTTATATTCTAAGTTTTTCAGTGCAACTCACTCATATACTATGTACTACACTGTGCGTTTCTTATATTCTAAGTTTTTGAGTGCAACTCACTCATATACTATGTACTACACTGTGCGTTTCTTATATTCTAAGTTTTTCAGTGCAACTTACTCATATACTATGTACTACACTGTGCGTTTCTTAAATTCTAAGTTTTTCAGTGCAACTCACTCATATACTATGTACTACACTGTGCGTTTCTTAAATTCTAAGTTTTTCAGTGCAACTCACTCATATACTATGTACTACACTGTGCGTTTCTTATATTCTAAGTTTTTCAGTGCAACTCACTCATATACTATGTACTACACTGTGCGTTTCTTATATTCTAAGTTTTTGAGTGCAACTCACTCATACACTATGTACTACACTGTGCGTTTCTCATATTCTAAGTTTTTGAGTGCAACTCACTCATATACTATGTACTACACTGTGCGTTTCTCATATTCTAAGTTTTTCAGTGCAACTCACTCATATACTATGTACTACACTGTGCGTTTCTTATATTCCAAGTTTTTCAGTGCAACTCACTCATATACTATGTACTACACTGTGTGTTTCTTATATTCTAAGTTTTTCAGTGCAACTCACTCATATACTATGTACTACACTGTGCGTTTCTTATATTCTAAGTTTTTCAGTGCAACTCACTCATATACTATGTACTACACTGTGCGTTTCTTATATTCTAAGTTTTTCAGTGCAACTCACTCATATACTATGTACTACACTGTGCATTTCGTGTAATGCGGGTTTTTCAGTAAATTCTAAGTTTTTCAGTGCAACTCATTCATATACTATGTACAATACTGTGCGTTTCTTATATTCTAAGTTTTTCAGTGCAACTCACTCATATACTATGTACTACACTGTGCGTTTCTTATATTCTAAGTTTTTGAGTGCAACTCACTCATATACTATGTACTACACTGTGCGTTTCTTATATTCTAAGTTTTTCAGTGCAACTCACTCATATACTATGTGCTACACTGTGCGTTTCTTATATTCTAAGTTTTTCAGTGCAACTCACTCATATACTATGTGCTACACTGTGCGTTTCTTAAATTCTAAGTTTTTCAGTGCAACTCACTCATATACTATGTACTACACTGTGCGTTTCTTATATTCTAAGTTTTTCAGTGCAACTCACTCATATACTATGTACTACACTGTGCGTTTCTAATATTCTAAGTTTTTCAGTGCAACTCACTCATATACTATGTGCTACACTGTGCGTTTCTTATATTCTAAGTTTTTCAGTGCAACTCACTCATATACTATGTACTACACTGTGCGTTTCTTATATTCTAAGTTTTTCAGTGCAACTCACTCATATACTATGTACTACACTGTGCGTTTCTTATATTCTAAGTTTTTGAGTGCAACTCACTCATATACTATGTACTACACTGTGCGTTTCTTATATTCTAAGTTTTTCAGTGCAACTCACTCATATACTATGTGCTACACTGTGCGTTTCTTATATTCTAAGTTTTTCAGTGCAACTCACTCATATACTATGTGCTACACTGTGCGTTTCTTATATTCTAAGTTTTTCAGTGCAACTCACTCATATACTATGTGCTACACTGTGCGTTTCTTATATTCTAAGTTTTTCAGTGCAACTCACTCATATACTATGTACTACACTGTGCGTTTCTTATATTCTAAGTTTTTCAGTGCAACTCACTCATATACTATGTACTACACTGTGCGTTTCTTATATTCTAAGTTTTTCAGTGCAACTCACTCATATACTATGTACTATACTGTGCGTTTCTTATATTCTAAGTTTTTCAGTGCAACTCACTCATATACTATGTACTACACTGTGCATTTCGTGTAATGCGGGTTTTTCAGTAAATTCTAAGTTTTTCAGTGCAACTCATTCATATACTATGTACAATACTGTGCGTTTCTTATATTCTAAGTTTTTCAGTGCAACTCACTCATATACTATGTACTACACTGTGCGTTTCTTATATTCTAAGTTTTTCAGTGCAACTCACTCATATACTATGTACTACACTGTGCGTTTCTTATATTCTAAGTTTTTGAGTGCAACTCACTCATATACTATGTACTACACTGTGCGTTTCTTATATTCTAAGTTTTTCAGTGCAACTTACTCATATACTATGTACTACACTGTGCGTTTCTTAAATTCTAAGTTTTTCAGTGCAACTCACTCATATACTATGTACTACACTGTGCGTTTCTTAAATTCTAAGTTTTTCAGTGCAACTCACTCATATACTATGTACTACACTGTGCGTTTCTTATATTCTAAGTTTTTCAGTGCAACTCACTCATATACTATGTACTACACTGTGCGTTTCTTATATTCTAAGTTTTTGAGTGCAACTCACTCATACACTATGTACTACACTGTGCGTTTCTCATATTCTAAGTTTTTGAGTGCAACTCACTCATATACTATGTACTACACTGTGCGTTTCTCATATTCTAAGTTTTTCAGTGCAACTCACTCATATACTATGTACTACACTGTGCGTTTCTTATATTCCAAGTTTTTCAGTGCAACTCACTCATATACTATGTACTACACTGTGTGTTTCTTATATTCTAAGTTTTTCAGTGCAACTCACTCATATACTATGTACTACACTGTGCGTTTCTTATATTCTAAGTTTTTCAGTGCAACTCACTCATATACTATGTACTACACTGTGCGTTTCTTATATTCTAAGTTTTTCAGTGCAACTCACTCATATACTATGTACTACACTGTGCATTTCGTGTAATGCGGGTTTTTCAGTAAATTCTAAGTTTTTCAGTGCAACTCATTCATATACTATGTACAATACTGTGCGTTTCTTATATTCTAAGTTTTTCAGTGCAACTCACTCATATACTATGTACTACACTGTGCGTTTTTTATATTCTAAGTTTTTCAGTGCAACTCACTCATATACTATGTACTACACTGTGCGTTTCTTATATTCTAAGTTTTTGAGTGCAACTCACTCATATACTATGTACTACACTGTGCGTTTCTTATATTCTAAGTTTTTCAGTGCAACTCACTCATATACTATGTGCTACACTGTGCGTTTCTTATATTCTAAGTTTTTCAGTGCAACTCACTCATATACTATGTGCTACACTGTGCGTTTCTTAAATTCTAAGTTTTTCAGTGCAACTCACTCATATACTATGTACTACACTGTGCGTTTCTTATATTCTAAGTTTTTCAGTGCAACTCACTCATATACTATGTACTACACTGTGCGTTTCTAATATTCTAAGTTTTTCAGTGCAACTCACTCATATACTATGTGCTACACTGTGCGTTTCTTATATTCTAAGTTTTTCAGTGCAACTCACTCATATACTATGTGCTACACTGTGCGTTTCTTATATTCTAAGTTTTTCAGTGCAACTCACTCATATACTATGTACTACACTGTGCGTTTCTTATATTCTAAGTTTTTCAGTGCAACTCACTCATATACTATGTACTACACTGTGCGTTTCTTATATTCTAAGTTTTTCAGTGCAACTCACTCATATACTATGTACTACACTGTGCGTTTCTTATATTCTAAGTTTTTCAGTGCAACTCACTCATATACTATGTACTACACTGTGCGTTTCTTATATTCTAAGTTTTTCAGTGCAACTCACTCATATACTATGTACTACACTGTGCGTTTCTTATATTCTAAGTTTTTCAGTGCAACTCACTCATATACTATGTACTACCCTGTGCGTTTCTTATATTCTAAGTTTTTGAGTGCAACTCACTCATACACTATGTACTACACTGTGCGTTTCTCATATTCTAAGTTTTTGAGTGCAACTCACTCATATACTATGTACTACACTGTGCGTTTCTCATATTCTAAGTTTTTGAGTGCAACTCACTCATATACTATGTACTACACTGTGCGTTTCTCATATTCTAAGTTTTCCAGTGCAACTCACTCATATGCTATGTACTACACTGTGCGTTTCTTATATTCCAAGTTTTTCAGTGCAACTCACTCATATACTATGTACTACACTGTGCGTTTCTTATATTCTAAGTTTTTCAGTGCAACTCACTCATATACTATGTACTACACTGTGCGTTTCTTATATTCTAAGTTTTTCAGTGCAACTCACTCATATACTATGTACTACACTGTGCGTTTCTTATATTCTAAGTTTTTCAGTGCAACTCACTCATATACTATGTACTACACTGTGCATTTCGTGTAATGCGGGTTTTTCAGTAAATTCTAAGTTTTTCAGGGCAACTCATTCATATACTATGTACAATACTGTGCGTTTCTTATATTCTAAGTTTTTCAGTGCAACTCACTCATATACTATGTACTACACTGTGCGTTTCTTATATTCTAAGTTTTTCAGTGCAACTCACTCATATACTATGTACTACACTGTGCGTTTCTTATATTCTAAGTTTTTGAGTGCAACTCACTCATATACTATGTACTACACTGTGCGTTTCTTATATTCTAAGTTTTTCAGTGCAACTCACTCATATACTATGTGCTACACTGTGCGTTTCTTATAATCTAAGTTTTTCAGTGCAATTCACTCATATACTATGTGCTACACTGTGCGTTTCTTATATTCTAAGTTTTTCAGTGCAACTCACTCATATACTATGTGCTACACTGTGCGTTTCTTATATTCTAAGTTTTTCAGTGCAACTCACTCATATACTATGTACTACACTGTGCGTTTCTTATATTCTAAGTTTTTCAGTGCAACTCACTCATATACTATGTACTACACTGTGCGTTTCTTATATTCTAAGTTTTTCAGTGCAACTCACTCATATACTATGTACTACACTGTGCGTTTCTTATATTCTAAGTTTTTCAGTGCAACTCACTCATATACTATGTACTACACTGTGTGTTTCTTATATTCTAAGTTTTTCAGTGCAACTCACTCATATACTATGTACTACACTGTGCGTTTCTTATATTCTAAGTTTTTCAGTGCAACACACTCATATACTATGTACTACACTGTGCGTTTCTTATATTCTAAGTTTTTCAGTGCAACTCACTCATATACTATGTACTACACTGTGCGTTTCTTATATTCTAAGTTTTTCAGTGCAACTCACTCATATACTATGTACTACACTGTGCATTTCGTGTAATGCGGGTTTTTCAGTAAATTCTAAGTTTTTCAGTGCAACTCATTCATATACTATGTACTATACTGTGCGTTTCTTATATTCTAAGTTTTTCAGTGCAACTCACTCATATACTATGTACTACACTGTGCGTTTCTTATATTCTAAGTTTTTCAGTGCAACTCACTCATATACTATGTACTACACTGTGCGTTTCTTATATTCTAAGTTTTTCAGTGCAACTCACTCATATACTATGTACTACACTGTGCATTTCGTGTAATGCGGGTTTTTCAGTAAATTCTAAGTTTTTCATTGCAACTCATTCATATACTATGTACAATACTGTGCGTTTCTTATATTTTAAGTTTTTCAGTGCAACTCACTCATATACTATGTACTACACTGTGCGTTTCTTATATTCTAAGTTTTTCAGTGCAACTCACTCATACTATGTACTACACTGTGCGTTTCTTATATTCTAAGTTTTTGAGTGCAACTCACTCATATACTATGTACTACACTGTGCGTTTCTTATATTCTAAGTTTTCCAGTGCAACTCACTCATATACTATGTATTACACTGTGCATTTCTTATATTCTAAGTTTTTCAGTGCAACTCACTCATATACTTTGTACTACACTGTTCTTTTCTTATGTTCTAAGTTTTTCAGTGCAACTCACTCATATACTATGTACTACACTGTGCGTTTCTTATATTCTAAGTTTTTCAGTGCAACTCACTCATATACTATGTACTACACTGTGCGTTTCTTATATTCTAAGTTTTTGAGTGCAACTCACTCATATACTATGTATTACACTGTGCATTTCTTATATTCTAAGTTTTTCAGTGCAACTCACTCATATACTTTGTACTACACTGTGCGTTTCTTATATTCTAAGTTTTTCAGTGCAACTCACTCATATACTATGTACTACACTGTGCGTTTCTTATATTCTAAGTTTTTCAGTGCAACTCACTCATATACTATGTACTACACTGTGCGTTTCTTATATTCTAAGTTTTTGAGTGCAACTCACTCATATACTATGTACTACACTGTGCGTTTCTTATATTCTAAGTTTTTCAGTGCAACTCACTCATATACTATGTGCTACACTGTGCGTTTCTTATATTCTAAGTTTTTCAGTGCAACTCACTCATATACTATGTGCTACACTGTGCGTTTCTTATATTCTAAGTTTTTCAGTGCAACTCACTCATATACTATGTGCTACACTGTGCGTTTCTTATATTCTAAGTTTTTCAGTGCAACTCACTCATATACTATGTACTACACTGTGCGTTTCTTATATTCTAAGTTTTTCAGTGCAACTCACTCATATACTATGTACTACACTGTGCGTTTCTTATATTCTAAGTTTTTCAGTGCAACTCACTCATATACTATGTACTATACTGTGCGTTTCTTATATTCTAAGTTTTTCAGTGCAACTCACTCATATACTATGTACTACACTGTGCGTTTCTTATATTCTAAGTTTTTCAGTGCAACTCACTCATATACTATGTATTACACTGTGCGTTTCTAATATTCTAAGTTTTTCAGTGCAACTCACTCATATACTATGTACTACACTGTGCGTTTCTTATATTCTAAGTTTTTCAGTGCAACTCACTCATATACTATGTACTACACTGTGCGTTTCTTATATTCTAAGTTTTTCAGTGCAACTCACTCATATACTATGTACTACACTGTGCGTTTCTTATATTATAAGTTTTTCAGTGCAACTCACTCATATACTATGTACTACACTGTGCGTTTCTTATATTCTAAGTTTTTCAGTGCAACTCACTCATATACTATGTACTACACTGTGCGTTTCTTATATTCTAAGTTTTTCAGTGCAACTCACTCATATACTATGTACTACACTGTGTGTTTCTTATATTCTAAGTTTTTCAGTGCAACTCACTCATATACTATGTACTACACTGTGCGTTTCTTATATTCTAAGTTTTTCAGTGCAACACACTCATATACTATGTACTACACTGTGCGTTTCTTATATTCTAAGTTTTTCAGTGCAACTCACTCATATACTATGTACTACACTGTGCGTTTCTTATATTCTAAGTTTTTCAGTGCAACTCACTCATATACTATGTACTACACTGTGCATTTCGTGTAATGCGGGTTTTTCAGTAAATTCTAAGTTTTTCAGTACAACTCACTCATATACTATGGACTACACTGTGCGTTTCTTATATTCTAAGTTTTTCAGTGCAACTCACTCATATACTATGTACTACACTGTGCGTTTCTTATATTCTAAGTTTTTCAGTGCAACTCACTCATATACTATGTACTACACTGTGCGTTTCTTATATTCTAAGTTTTTCAGTGCAACTCACTCATATACTATGTACTACACTGTGCGTTTCTTATATTCTAAGTTTTTCAGTGCAACTCACTCATATACTATGTACTACCCTGTGCGTTTCTTATATTCTAAGTTTTTGAGTGCAACTCACTCATACACTATGTACTACACTGTGCGTTTCTCATATTCTAAGTTTTTGAGTGCAACTCACTCATATACTATGTACTACACTGTGCGTTTCTCATATTCTAAGTTTTTGAGTGCAACTCACTCATATACTATGTACTACACTGTGCGTTTCTCATATTCTAAGTTTTCCAGTGCAACTCACTCATATACTATGTACTACACTGTGCGTTTCTTATATTCCAAGTTTTTCAGTGCAACTCACTCATATACTATGTACTACACTGTGCGTTTCTTATATTCTAAGTTTTTCAGTGCAACTCACTCATATACTATGTACTACACTGTGCGTTTCTTATATTCTAAGTTTTTCAGTGCAACTCACTCATATACTATGTACTACACTGTGCGTTTCTTATATTCTAAGTTTTTCAGTGCAACTCACTCATATACTATGTACTACACTGTGCATTTCGTGTAATGCGGGTTTTTCAGTAAATTCTAAGTTTTTCAGTGCAACTCATTCATATACTATGTACAATACTGTGCGTTTCTTATATTCTAAGTTTTTCAGTGCAACTCACTCATATACTATGTACTACACTGTGCGTTTCTTATATTCTAAGTTTTTCAGTGTAACTCACTCATATACTATGTACTACACTGTGCGTTTCTTATATTCTAAGTTTTTGAGTGCAACTCACTCATATACTATGTACTACACTGTGCGTTTCTTATATTCTAAGTTTTTTAGTGCAACTCACTCATATACTATGTGCTACACTGTGCGTTTCTATAATCTAAGTTTTTCAGTGCAACTCACTCATATACTATGTGCTACACTGTGCGTTTCTTATATTCTAAGTTTTACAGTGCAACTCACTCATATACTATGTGCTACACTGTGCGTTTCTTATATTCTAAGTTTTTCAGTGCAACTCACTCATATACTATGTACTACACTGTGCGTTTCTTATATTCTAAGTTTTTCAGTGCAACTCACTCATATACTATGTACTACACTGTGCGTTTCTTATATTCTAAGTTTTTCAGTGCAACTCACTCATATACTATGTACTACACTGTGCGTTTCTTATATTCTAAGTTTTTCAGTGCAACTCACTCATATACTATGTACTACACTGTGTGTTTCTTATATTCTAAGTTTTTCAGTGCAACTCACTCATATACTATGTACTACACTGTGCGTTTCTTATATTCTAAGTTTTTCAGTGCAACACACTCATATACTATGTACTACACTGTGCGTTTCTTATATTCTAAGTTTTTCAGTGCAACTCACTCATATACTATGTACTACACTGTGCGTTTCTTATATTCTAAGTTTTTCAGTGCAACTCACTCATATACTATGTACTACACTGTGCGTTTCGTGTAATGCGGGTTTTTCAGTAAATTCTAAGTTTTTCAGTGCAACTCATTCATATACTATGTACTATACTGTGCGTTTCTTATATTCTAAGTTTTTCAGTGCAACTCACTCATATACTATGTACTACACTGTGTGTTTCTTATATTCTAAGTTTTTCAGTGCAACTCACTCATATACTATGTACTACACTGTGCGTTTCTTATATTCTAAGTTTTTCAGTGCAACACACTCATATACTATGTACTACACTGTGCGTTTCTTATATTATAAGTTTTTCAGTGCAACTCACTCATATACTATGTACTACACTGTGCGTTTCTTATATTCTAAGTTTTTCAGTGCAACTCACTCATATACTATGTACTACACTGTGCATTTCGTGTAATGCGGGTTTTTCAGTAAATTCTAAGTTTTTCAGTACAACTCACTCATATACTATGGACTACACTGTGCGTTTCTTATATTCTAAGTTTTTCAGTGCAACTCACTCATATACTATGTACTACACTGTGCGTTTCTTATATTCAAAGTTTTTCAGTAAAACTCACTCATATACTATGTACTACACTGTGCGTTTCTTATATTCTAAGTTTTTCAGTGCAACTCACTCATATACTATGTACTACACTGTGCGTTTCTTATATTCTAAGTTTTTCAGTGCAACTCACTCATATACTATGTACTACACTGTGCGTTTCTTATATTCTAAGTTTTTCAGTGCAACTCACTCATATACTATGTACTACACTGTGCGTTTCTTATATTCTAAGTTTTTCAGTGCAACTCACTCATATACTATGTACTACACTGTGCTTTTCTTATATTCTAAGTTTTTCATTGCAACTCACTCATATACTATGTACTACACTGTGCGTTTCTTATATTCTAAGTTTTTCAGTGCAACTCACTCATATACTATGTACTACACTGTGCGTTTCTTATATTCTAAGTTTTTCAGTGCAACTCACTCATATACTATGTACTACACTGTGCATTTCTTATATTCAAAGTTTTTCAGTGCAACTCACTCATATACTATGTACTACACTGTGCGTTTCTTATATTCTAAGTTTTTCAGTGCAACTCACTCAAATACTATGTTCTACACTGTGCGTTTCTTATATTCTAAGTTTTTCAGTGCAACTCACTCATATACTATGTACTACACTGTGCGTTTCTTATATTCAAAGTTTTTCAGTGCAACTCACTCATATACTATGTACTACACTGTGCGTTTCTTACATTCTAAGTTTTTCAGTGCAACTCACTCATATACTATGTACTACACTGTGCGTTTCTTATATTCTAAGTTTTTCAGTGCAACTCACTCATATACTATGTATTACACTGTGCGTTTCTTATATTCTAAGTTTTTCAGTGCAACTCACTCATATACTTTGTACTACACTGTGCTTTTCTTATATTCTAAGTTTTTCAGTGCAACTCACTCATATACTATGTACTACACTGTGCGTTTCTTATATTCTAAGTTTTTCAGTGCAACTCACTCATATACTATGTACTACACTGTGCGTTTCTTATATTCTAAGTTTTTCAGTGCAACTCACTCATATACTATGTACTACACTGTGCGTTTCTTATATTCTAAGTTTTTCAGTGCAACTCACTCATATACTATGTACTACACTGTGCATTTCGTGTAATGCGGGTTTTTCAGTAAATTCTAAGTTTTTCAGTACAACTCACTCATATACTATGGACTACACTGTGCGTTTCTTATATTCTAAGTTTTTCAGTGCAACTCACTCATATACTATGTACTACACTGTGCGTTTCTTATATTCAAAGTTTTTCAGTAAAACTCACTCATATACTATGTACTACACTGTGCGTTTCTTATATTCTAAGTTTTTCAGTGCAACTCACTCATATACTATGTACTACACTGTGCGTTTCTTATATTCTAAGTTTTTCAGTGCAACTCACTCATATACTATGTACTACACTGTGCGTTTCTTATATTCTAAGTTTTTCAGTGCAACTCACTCATATACTATGTACTACACTGTGCTTTTCTTATATTCTAAGTTTTTCAGTGCAACACACTCATATACTATGTACTACACTGTGCGTTTCTTATATTCTAAGTTTTTCATTGCAACTCACTCATATACTATGTACTACACTGTGCGTTTCTTATATTCTAAGTTTTTCAGTGCAACTCACTCATATACTATGTACTACACTGTGCGTTTCTTATATTCTAAGTTTTTCAGTGCAACTCACTCATATACTATGTACTACACTGTGCTTTTCTTATATTCAAAGTTTTTCAGTGCAACTCACTCATATACTATGTACTACACTGTGCGTTTCTTATATTCTAAGTTTTTGAGTGCAACTCACTCATATACTATGTACTACACTGTGCGTTTCTTATATTCTAAGTTTTTCAGTGCAACTCACTCATATACTATGTACTACACTGTGTGTTTCTTATATTCTAAGTTTTTCAGTGCAACTCACTCATATACTATGTACTACACTGTGCGTTTCTTATATTCTAAGTTTTTCAGTGCAACTCACTCATATACTATGTACTACACTGTGCATTTCTTATATTCAAAGTTTTTGAGTGCAACTCACTCATATACTATGTACTACACTGTGCGTTTCTTATATTCTAAGTTTTTCAGTGCAACTCACTCATATACTATGTACTACACTGTGCGTTTCTTATATTCTAAGTTTTTCAGTGCAACACACTCATATACTAGGTACTACACTGTGCGTTTCTTATATTCTAAGTTTTTCAGTGCAACTCACTCATATACTATGTACTACACTGTGCGTTTCTTATATTCTAAGTTTTTCAGTGCAACTCACTCATATACTATGTACTACACTGTGCATTTCGTGTAATGCGGGTTTTTCAGTAAATTCTAAGATTTTCAGTACAACTCACTCATATACTATGGACTACACTGTGCGTTTCTTATATTCTAAGTTTTTCAGTGCAACTCACTCATATACTATGTACTACACTGTGCGTTTCTTATATTCAAAGTTTTTCAGTAAAACTCACTCATATACTATGTACTACACTGTGCGTTTCTTATATTCTAAGTTTTTCATTGCAACTCACTCATATACTATGTACTACACTGTGCGTTTCTTATATTCTAAGTTTTTCAGTGCAACTCACTCATATACTATGTACTACACTGTGCGTTTCTTATATTCTAAGTTTTTCAGTGCAACTCACTCATATACTATGTACTACACTGTGCGTTTCTTATATTCAAAGTTTTTCAGTGCAACTCACTCATATACTATGTACTACACTGTGCGTTTCTTATATTCTAAGTTTTTCAGTGCAACTCACTCATATACTATGTACTACACTGTGCGTTTCTTATATTCTAAGTTTTAGAGTGCAACTCACTCATATACTATGTACTACACTGTGCGTTTCTTATATTCTAAGTTTTTCAGTGCAACTCACTCATATACTATGTACTACACTGTGCGTTTCTTATATTCTAAGTTTTTGAGTGCAACTCACTCATATACTATGTACTACACTGTGCGTTTCTTATATTCTAAGTTTTTCAGTGCAACTCACTCATATACTATGTACTACACTGTGTGTTTCTTATATTCTAAGTTTTTCAGTGCAACTCACTCATATACTATGTACTACACTGTGCGTTTCTTATATTCTAAGTTTTTGAGTGCAACTCACTCATATACTATGTACTACACTGTGCGTTTCTTATATTCTAAGTTTTTCAGTGCAACTCACTCATATACTATGTACTACACTGTGCGTTTCTTATATTCAAAGTTTTTGAGTGCAACTCACTCATATACTATGTACTACACTGTGCGTTTCTTATATTCTAAGTTTTTCAGTGCAACTCACTCATATACTATGTACTACACTGTGTGTTTCTTATATTCTAAGTTTTTCAGTGCAACTCACTCATATACTATGTACTACACTGTGCGTTTCTTATATTCTAAGTTTTTCAGTGCAACACACTCATATACTATGTACTACACTGTGCGTTTCTTATATTCTAAGTTTTTCAGTGCAACTCACTCATATACTATGTACTACACTGTGCGTTTCTTATATTCTAAGTTTTTGAGTGCAACTCACTCATATACTATGTACTACACTGTGCATTTCGTGTAATGCGGGTTTTTCAGTAAATTCTAAGATTTTCAGTACAACTCACTCATATACTATGGACTACACTGTGCGTTTCTTATATTCTAAGTTTTTCAGTGCAACTCACTCATATACTATGTACTACACTGTGCGTTTCTTATATTCAAAGTTTTTCAGTAAAACTCACTCATATACTATGGACTACACTGTGCGTTTCTTATATTCTAAGTTTTTCAGTGCAACTCACTCATATACTATGTACTACACTGTGCGTTTCTTATATTCTAAGTTTTTCAGTGCAACTCACTCATATACTATGTACTACACTGTGCGTTTCTTATATTCTAAGTTTTTCAGTGCAACTCACTCATATACTATGTACTACACTGTGCATTTCTTATATTCAAAGTTTTTCAGTGCAACTCACTCATATACTATGTACTACACTGTGCGTTTCTTATATTCTAAGTTTTTCAGTGCAACTCACTCATATACTATGTACTACACTGTGCATTTCTTATA
Organism: Mus caroli; assembly: GCF_978045245.1. Classification (NCBI taxonomy): domain Eukaryota; kingdom Metazoa; phylum Chordata; class Mammalia; order Rodentia; family Muridae; genus Mus; species Mus caroli. Next base: position 1,973,993 of record NW_028227279.1, on the reverse strand, counting down.
TTCAAAGTTTTTGAGTGCAACTCACTCATATACTATGTACTACACTGTGCGTTTCTTATATTCTAAGTTTTTCAGTGCAACTCACTCATATACTATGTACTACACTGTGTGTTTCTTATATTCTAAGTTTTTCAGTGCAACTCACTCATATACTATGTACTACACTGTGCGTTTCTTATATTCTAAGTTTTTCAGTGCAACACACTCATATACTATGTACTACACTGTGCGTTTCTTATATTCTAAGTTTTTCAGTGCAACTCACTCATATACTATGTACTACACTGTGCGTTTCTTATATTCTAAGTTTTTCAGTGCAACTCACTCATATACTATGTACTACACTGTGCATTTCGTGTAATGCGGGTTTTTCAGTAAATTCTAAGATTTTCAGTACAACTCACTCATATACTATGGACTACACTGTGTGTTTCTTATATTCTAAGTTTTTCAGTGCAACTCACTCATATACTATGTACTACACTGTGCGTTTCTTATATTCTAAGTTTTTCAGTGCAACTCACTCATATACTATGTACTACACTGTGCATTTCTTATATTCAAAGTTTTTCAGTGCAACTCACTCATATACTATGTACTACACTGTGCGTTTCTTATATTCTAAGTTTTTCAGTGCAACTCACTCATATACTATGTACTACACTGTGCGTTTCTTATATTCTAAGTTTTTGAGTGCAACTCACTCATATACTATGTACTACACTGTGCGTTTCTTATATTCTAAGTTTTTCAGTGCAACTCACTCATATACTATGTACTACACTGTGCGTTTCTTATATTCTAAGTTTTTGAGTGCAACTCACTCATATACTATGTACTACACTGTGCGTTTCTTATATTCTAAGTTTTTCAGTGCAACTCACTCATATACTATGTACTACACTGTGTGTTTCTTATATTCTAAGTTTTTCAGTGCAACTCACTCATATACTATGTACTACACTGTGCGTTTCTTATATTCTAAGTTTTTGAGTGCAACTCACTCATATACTATGTACTACACTGTGCGTTTCTTATATTCTAAGTTTTTCAGTGCAACTCACTCATATACTCTGTACTACACTGTGCATTTCTTATATTCAAAGTTTTTGAGTGCAACTCACTCATATACTATGTACTACACTGTGCGTTTCTTATATTCTAAGTTTTTCAGTGCAACTCACTCATATACTATGTACTACACTGTGTGTTTCTTATATTCTAAGTTTTTCAGTGCAACTCACTCATATACTATGTACTACACTGTGCGTTTCTTATATTCTAAGTTTTTCAGTGCAACACACTCATATACTATGTACTACACTGTGCGTTTCTTATATTCTAAGTTTTTCAGTGCAACTCACTCATATACTATGTACTACACTGTGCGTTTCTTATATTCTAAGTTTTTCAGTGCAACTCACTCATATACTATGTACTACACTGTGCATTTCGTGTAATGCGGGTTTTTCAGTAAATTCTAAGATTTTCAGTACAACTCACTCATATACTATGGACTACACTGTGCGTTTCTTATATTCTAAGTTTTTCAGTGCAACTCACTCATATACTATGTACTACACTGTGCGTTTCTTATATTCAAAGTTTTTCAGTAAAACTCACTCATATACTATGGACTACACTGTGCGTTTCTTATATTCTAAGTTTTTCAGTGCAACTCACTCATATACTATGTACTACACTGTGCGTTTCTTATATTCAAAGTTTTTCAGTAAAACTCACTCATATAGTATGTACTACACTGTGCGTTTCTTATATTCTAAGTTTTTCAGTGCAACTCACTCATATACTATGTACTACACTGTGCGTTTCTTATATTCTAAGTTTTTCAGTGCAACTCACTCATATACTATGTACTACACTGTGCATTTCTTATATTCAAAGTTTTTCAGTGCAACTCACTCATATACTATGTACTACACTGTGCGTTTCTTATATTCTAAGTTTTTCAGTGCAACTCACTCAAATACTATGTTCTACACTGTGCGTTTCTTATATTCTAAGTTTTTCAGTGCAACTCACTCATATACTATGTACTACACTGTGCGTTTCTTATATTCAAAGTTTTTCAGTGCAACTCACTCATATACTATGTACTACACTGTGCGTTTCTTACATTCTAAGTTTTTCAGTGCAACTCACTCATATACTATGTACTACACTGTGCGTTTCTTATATTCTAAGTTTTTCAGTGCAACTCACTCATATACTATGTATTACACTGTGCGTTTCTTATATTCTAAGTTTTTCAGTGCAACTCACTCATATACTTTGTACTACACTGTGCTTTTCTTATATTCTAAGTTTTTCAGTGCAACTCACTCATATACTATGTACTACACTGTGCGTTTCTTATATTCTAAGTTTTTCAGTGCAACTCACTCATATACTATGTACTACACTGTGCGTTTCTTATATTCTAAGTTTTTCAGTGCAACTCACTCATATACTATGTACTACACTGTGCGTTTCTTATATTCTAAGTTTTTCAGTGCAACTCACTCATATACTATGTACTACACTGTGCATTTCGTGTAATGCGGGTTTTTCAGTAAATTCTAAGTTTTTCAGTACAACTCACTCATATACTATGGACTACACTGTGCGTTTCTTATATTCTAAGTTTTTCAGTGCAACTCACTCATATACTATGTACTACACTGTGCGTTTCTTATATTCAAAGTTTTTCAGTAAAACTCACTCATATACTATGTACTACACTGTGCGTTTCTTATATTCTAAGTTTTTCAGTGCAACTCACTCATATACTATGTACTACACTGTGCGTTTCTTATATTCTAAGTTTTTCAGTGCAACTCACTCATATACTATGTACTACACTGTGCGTTTCTTATATTCTAAGTTTTTCAGTGCAACTCACTCATATACTATGTACTACACTGTGCTTTTCTTATATTCTAAGTTTTTCAGTGCAACACACTCATATACTATGTACTACACTGTGCGTTTCTTATATTCTAAGTTTTTCATTGCAACTCACTCATATACTATGTACTACACTGTGCGTTTCTTATATTCTAAGTTTTTCAGTGCAACTCACTCATATACTATGTACTACACTGTGCGTTTCTTATATTCTAAGTTTTTCAGTGCAACTCACTCATATACTATGTACTACACTGTGCTTTTCTTATATTCAAAGTTTTTCAGTGCAACTCACTCATATACTATGTACTACACTGTGCGTTTCTTATATTCTAAGTTTTTGAGTGCAACTCACTCATATACTATGTACTACACTGTGCGTTTCTTATATTCTAAGTTTTTCAGTGCAACTCACTCATATACTATGTACTACACTGTGTGTTTCTTATATTCTAAGTTTTTCAGTGCAACTCACTCATATACTATGTACTACACTGTGCGTTTCTTATATTCTAAGTTTTTCAGTGCAACTCACTCATATACTATGTACTACACTGTGCATTTCTTATATTCAAAGTTTTTGAGTGCAACTCACTCATATACTATGTACTACACTGTGCGTTTCTTATATTCTAAGTTTTTCAGTGCAACTCACTCAAATACTATGTTCTACACTGTGCGTTTCTTATATTCTAAGTTTTTCAGTGCAACTCACTCATATACTATGTACTACACTGTGCGTTTCTTATATTCAAAGTTTTTCAGTGCAACTCACTCATATACTATGTACTACACTGTGCGTTTCTTACATTCTAAGTTTTTCAGTGCAACTCACTCATATACTATGTACTACACTGTGCGTTTCTTATATTCTAAGTTTTTCAGTGCAACTCACTCATATACTATGTATTACACTGTGCGTTTCTTATATTCTAAGTTTTTCAGTGCAACTCACTCATATACTTTGTACTACACTGTGCTTTTCTTATATTCTAAGTTTTTCAGTGCAACTCACTCATATACTATGTACTACACTGTGCGTTTCTTATATTCTAAGTTTTTCAGTGCAACTCACTCATATACTATGTACTACACTGTGCGTTTCTTATATTCTAAGTTTTTCAGTGCAACTCACTCATATACTATGTACTACACTGTGCGTTTCTTATATTCTAAGTTTTTCAGTGCAACTCACTCATATACTATGTACTACACTGTGCATTTCGTGTAATGCGGGTTTTTCAGTAAATTCTAAGTTTTTCAGTACAACTCACTCATATACTATGGACTACACTGTGCGTTTCTTATATTCTAAGTTTTTCAGTGCAACTCACTCATATACTATGTACTACACTGTGCGTTTCTTATATTCAAAGTTTTTCAGTAAAACTCACTCATATACTATGTACTACACTGTGCGTTTCTTATATTCTAAGTTTTTCAGTGCAACTCACTCATATACTATGTACTACACTGTGCGTTTCTTATATTCTAAGTTTTTCAGTGCAACTCACTCATATACTATGTACTACACTGTGCTTTTCTTATATTCAAAGTTTTTCAGTGCAACTCACTCATATACTATGTACTACACTGTGCTTTTCTTATATTCTAAGTTTTTCAGTGCAACACACTCATATACTATGTACTACACTGTGCGTTTCTTATATTCTAAGTTTTTCATTGCAACTCACTCATATACTATGTACTACACTGTGTGTTTCTTATATTCTAAGTTTTTCAGTGCAACTCACTCATATACTATGTACTACACTGTGCGTTTCTTATATTCTAAGTTTTTCAGTGCAACTCACTCATATACTATGTACTACACTGTGCATTTCTTATATTCAAAGTTTTTGAGTGCAACTCACTCATATACTATGTACTACACTGTGCGTTTCTTATATTCTAAGTTTTTCAGTGCAACTCACTCATATACTATGTACTACACTGTGCGTTTCTTATATTCTAAGTTTTTCAGTGCAACACACTCATATACTAGGTACTACACTGTGCGTTTCTTATATTCTAAGTTTTTCAGTGCAACTCACTCATATACTATGTACTACACTGTGCGTTTCTTATATTCTAAGTTTTTCAGTGCAACTCACTCATATACTATGTACTACACTGTGCATTTCGTGTAATGCGGGTTTTTCAGTAAATTCTAAGATTTTCAGTACAACTCACTCATATACTATGGACTACACTGTGCGTTTCTTATATTCTAAGTTTTTCAGTGCAACTCACTCATATACTATGTACTACACTGTGCGTTTCTTATATTCAAAGTTTTTCAGTAAAACTCACTCATATACTATGTACTACACTGTGCGTTTCTTATATTCTAAGTTTTTCATTGCAACTCACTCATATACTATGTACTACACTGTGCGTTTCTTATATTCTAAGTTTTTCAGTGCAACTCACTCATATACTATGTACTACACTGTGCGTTTCTTATATTCTAAGTTTTTCAGTGCAACTCACTCATATACTATGTACTACACTGTGCGTTTCTTATATTCAAAGTTTTTCAGTGCAACTCACTCATATACTATGTACTACACTGTGCGTTTCTTATATTCTAAGTTTTTCAGTGCAACTCACTCATATACTATGTACTACACTGTGCGTTTCTTATATTCTAAGTTTTAGAGTGCAACTCACTCATATACTATGTACTACACTGTGCGTTTCTTATATTCTAAGTTTTTCAGTGCAACTCACTCATATACTATGTACTACACTGTGCGTTTCTTATATTCTAAGTTTTTGAGTGCAACTCACTCATATACTATGTACTACACTGTGCGTTTCTTATATTCTAAGTTTTTCAGTGCAACTCACTCATATACTATGTACTACACTGTGTGTTTCTTATATTCTAAGTTTTTCAGTGCAACTCACTCATATACTATGTACTACACTGTGCGTTTCTTATATTCTAAGTTTTTGAGTGCAACTCACTCATATACTATGTACTACACTGTGCGTTTCTTATATTCTAAGTTTTTCAGTGCAACTCACTCATATACTATGTACTACACTGTGCATTTCTTATATTCAAAGTTTTTGAGTGCAACTCACTCATATACTATGTACTACACTGTGCGTTTCTTATATTCTAAGTTTTTCAGTGCAACTCACTCATATACTATGTACTACACTGTGTGTTTCTTATATTCTAAGTTTTTCAGTGCAACTCACTCATATACTATGTACTACACTGTGCGTTTCTTATATTCTAAGTTTTTCAGTGCAACACACTCATATACTATGTACTACACTGTGCGTTTCTTATATTCTAAGTTTTTCAGTGCAACTCACTCATATACTATGTACTACACTGTGCGTTTCTTATATTCTAAGTTTTTCAGTGCAACTCACTCATATACTATGTACTACACTGTGCATTTCGTGTAATGCGGGTTTTTCAGTAAATTCTAAGATTTTCAGTACAACTCACTCATATACTATGGACTACACTGTGCGTTTCTTATATTCTAAGTTTTTCAGTGCAACTCACTCATATACTATGTACTACACTGTGCGTTTCTTATATTCAAAGTTTTTCAGTAAAACTCACTCATATACTATGGACTACACTGTGCGTTTCTTATATTCTAAGTTTTTCAGTGCAACTCACTCATATACTATGTACTACACTGTGCGTTTCTTATATTCTAAGTTTTTCAGTGCAACTCACTCATATACTATGTACTACACTGTGCGTTTCTTATATTCTAAGTTTTTCAGTGCAACTCACTCATATACTATGTACTACACTGTGCATTTCTTATATTCAAAGTTTTTCAGTGCAACTCACTCATATACTATGTACTACACTGTGCGTTTCTTATATTCTAAGTTTTTCAGTGCAACTCACTCATATACTATGTACTACACTGTGCATTTCTTATATTCAAAGTTTTTGAGTGCAACTCACTCATATACTATGTACTACACTGTGCGTTTCTTATATTCTAAGTTTTTCAGTGCAACTCACTCATATACTATGTACTACACTGTGTGTTTCTTATATTCTAAGTTTTTCAGTGCAACTCACTCATATACTATGTACTACACTGTGCGTTTCTTATATTCTAAGTTTTTCAGTGCAACACACTCATATACTATGTACTACACTGTGCGTTTCTTATATTCTAAGTTTTTCAGTGCAACTCACTCATATACTATGTACTACACTGTGCGTTTCTTATATTCTAAGTTTTTCAGTGCAACTCACTCATATACTATGTACTACACTGTGCATTTCGTGTAATGCGGGTTTTTCAGTAAATTCTAAGATTTTCAGTACAACTCACTCATATACTATGGACTACACTGTGTGTTTCTTATATTCTAAGTTTTTCAGTGCAACTCACTCATATACTATGTACTACACTGTGCGTTTCTTATATTCTAAGTTTTTCAGTGCAACTCACTCATATACTATGTACTACACTGTGCATTTCTTATATTCAAAGTTTTTCAGTGCAACTCACTCATATACTATGTACTACACTGTGCGTTTCTTATATTCTAAGTTTTTCAGTGCAACTCACTCATATACTATGTACTACACTGTGCGTTTCTTATATTCTAAGTTTTTGAGTGCAACTCACTCATATACTATGTACTACACTGTGCGTTTCTTATATTCTAAGTTTTTCAGTGCAACTCACTCATATACTATGTACTACACTGTGCGTTTCTTATATTCTAAGTTTTTGAGTGCAACTCACTCATATACTATGTACTACACTGTGCGTTTCTTATATTCTAAGTTTTTCAGTGCAACTCACTCATATACTATGTACTACACTGTGTGTTTCTTATATTCTAAGTTTTTCAGTGCAACTCACTCATATACTATGTACTACACTGTGCGTTTCTTATATTCTAAGTTTTTGAGTGCAACTCACTCATATACTATGTACTACACTGTGCGTTTCTTATATTCTAAGTTTTTCAGTGCAACTCACTCATATACTATGTACTACACTGTGCATTTCTTATATTCAAAGTTTTTGAGTGCAACTCACTCATATACTATGTACTACACTGTGCGTTTCTTATATTCTAAGTTTTTCAGTGCAACTCACTCATATACTATGTACTACACTGTGTGTTTCTTATATTCTAAGTTTTTCAGTGCAACTCACTCATATACTATGTACTACACTGTGCGTTTCTTATATTCTAAGTTTTTCAGTGCAACACACTCATATACTATGTACTACACTGTGCGTTTCTTATATTCTAAGTTTTTCAGTGCAACTCACTCATATACTATGTACTACACTGTGCGTTTCTTATATTCTAAGTTTTTCAGTGCAACTCACTCATATACTATGTACTACACTGTGCATTTCGTGTAATGCGGGTTTTTCAGTAAATTCTAAGATTTTCAGTACAACTCACTCATATACTATGGACTACACTGTGCGTTTCTTATATTCTAAGTTTTTCAGTGCAACTCACTCATATACTATGTACTACACTGTGCGTTTCTTATATTCAAAGTTTTTCAGTAAAACTCACTCATATACTATGGACTACACTGTGCGTTTCTTATATTCTAAGTTTTTCAGTGCAACTCACTCATATACTATGTACTACACTGTGCGTTTCTTATATTCAAAGTTTTTCAGTAAAACTCACTCATATAGTATGTACTACACTGTGCGTTTCTTATATTCTAAGTTTTTCAGTGCAACTCACTCATATACTATGTACTACACTGTGCGTTTCTTATATTCTAAGTTTTTCAGTGCAACTCACTCATATACTATGTACTACACTGTGCGTTTCTTATATTCTAAGTTTTTCAGTGCAACACACTCATATACTATTTACTACACTGTGCGTTTCTTATATTCTAAGTTTTTCAGTGCAACTCACTCATATATTATGTACTACACTGTGCGTTTCTTATATTCTAAGTTTTTCAGTGCAACTCACTCATATACTATGTACTACACTGTGCATTTCGTGTAATGCGGGTTTTTCAGTAAATTCTAAGATTTTCAGTACAACTCACTCATATACTATGGACTACACTGTGCGTTTCTTATATTCTAAGTTTTTCAGTGCAACTCACTCATATACTATGTACAACACTGTGCGTTTCTTATATTCAAAGTTTTTCAGTAAAACTCACTCATATACTATGGACTACACTGTGCGTTTCTTATATTCTAAGTTTTTCAGTGCAACTCACTCATATACTATGTACTACACTGTGCGTTTCTTATATTCAAAGTTTTTCAGTAAAACTCACTCATATACTATGTACTACACTGTGCGTTTCTTATATTCTAAGTTTTTCAGTGCAACTCACTCATATACTATGTACTACACTGTGCGTTTCTTATATTCTAAGTTTTTCAGTGCAACTCACTCATATACTATGTACTACACTGTGCGTTTCTTATATTCTAAGTTTTTCAGTGCAACTCACTCATATACTATGTACTACACTGTGCTTTTCTTATATTCTAAGTTTTTCAGTGCAACACACTCATATACTATATACTACACTGTGCGTTTCTTATATTCTAAGTTTTTCGGTGCAACTCACTCATATACTATGTACTACACTGTGCGTTTCTTATATTCTAAGTTTTTCAGTGCAACTCACTCATATACTATGTACTACACTGTGCGTTTCTTATATTCTAAGTTTTTGAGTGCAACTCACTCATATACTATGTACTACACTGTGCGTTTCTTATATTCTAAGTTTTTCAGTGCAACTCACTCATATACTATGTACTACACTGTGTGTTTCTTATATTCTAAGTTTTTCAGTGCAACTCACTCATATACTATGTACTACACTGTGCGTTTCTTATATTCTAAGTTTTTCAGTGCAACTCACTCATATACTATGTACTACACTGTGCATTTCTTATATTCAAAGTTTTTGAGTGCAACTCACTCATATACTATGTACTACACTGTGCGTTTCTTATATTCAAAGTTTTTGAGTGCAACTCACTCATATACTATGTACTACACTGTGCGTTTCTTATATTCTAAGTTTTTCAGTGCAACTCACTCATATACTATGTACTACACTGTGCGTTTCTTATATTCTAAGTTTTTCAGTGCAACACACTCATATACTATGTACTACACTGTGCGTTTCTTATATTCTAAGTTTTTCAGTGCAACTCACTCATATACTATGTACTACACTGTGCGTTTCTTATATTCTAAGTTTTTCAGTGCAACTCACTCATATACTATGTACTACACTGTGCATTTCGTGTAATGCGGGTTTTTCAGTAAATTCTAAGATTTTCAGTACAACTCACTCATATACTATGGACTACACTGTGCGTTTCTTATATTCTAAGTTTTTCAGTGCAACTCACTCATATACTATGTACTACACTGTGCGTTTCTTATATTCAAAGTTTTTCAGTAAAACTCACTCATATACTATGTACTACACTGTGCGTTTCTTATATTCTAAGTTTTTCATTGCAACTCACTCATATACTATGTACTACACTGTGCGTTTCTTATATTCTAAGTTTTTCAGTGCAACTCACTCATATACTATGTACTACACTGTGCGTTTCTTATATTCTAAGTTTTTCAGTGCAACTCACTCATATACTATGTACTACACTGTGCGTTTCTTATATTCAAAGTTTTTCAGTGCAACTCACTCATATACTATGTACTACACTGTGCGTTTCTTATATTCTAAGTTTTTGAGTGCAACTCACTCATATACTATGTACTACACTGTGCGTTTCTTATATTCTAAGTTTTTCAGTGCAACTCACTCATATACTATGTACTACACTGTGCGTTTCTTATATTCTAAGTTTTTGAGTGCAACTCACTCATATACTATGTACTACACTGTGCGTTTCTTATATTCTAAGTTTTTCAGTGCAACTCACTCATATACTATGTACTACACTGTGTGTTTCTTATATTCTAAGTTTTTCAGTGCAACTCACTCATATACTATGTACTACACTGTGCGTTTCTTATATTCTAAGTTTTTGAGTGCAACTCACTCATATACTATGTACTACACTGTGCGTTTCTTATATTCTAAGTTTTTCAGTGCAACTCACTCATATACTATGTACTACACTGTGCGTTTCTTATATTCTAAGTTTTTCAGTGCAACTCACTCATATACTATGTACTACACTGTGCATTTCTTATATTCAAAGTTTTTGAGTGCAACTCACTCATATACTATGTACTACACTGTGCGTTTCTTATATTCTAAGTTTTTCAGTGCAACTCACTCATATACTATGTACTACACTGTGCATTTCTTATATTCAAAGTTTTTCAGTGCAACTCACTCATATACTATGTACTACACTGTGCGTTTCTTATATTCTAAGTTTTTGAGTGCAACTCACTCATATAGTATGTACTACACTGTGCGTTTCTTATATTCTAAGTTTTTCAGTGCAACTCACTCATATACTATGTACTACACTGTGCATTTCTTATATTCAAAGTTTTTCAGTGCAACTCACTCATATACTATGTACTACACTGTGCGTTTCTTATATTCTAAGTTTTTGAGTGCAACTCACTCATATACTATGTACTACACTGTGCGTTTCTTATATTCTAAGTTTTTCAGTGCAACTCACTCATATACTATGTACTACACTGTGTGTTTCTTATATTCTAAGTTTTTCAGTGCAACTCACTCATATACTATGTACTACACTGTGCGTTTCTTATATTCTAAGTTTTTGAGTGCAACTCACTCATATACTATGTACTACACTGTGCGTTTCTTATATTCTAAGTTTTTCAGTGCAACTCACTCATATACTATGTACTACACTGTGCATTTCTTATATTCAAAGTTTTTGAGTGCAACTCACTCATATACTATGTACTACACTGTGCGTTTCTTATATTCTAAGTTTTTCAGTGCAACTCACTCATATACTATGTACTACACTGTGTGTTTCTTATATTCTAAGTTTTTCAGTGCAACTCACTCATATACTATGTACTACACTGTGCGTTTCTTATATTCTAAGTTTTTCAGTGCAACACACTCATATACTATGTACTACACTGTTTGTTTCTTATATTCTAAGTTTTTCAGTGCAACTCACTCATATACTATGTACTACACTGTGCGTTTCTTATATTCAAAGTTTTTCAGTAAAACTCACTCATATACTATGTACTACACTGTGCGTTTCTTATATTCTAAGTTTTTCAGTGCAACTCACTCATATACTATGTACTACACTGTGCGTTTCTTATATTCAAAGTTTTTCAGTAAAACTCACTCATATAGTATGTACTACACTGTGCGTTTCTTATATTCTAAGTTTTTCAGTGCAACTCACTCATATACTATGTACTACACTGTGCGTTTCTTATATTCTAAGTTTTTCAGTGCAACTCACTCATATACTATGTACTACACTGTGCGTTTCTTATATTCTAAGTTTTTCAGTGCAACACACTCATATACTATGTACTACACTGTGCGTTTCTTATATTCTAAGTTTTTCAGTGCAACTCACTCATATATTATGTACTACACTGTGCGTTTCTTATATTCTAAGTTTTTCAGTGCAACTCACTCATATACTATGTACTATACTGTGCATTTCGTGTAATGCGGGTTTTTCAGTAAATTCTAAGATTTTCAGTACAACTCACTCATATACTATGGACTACACTGTGCGTTTCTTATATTCTAAGTTTTTCAGTGCAACTCACTCATATACTATGTACAACACTGTGCGTTTCTTATATTCAAAGTTTTCCAGTAAAACTCACTCATATACTATGGACTACACTGTGCGTTTCTTATATTCTAAGTTTTTCAGTGCAACTCACTCATATACTATGTACTACACTGTGCGTTTCTTATATTCAAAGTTTTTCAGTAAAACTCACTCATATACTATGTACTACACTGTGCGTTTCTTATATTCTAAGTTTTTCAGTGCAACTCACTCATATACTATGTACTACACTGTGGGTTTCTTATATTCTAAGTTTTTCAGTGCAACTCACTCATATACTATGTACTACACTGTGCGTTTCTTATATTCTAAGTTTTTCAGTGCAACTCACTCATATACTATGTACTACACTGTGCTTTTCTTATATTCTAAGTTTTTCAGTGCAACACACTCATATACTATGTACTACACTGTGCGTTTCTTATATTCTAAGTTTTTCAGTGCAACTCACTCATATACTATGTACTACACTGTGCGTTTCTTATATTCTAAGTTTTTCAGTGCAACTCACTCATATACTATGTACTACACTGTGCGTTTCTTATATTCTAAGTTTTTCAGTGCAACTCACTCATATACTATGTACTACACTGTGCATTTCTTATATTCAAAGTTTTTCAGTGCAACTCACTCATATACTATGTACTACACTGTGCGTTTCTTATATTCTAAGTTTTTCAGTGCAACTCACTCAAATACTATGATCTACACTGTGCGTTTCTTATATTCTAAGTTTTTCAGTGCAACTCACTCATATACTATGGACTACACTGTGCGTTTCTTATATTCAAAGTTTTTCAGTGCAACTCACTCATATACTATGTACTACACTGTGCGTTTCTTATATTCTAAGTTTTTCAGTGCAACTCACTCATATACTATGTACTACACTGTGCGTTTCTTATATTCTAAGTTTTTCAGTGCAACTCACTCATATACTATGTACTACACTGTGCATTTCTTATATTCAAAGTTTTTCAGTGCAACTCACTCATATACTATGTACTACACTGTGCGTTTCTTATATTCTAAGTTTTTCAGTGCAACTCACTCATATACTATGTACTACACTGTGCGTTTCTTATATTCTAAGTTTTTGAGTGCAACTCACTCATATACTATGTACTACACTGTGCGTTTCTTATATTCTAAGTTTTTCAGTGCAACTCACTCATATACTATGTACTACACTGTGTGTTTCTTATATTCTAAGTTTTTCAGTGCAACTCACTCATATACTATGTACTACACTGTGCGTTTCTTATATTCTAAGTTTTTGAGTGCAACTCACTCATATACTATGTACTACACTGTGCGTTTCTTATATTCTAAGTTTTTCAGTGCAACTCACTCATATACTATGTACTACACTGTGCATTTCTTATATTCAAAGTTTTTGAGTGCAACTCACTCATATACTATATACTACACTGTGCGTTTCTTATATTCTAAGTTTTTCAGTGCAACTCACTCATATACTATGTACTACAATGTGTGTTTCTTATTTTCTAAGTTTTTCAGTGCAACTCACTCATATACTATGTACTACACTGTGCGTTTCTTATATTCTAAGTTTTTCAGTGCAACACACTCATATACTATGTACTACACTGTGCGTTTCTTATATTCTAAGTTTTTCAGTGCAACTCACTCATATACTATGTACTACACTGTGCGTTTCTTATATTCTAAGTTTTTCAGTGCAACTCACTCATATACTATGTACTACACTGTGCATTTCGTGTAATGCGGGTTTTTCAGTAAATTCTAAGATTTTCAGTACAACTCACTCATATACTATGGACTACACTGTGCGTTTCTTATATTCTAAGTTTTTCAGTGCAACTCACTCATATACTATGTACTACACTGTGCGTTTCTTATATTCAAAGTTTTTCAGTAAAACTCACTCATATACTATGTACTACACTGTGCGTTTCTTATATTCTAAGTTTTTCAGTGCAACTCACTCATATACTATGTACTACACTGTGCGTTTCTTATATTCTAAGTTTTTGAGTGCAACTCACTCATATACTATGTACTACACTGTGCGTTTCTTATATTCTAAGTTTTTCAGTGCAACTCACTCATATACTATGTACTACACTGTGTGTTTCTTATATTCTAAGTTTTTCAGTGCAACTCACTCATATACTATGTACTACACTGTGCGTTTCTTATATTCTAAGTTTTTGAGTGCAACTCACTCATATACTATGTACTACACTGTGCGTTTCTTATATTCTAAGTTTTTCAGTGCAACTCACTCATATACTATGTACTACACTGTGCATTTCTTATATTCAAAGTTTTTGAGTGCAACTCACTCATATACTATGTACTACACTGTGCGTTTCTTATATTCTAAGAGTTTCAGTGCAACTCACTCATATACTATGTACTACACTGTGTGTTTCTTATATTCTAAGTTTTTCAGTGCAACTCACTCATATACTATGTACTACACTGTGCGTTTCTTATATTCTATGTTTTTCAGTGCAACACACTCATATACTATGTACTACACTGTGCGTTTCTTATATTCTAAGTTTTTCAGTGCAACTCACTCATATACTATGTACTACACTGTGCGTTTCTTATATTCTAAGTTTTTCAGTGCAACTCACTCATATACTATGTACTACACTGTGCATTTCGTGTAATGCGGGTTTTTCAGTAAATTCTAAGATTTTCAGTACAACTCACTCATATACTATGGACTACACTGTGCGTTTCTCATATTCTAAGTTTTTCAGTGCAACTCACTCATATACTATGTACTACACTGTGCGTTTCTTATATTCAAAGTTTTTCAGTAAAACTCACACATATACTATGGACTACACTGTGCGTTTCTGATATTCTAAGTATTCAGTGCAACTCACTCATATACTATGTACTACACTGTGCGTTTCTTATATTCAAAGTTTTTCAGTAAAACTCATTCATATACTATGTACTACACTGTGCGTTTCTTATATTCTAAGTTTTTCAGTGCAACTCACTCATATACTATGTACTACACTGTGCGTTTCTTATATTCTAAGTTTTTCAGTGCAACTCACTCATATACTATGTACTACACTGTGCGTTTCTTATATTCTAAGTTTTTCAGTGCAACACACTCATATACTATGTACTACACTGTGCGTTTCTTATATTCTAAGTTTTTCAGTGCAACTCACTCATATATTATGTACTACACTGTGCGTTTCTTATATTCTAAGTTTTTCAGTGCAACTCACTCATATACTATGTACTACACTGTGCATTTCGTGTAATGCGGGTTTTTCAGTAAATTCTAAGATTTTCAGTACAACTCACTCATATACTATGGACTACACTGTGCGTTTCTTATATTCTAAGTTTTTCAGTGCAACTCACTCATATACTATGTACTACACTGTGCGTTTCTTATATTCAAAGTTTTTCAGTAAAACTCACTCATATACTATGGACTACACTGTGCGTTTCTTATATTCTAAGTTTTTCAGTGCAACTCACTCATATACTATGTACTACACTGTGCGTTTCTTATATTCAAAGTTTTTCAGTAAAACTCACTCATATACTATGTACTACACTGTGCGTTTCTTATATTCTAAGTTTTTCAGTGCAACTCACTCATATACTATGTACTACACTGTGCGTTTCTTATATTCTAAGTTTTTCAGTGCAACTCACTCATATACTATGTACTACACTGTGCGTTTCTTATATTCTAAGTTTTTCAGTGCAACTCACTCATATACTATGTACTACACTGTGCTTTTCTTATATTCTAAGTTTTTCAGTGCAACACACTCATATACTATGTACTACACTGTGCGTTTCTTATATTCTAAGTTTTTCAGTGCAACTCACTCATATACTATGTACTACACTGTGCGTTTCTTATATTCTAAGTTTTTCAGTGCAACTCACTCATATACTATGTACTACACTGTGCGTTTCTTATATTCTAAGTTTTTCAGTGCAACTCACTCATATACTATGTACTACACTGTGCATTTCTTATATTCAAAGTTTTTCAGTGCAACTCACTCATATACTATGTACTACACTGTGCGTTTCTTATATTCTAAGTTTTTCAGTGCAACTCACTCAAATACTATGATCTACACTGTGCGTTTCTTATATTCTAAGTTTTTCAGTGCAACTCACTCATATACTATGGACTACACTGTGCGTTTCTTATATTCAAAGTTTTTCAGTGCAACTCACTCATATACTATGTACTACACTGTGCGTTTCTTATATTCTAAGTTTTTCAGTGCAACTCACTCATATACTATGTACTACACTGTGCGTTTCTTATATTCTAAGTTTTTCAGTGCAACTCACTCATATACTATGTACTACACTGTGCATTTCTTATATTCAAAGTTTTTCAGTGCAACTCACTCATATACTATGTACTACACTGTGCGTTTCTTATATTCTAAGTTTTTCAGTGCAACTCACTCATATACTATGTACTACACTGTGCGTTTCTTATATTCTAAGTTTTTGAGTGCAACTCACTCATATACTATGTACTACACTGTGCGTTTCTTATATTCTAAGTTTTTCAGTGCAACTCACTCATATACTATGTACTACACTGTGTGTTTCTTATATTCTAAGTTTTTCAGTGCAACTCACTCATATACTATGTACTACACTGTGCGTTTCTTATATTCTAAGTTTTTGAGTGCAACTCACTCATATACTATGTACTACACTGTGCGTTTCTTATATTCTAAGTTTTTCAGTGCAACTCACTCATATACTATGTACTACACTGTGCATTTCTTATATTCAAAGTTTTTGAGTGCAACTCACTCATATACTATATACTACACTGTGCGTTTCTTATATTCTAAGTTTTTCAGTGCAACTCACTCATATACTATGTACTACACTGTGTGTTTCTTATATTCTAAGTTTTTCAGTGCAACTCACTCATATACTATGTACTACACTGTGCGTTTCTTATATTCTAAGTTTTTCAGTGCAACACACTCATATACTATGTACTACACTGTGCGTTTCTTATATTCTAAGTTTTTCAGTGCAACTCACTCATATACTATGTACTACACTGTGCGTTTCTTATATTCTAAGTTTTTCAGTGCAACTCACTCATATACTATGTACTACACTGTGCATTTCGTGTAATGCGGGTTTTTCAGTAAATTCTAAGATTTTCAGTACAACTCACTCATATACTATGGACTACACTGTGCGTTTCTTATATTCTAAGTTTTTCAGTGCAACTCACTCATATACTATGTACTACACTGTGCGTTTCTTATATTCAAAGTTTTTCAGTAAAACTCACTCATATACTATGTACTACACTGTGCGTTTCTTATATTCTAAGTTTTTCAGTGCAACTCACTCATATACTATGTACTACACTGTGCGTTTCTTATATTCTAAGTTTTTGAGTGCAACTCACTCATATACTATGTACTACACTGTGCGTTTCTTATATTCTAAGTTTTTCAGTGCAACTCACTCATATACTATGTACTACACTGTGTGTTTCTTATATTCTAAGTTTTTCAGTGCAACTCACTCATATACTATGTACTACACTGTGCGTTTCTTATATTCTAAGTTTTTGAGTGCAACTCACTCATATACTATGTACTACACTGTGCGTTTCTTATATTCTAAGTTTTTCAGTGCAACTCACTCATATACTATGTACTACACTGTGCATTTCTTATATTCAAAGTTTTTGAGTGCAACTCACTCATATACTATGTACTACACTGTGCGTTTCTTATATTCTAAGAGTTTCAGTGCAACTCACTCATATACTATGTACTACACTGTGTGTTTCTTATATTCTAAGTTTTTCAGTGCAACTCACTCATATACTATGTACTACACTGTGCGTTTCTTATATTCTATGTTTTTCAGTGCAACACACTCATATACTATGTACTACACTGTGCGTTTCTTATATTCTAAGTTTTTCAGTGCAACTCACTCATATACTATGTACTACACTGTGCGTTTCTTATATTCTAAGTTTTTCAGTGCAACTCACTCATATACTATGTACTACACTGTGCATTTCGTGTAATGCGGGTTTTTCAGTAAATTCTAAGATTTTCAGTACAACTCACTCATATACTATGGACTACACTGTGCGTTTCTCATATTCTAAGTTTTTCAGTGCAACTCACTCATATACTATGTACTACACTGTGCGTTTCTTATATTCAAAGTTTTTCAGTAAAACTCACTCATATACTATGGACTACACTGTGCGTTTCTTATATTCTAAGTATTCAGTGCAACTCACTCATATACTATGTACTACACTGTGCGTTTCTTATATTCAAAGTTTTTCAGTAAAACTCATTCATATACTATGTACTACACTGTGCGTTTCTTATATTCTAAGTTTTTCAGTGCAACTCACTCATATACTATGTACTACACTGTGCGTTTCTTATATTCTAAGTTTTTCAGTGCAACTCACTCATATACTATGTACTACACTGTGCGTTTCTTATATTCTAAGTTTTTCAGTGCAACACACTCATATACTATGTACTACACTGTGCGTTTCTTATATTCTAAGTTTTTCAGTGCAACTCACTCATATATTATGTACTACACTGTGCGTTTCTTATATTCTAAGTTTTTCAGTGCAACTCACTCATATACTATGTACTACACTGTGCATTTCGTGTAATGCGGGTTTTTCAGTAAATTCTAAGATTTTCAGTACAACTCACTCATATACTATGGACTACACTGTGCGTTTCTTATATTCTAAGTTTTTCAGTGCAACTCACTCATATACTATGTACTACACTGTGCGTTTCTTATATTCAAAGTTTTTCAGTAAAACTCACTCATATACTATGGACTACACTGTGCGTTTCTTATATTCTAAGTTTTTCAGTGCAACTCACTCATATACTATGTACTACACTGTGCGTTTCTTATATTCAAAGTTTTTCAGTAAAACTCACTCATATACTATGTACTACACTGTGCGTTTCTTATATTCTAAGTTTTTCAGTGCAACTCACTCATATACTATGTACTACACTGTGCGTTTCTTATATTCTAAGTTTTTCAGTGCAACTCACTCATATACTATGTACTACACTGTGCGTTTCTTATATTCTAAGTTTTTCAGTGCAACTCACTCATATACTATGTACTACACTGTGCTTTTCTTATATTCTAAGTTTTTCAGTGCAACACACTCATATACTATGTACTACACTGTGCGTTTCTTATATTCTAAGTTTTTCAGTGCAACTCACTCATATACTATGTACTACACTGTGCGTTTCTTATATTCTAAGTTTTTCAGTGCAACTCACTCATATACTATGTACTACACTGTGCGTTTCTTATATTCTAAGTTTTTCAGTGCAACTCACTCATATACTATGTACTACACTGTGCATTTCTTATATTCAAAGTTTTTCAGTGCAACTCACTCATATACTATGTACTACACTGTGCGTTTCTTATATTCTAAGTTTTTCAGTGCAACTCACTCAAATACTATGATCTACACTGTGCGTTTCTTATATTCTAAGTTTTTCAGTGCAACTCACTCATATACTATGGACTACACTGTGCGTTTCTTATATTCAAAGTTTTTCAGTGCAACTCACTCATATACTATGTACTACACTGTGCGTTTCTTATATTCTAAGTTTTTCAGTGCAACTCACTCATATACTATGTACTACACTGTGCGTTTCTTATATTCTAAGTTTTTCAGTGCAACTCACTCATATACTATGTACTACACTGTGCATTTCTTATATTCAAAGTTTTTCAGTGCAACTCACTCATATACTATGTACTACACTGTGCGTTTCTTATATTCTAAGTTTTTCAGTGCAACTCACTCATATACTATGTACTACACTGTGCGTTTCTTATATTCTAAGTTTTTGAGTGCAACTCACTCATATACTATGTACTACACTGTGCGTTTCTTATATTCTAAGTTTTTCAGTGCAACTCACTCATATACTATGTACTACACTGTGTGTTTCTTATATTCTAAGTTTTTCAGTGCAACTCACTCATATACTATGTACTACACTGTGCGTTTCTTATATTCTAAGTTTTTGAGTGCAACTCACTCATATACTATGTACTACACTGTGCGTTTCTTATATTCTAAGTTTTTCAGTGCAACTCACTCATATACTATGTACTACACTGTGCATTTCTTATATTCAAAGTTTTTGAGTGCAACTCACTCATATACTATGTACTACACTGTGCGTTTCTTATATTCTAAGTTTTTCAGTGCAACTCACTCATATACTATGTACTACACTGTGTGTTTCTTATATTCTAAGTTTTTCAGTGCAACTCACTCATATACTATGTACTACACTGTGCGTTTCTTATATTCTAAGTTTTTCAGTGCAACACACTCATATACTATGTACTACACTGTGCGTTTCTTATATTCTAAGTTTTTCAGTGCAACTCACTCATATATGATGTACTACACTGTGCGTTTCTTATATTCTAAGTTTTTCAGTGCAACTCACTCATATACTATGTACTACACTGTGCATTTCGTGTAATGCGGGTTTTTCAGTAAATTCTAAGATTTTCAGTACAACTCACTCATATACTATGGACTACACTGTGCGTTTCTTATATTCTAAGTTTTTCAGTGCAACTCACTCATATACTATGTACTACACTGTGCGTTTCTTATATTCAAAGTTTTTCAGTAAAACTCACTCATATACTATGTACTACACTGTGCGTTTCTTATATTCTAAGTTTTTCAGTGCAACTCACTCATATACTATGTACTACACTGTGCGTTTCTTATATTCTAAGTTTTTCAGTGCAACTCACTCATATACTATGTACTACACTGTGCGTTTCTTATATTCTAAGTTTTTCAGTGCAACTCACTCATATACTATGTACTACACTGTGCTTTTCTTATATTCTAAGTTTTTCAGTGCAACACACTCATATACTATGTACTACACTGTGCGTTTCTTATATTCTAAGTTTTTCAGTGCAACTCACTCGTATACTATGTACTACACTGTGCGTTTCTTATATTCTAAGTTTTTCAGTGCAACTCACTCATATACTATGTACTACACTGTGCGTTTCTTATATTCTAAGTTTTTCAGTGCAACTCACTCATATACTATGTACTACACTGTGCATTTCTTATATTCAAAGATTTTCAGTGCAACTCACTCATATACTATGTACTACACTGTGCGTTTCTTATATTCTAAGTTTTTCAGTGCAACTTACTCAAATACTATGATCTACACTGTGCGTTTCTTATATTCTAAGTTTTTCAGTGCAACTCACTCATATACTATGTACTACACTGTGCGTTTCTTATATTCTAAGTTTTTCAGTGAAACTCACTCATATACTATGTACTACACTGTGCGTTTCTTATATTCTAAGTTTTTCAGTGCAACTCACTCATATACTATGTACTACACTGTGCGTTTCTTATATTCTAAGTTTTTCAGTGCAACTCACTCATATACTATGTATTACACTGTGCGTTTCTTATATTCTAAGTTTTTCAGTGCAACTCACTCATATACTTTGTACTACACTGTGCTTTTCTTATATTCTAAGTTTTTCAGTGCAACTCACTCATATATGATGTACTACACTGTGCGTTTCTTATATTCTAAGTTTTTCAGTGCAACTCACTCATATACTATGTACTACACTGTGCATTTCGTGTAATGCGGGTTTTTCAGTAAATTCTAAGATTTTCAGTACAACTCACTCATATACTATGGACTACACTGTGCGTTTCTTATATTCTAAGTTTTTCAGTGCAACTCACTCATATACTATGTACTACACTGTGCGTTTCTTATATTCAAAGTTTTTCAGTAAAACTCACTCATATACTATGTACTACACTGTGCGTTTCTTATATTCTAAGTTTTTCAGTGCAACTCACTCATATACTATGTACTACACTGTGCGTTTCTTATATTCTAAGTTTTTCAGTGCAACTCACTCATATACTATGTACTACACTGTGCGTTTCTTATATTCTAAGTTTTTCAGTGCAACTCACTCATATACTATGTACTACACTGTGCTTTTCTTATATTCTAAGTTTTTCAGTGCAACACACTCATATACTATGTACTACACTGTGCGTTTCTTATATTCTAAGTTTTTCAGTGCAACTCACTCATATACTATGTACTACACTGTGCGTTTCTTATATTCTAAGTTTTTCAGTGCAACTCACTCATATACTATGTACTACACTGTGCGTTTCTTATATTCTAAGTTTTTCAGTGCAACTCACTCATATACTATGTACTACACTGTGCATTTCTTATATTCAAAGATTTTCAGTGCAACTCACTCATATACTATGTACTACACTGTGCGTTTCTTATATTCTAAGTTTTTCAGTGCAACTCACTCAAATACTATGATCTACACTGTGCGTTTCTTATATTCTAAGTTTTTCAGTGCAACTCACTCATATACTATGTACTACACTGTGCGTTTCTTATATTCAAAGTTTTTCAGTGCAACTCACTCATATACTATGTACTACACTGTGCGTTTCTTATATTCAAAGTTTTTCAGTGCAACTCACTCATATACTATGTACTACACTGTGCGTTTCTTATATTCTAAGTTTTTCAGTGCAACTCACTCATATACTATGTACTACACTGTGCGTTTCTTATATTCTAAGTTTTTCAGTGCAACTCACTCATATACTATGTACTACACTGTGCGTTTCTTATATTCTAAGTTTTTGAGTGCAACTCACTCATATACTATGTACTACACTGTGCGTTTCTTATATTCTAAGTTTTTCAGTGCAACTCACTCATATACTATGTACTACACTGTGCATTTCTTATATTCAAAGTTTTTGAGTGCAACTCACTCATATACTATGTACTACACTGTGCGTTTCTTATATTCTAAGTTTTTCAGTGCAACTCACTCATATACTATGTACTACACTGTGTGTTTCTTATATTCTAAGTTTTTCAGTGCAACTCACTCATATACTATGTACTACACTGTGCGTTTCTTATATTCTAAGTTTTTCAGTGCAACACACTCATATACTATGTACTACACTGTGCGTTTCTTATATTCTAAGTTTTTCAGTGCAACTCACTCATATATGATGTACTACACTGTGCGTTTCTTATATTCTAAGTTTTTCAGTGCAACTCACTCATATACTATGTACTACACTGTGCATTTCGTGTAATGCGGGTTTTTCAGTAAATTCTAAGATTTTCAGTACAACTCACTCATATACTATGGACTACACTGTGCGTTTCTTATATTCTAAGTTTTTCAGTGCAACTCACTCATATACTATGTACTACACTGTGCGTTTCTTATATTCAAAGTTTTTCAGTAAAACTCACTCATATACTATGTACTACACTGTGCGTTTCTTATATTCTAAGTTTTTCAGTGCAACTCACTCATATACTATGTACTACACTGTGCGTTTCTTATATTCTAAGTTTTTCAGTGCAACTCACTCATATACTATGTACTACACTGTGCGTTTCTTATATTCTAAGTTTTTCAGTGCAACTCACTCATATACTATGTACTACACTGTGCTTTTCTTATATTCTAAGTTTTTCAGTGCAACACACTCATATACTATGTACTACACTGTGCGTTTCTTATATTCTAAGTTTTTCAGTGCAACTCACTCGTATACTATGTACTACACTGTGCGTTTCTTATATTCTAAGTTTTTCAGTGCAACTCACTCATATACTATGTACTACACTGTGCGTTTCTTATATTCTAAGTTTTTCAGTGCAACTCACTCATATACTATGTACTACACTGTGCATTTCTTATATTCAAAGATTTTCAGTGCAACTCACTCATATACTATGTACTACACTGTGCGTTTCTTATATTCTAAGTTTTTCAGTGCAACTTACTCAAATACTATGATCTACACTGTGCGTTTCTTATATTCTAAGTTTTTCAGTGCAACTCACTCATATACTATGTACTACACTGTGCGTTTCTTATATTCTAAGTTTTTCAGTGAAACTCACTCATATACTATGTACTACACTGTGCGTTTCTTATATTCTAAGTTTTTCAGTGCAACTCACTCATATACTATGTACTACACTGTGCGTTTCTTATATTCTAAGTTTTTCAGTGCAACTCACTCATATACTATGTATTACACTGTGCGTTTCTTATATTCTAAGTTTTTCAGTGCAACTCACTCATATACTTTGTACTACACTGTGCTTTTCTTATATTCTAAGTTTTTCAGTGCAACTCACTCATATATGATGTACTACACTGTGCGTTTCTTATATTCTAAGTTTTTCAGTGCAACTCACTCATATACTATGTACTACACTGTGCATTTCGTGTAATGCGGGTTTTTCAGTAAATTCTAAGATTTTCAGTACAACTCACTCATATACTATGGACTACACTGTGCGTTTCTTATATTCTAAGTTTTTCAGTGCAACTCACTCATATACTATGTACTACACTGTGCGTTTCTTATATTCAAAGTTTTTCAGTAAAACTCACTCATATACTATGTACTACACTGTGCGTTTCTTATATACTAAGTTTTTCAGTGCAACTCACTCATATACTATGTACTACACTGTGCGTTTCTTATATTCTAAGTTTTTCAGTGCAACTCACTCATATACTATGTACTACACTGTGCGTTTCTTATATTCTAAGTTTTTCAGTGCAACTCACTCATATACTATGTACTACACTGTGCTTTTCTTATATTCTAAGTTTTTCAGTGCAACACACTCATATACTATGTACTACACTGTGCGTTTCTTATATTCTAAGTTTTTCAGTGCAACTCACTCATATACTATGTACTACACTGTGCGTTTCTTATATTCTAAGTTTTTCAGTGCAACTCACTCATATACTATGTACTACACTGTGCGTTTCTTATATTCTAAGTTTTTCAGTGCAACTCACTCATATACTATGTACTACACTGTGCATTTCTTATATTCAAAGATTTTCAGTGCAACTCACTCATATACTATGTACTACACTGTGCGTTTCTTATATTCTAAGTTTTTCAGTGCAACTCACTCAAATACTATGATCTACACTGTGCGTTTCTTATATTCTAAGTTTTTCAGTGCAACTCACTCATATACTATGTACTACACTGTGCGTTTCTTATATTCAAAGTTTTTCAGTGCAACTCACTCATATACTATGTACTACACTGTGCGTTTCTTATATTCTAAGTTTTTCAGTGCAACTCACTCATATACTATGTACTACACTGTGCGTTTCTTATATTCTAAGTTTTTCAGTGCAACTCACTCATATACTATGTACTACACTGTGCGTTTCTTATATTCTAAGTTTTTCAGTGCAACTCACTCATATACTTTGTACTACACTGTGCTTTTCTTATATTCTAAGTTTTTCAGTGCAACTCACTCATATACTATGTACTACACTGTGCGTTTCTTATATTCTAAGTTTTCAGTGCAACTCACTCATATACTATGTACTACACTGTGCGTTTCTTATATTCTAAGTTTTTGAGTGCAACTCACTCATATACTATGTACTACACTGTGCGTTTCTTATATTCTAAGTTTTTGAGTGCAACTCACTCATATACTATGTGCTACACTGTGCGTTTCTTATATTCTAAGTTTTTGAGTGCAACTCACTCATATACTATGTGCTACACTGTGCGTTTCTTATATTCTAAGTTTTTCTGTGCAACTCACTCATATACTATGTGCTACACTGTGCGTTTCTTATATTCTAAGTTTTTCATTGCAACTCACTCATATACTATGTACTACACTGTGTGTTTCTTATATTCTAAGTTTTTCAGTGCAACTCACTCATATACTATGTACTACACTGTGCGTTTCTTATATTCTAAGTTTTTCAGTGCAACACACTCATATACTATGTACTACACTGTGCGTTTCTTATATTCTAAGTTTTTCAGTGCAACTCACTCATATACTATGTACTACACTGTGCGTTTCTTATATTCTAAGTTTTTCAGTGCAACTCACTCATATACTATGTACTACACTGTGCATTTCGTGTAATGCGGGTTTTTCAGTAAATTCTAAGTTTTTCAGTACAACTCACTCATATACTATGGACTACACTGTGCGTTTCTTATATTCTAAGTTTTTCAGTGCAACTCACTCATATACTATGTACTACACTGTGCGTTTCTTATATTCAAAGTTTTTCAGTAAAACTCACTCATATACTATGTACTACACTGTGCGTTTCTTATATTCTAAGTTTTTCAGTGCAACTCACTCATATACTATGTACTACACTGTGCGTTTCTTATATTCTAAGTTTTTCAGTGCAACTCACTCATATACTATGTACTACACTGTGCGTTTCTTATATTCTAAGTTTTTCAGTGCAACTCACTCATATACTATGTACTACACTGTACTTTTCTTATATTCTAAGTTTTTCAGTGCAACACACTCATATACTATGTACTACACTGTGCGTTTCTTATATTCTAAGTTTTTCAGTGCAACTCACTCATATACTATGTACTACACTGTGCGTTTCTTATATTCTAAGTTTTTCAGTGCAACTCACTCATATACTATGTACTACACTGTGCATTTCTTATATTCAAAGTTTTTCAGTGCAACTCACTCATATACTATGTACTACACTGTGCGTTTCTTATATTCTAAGTTTTTCAGTGCAACTCACTCAAATACTATGATCTACACTGTGCGTTTCTTATATTCTAAGTTTTTCAGTGCAACTCACTCATATACTATGTACTACACTGTGCGTTTCTTATATTCAAAGTTTTTCAGTGCAACTCACTCATATACTATGTACTACACTCTGCGTTTCTTATATTCTAAGTTTTTCAGTGCAACTCACTCATATACTATGTACTACACTGTGCGTTTCTTATATTCTAAGTTTTTCAGTGCAACTCACTCATATACTATGTATTACACTGTGCGTTTCTTATATTCTAAGTTTTTCAGTGCAACTCACTCATATACTTTGTACTACACTGTGCTTTTCTTATATTCTAAGTTTTTCAGTGCAACTCACTCATATACTATGTACTACACTGTGCGTTTCTTATATTCTAAGTTTTTCAGTGCAACTCACTCATATACTATGTACTACACTGTGCGTTTCTTATATTCTAAGTTTTTCAGTGCAACTCACTCATATACTATGTACTACACTGTGCGTTTCTTATATTCTAAGTTTTTGAGTGCAACTCACTCATATACTATGTGCTACACTGTGCGTTTCTTATATTCTAAGTTTTTGAGTGCAACTCACTCATATACTATGTGCTACACTGTGCGTTTCTTATATTCTAAGTTTTTCTGTGCAACTCACTCATATACTATGTGCTACACTGTGCGTTTCTTATATTCTAAGTTTTTCAGTGCAACTCACTCATATACTATGTACTACACTGTGTGTTTCTTATATTCTAAGTTTTTCAGTGCAACTCACTCATATACTATGTACTACACTGTGCGTTTCTTATATTCTAAGTTTTTCAGTGCAACACACTCATATACTATGTACTACACTGTGCGTTTCTTATATTCTAAGTTTTTCAGTGCAACTCACTCATATACTATGTACTACACTGTGCGTTTCTTATATTCTAAGTTTTTCAGTGCAACTCACTCATATACTATGTACTACACTGTGCATTTCGTGTAATGCGGGTTTTTCAGTAAATTCTAAGTTTTTCAGTACAACTCACTCATATACTATGGACTACACTGTGCGTTTCTTATATTCTAAGTTTTTCAGTGCAACTCACTCATATACTATGTACTACACTGTGCGTTTCTTATATTCAAAGTTTTTCAGTAAAACTCACTCATATACTATGTACTACACTGTGCGTTTCTTATATTCTAAGTTTTTCAGTGCAACTCACTCATATACTATGTACTACACTGTGCGTTTCTTATATTCTAAGTTTTTCAGTGCAACTCACTCATATACTATGTACTACATTGTGCTTTTCTTATATTCTAAGTTTTCAGTGCAACACACTCATATACTATGTACTACACTGTGCGTTTCTTATATTCTAAGTTTTTCAGTGCAACTCACTCATATACTATGTACTACACTGTGCGTTTCTTATATTCTAAGTTTTTCAGTGCAACTCACTCATATACTATGTACTACACTGTGCGTTTCTTATATTCTAAGTTTTTCAGTGCAACTCACTCATATACTATGTACTACACTGTGCATTTCTTATATTCAAAGTTTTTCAGTGCAACTCACTCATATTCTATGTACTACACTTAGCGTTTCTTATATTCTAAGTTTTTCAGTGCAACTCACTCATATACTATGTACTACACCGTGCGTTTCTTATATTCTAAGTTTTTCAGTGCAACTCACTCATATACTATGTACTACACCGTGCGTTTCTTATATTCAAAGTTTTTCAGTGCAACTCACTCATATACTATGTACTACACTGTGCGTTTCTTATATTCAAAGTTTTTCAGTGCAACTCACTCATATACTATGTACTACACTGTGCGTTTCTTATATTCTAAGTTTTTCAGTGCAACTCACTCATATACTATGTATTACACTGTGCGTTTCTTATATTCTAAGTTTTTCAGTGCAACTCACTCATATACTTTGTACTACACTGTGCTTTTCTTATATTCTAAGTTTTTCAGTGCAACTCACTCATATACTATGTACTACACTGTGCGTTTCTTATATTCTAAGTTTTTCAGTGCAACTCACTCATATACTATGTGCTACACTGTGCATTTCTTATATTCTAAGTTTTTCAGTGCAACTCACTCATATACTATGTACTACACTGTGCGTTTCTTATATTCTAAGTTTTTCAGTGAAACTCACTCATATACTATGTACTACACTGTGCGTTTCTTATATTCTAAGTTTTTCAGTGCAACTCACTCATATACTATGTACTACACTGTGCGTTTCTTATATTCTAAGTTTTTCAGTGCAACACACTCATATACTATGTACTACACTGTGCGTTTCTTATATTCTAAGTTTTTCAGTGCAACTCACTCAAATACTATGTACTACACTGTGCGTTTCTTATATTCTAAGTTTTTCAGTGCAACTCACTCATATACTATGTACTACACTATGCGTTTCTTATATTCAAAGTTTTTCAGTGCAACTCACTCATATACTATGTACTACACTGTGCGTTTCTTATATTCTAAGTTTTTCAGTGCAACTCACTCATATACTATGTACTACACTGTGCGTTTCTTATATTCTAAGTTTTTCAGTGCAACTCACTCATATACTATGTATTACACTGTGCGTTTCTTATATTCTAAGTTTTTCAGTGCAACTCACTCATATACTTTGTACTACACTGTGCTTTTCTTATATTCTAAGTTTTTCAGTGCAACTCACTCATATACTATGTACTACACTGTGCGTTTCTTATATTCTAAGTTTTTCAGTGCAACTCACTCATATACTATGTACTACACTGTGCGTTTCTTATATTCTAAGTTTTTGAGTGCAACTCACTCATATACTATGTACTACACTGTGCGTTTCTTATATTCTAAGTTTTTGAGTGCAACTCACTCATATACTATGAGCTACACTGTGCGTTTCTTATATTCTAAGTTTTTGAGTGCAACTCACTCATATACTATGTGCTACACTGTGCGTTTCTTATATTCTAAGTTTTTCAGTGCAACTCACTCATATACTATGTACTACACTGTGTGTTTCTTATATTCTAAGTTTTTCAGTGCAACTCACTCATATACTATGTACTACACTGTGCGTTTCTTATATTCTAAGTTTTTCAGTGCAACACACTCATATACTATGTACTACACTGTGCGTTTCTTATATTCTAAGTTTTTCAGTGCAACTCACTCATATACTATGTACTACACTGTGCGTTTCTTATATTCTAAGTTTTTCAGTGCAACTCACTCATATACTATGTACTACACTGTGCATTTCGTGTAATGCGGGTTTTTCAGTAAATTCTAAGTTTTTCAGTACAACTCACTCATATACTATGGACTACACTGTGCGTTTCTTATATTCTAAGTTTTTCAGTGCAACTCACTCATATACTATGTACTACACTGTGCGTTTCTTATATTCAAAGTTTTTCAGTAAAACTCACTCATATACTATGTACTACACTGTGCGTTTCTTATATTCTAAGTTTTTCAGTGCAACTCACTCATATACTATGTACTACACTGTGCGTTTCTTATATTCTAAGTTTTTCAGTGCAACTCACTCATATACTATGTACTACATTGTGCTTTTCTTATATTCTAAGTTTTTCAGTGCAACACACTCATATACTATGTACTACACTGTGCGTTTCTTATATTCTAAGTTTTTCAGTGCAACTCACTCATATACTATGTACTACACTGTGCGTTTCTTATATTCTAAGTTTTTCAGTGCAACTCACTCATATACTATGTACTACACTGTGCGTTTCTTATATTCTAAGTTTTTCAGTGCAACTCACTCATATACTATGTACTACACTGTGCGTTTCTTATATTCTAAGTTTTTCAGTGCAACTCACTCATATACTATGTACTACACAGTGCGTTTCTTATATTCTAAGTTTTTCAGTGCAACTCACTCATATACTATGTACTACACTGTGCGTTTCTTATATTCAAAGTTTTTCAGTGCAACTCACTTATATACTATGTACTACACTGTGCGTTTCTTATATTCTAAGTTTTTGAGTGCAACTCACTCATATACTATGTGCTACACTGTGCGTTTCTTATATTCTAAGTTTTTGAGTGCAACTCACTCATATACTATGTGCTACACTGTGCGTTTCTTATATTCTAAGTTTTTCTGTGCAACTCACTCATATACTATGTGCTACACTGTGCGTTTCTTATATTCTAAGTTTTTCAGTGCAACTCACTCATATACTATGTACTACACTGTGTGTTTCTTATATTCTAAGTTTTTCAGTGCAACTCACTCATATACTATGTACTACACTGTGCGTTTCTTATATTCTAAGTTTTTGAGTGCAACTCACTCATATACTATGTACTACACTGTGCGTTTCTTATATTCTAAGTTTTTGAGTGCAACTCACTCATATACTATGAGCTACACTGTGCGTTTCTTATATTCTAAGTTTTTGAGTGCAACTCACTCATATACTATGTGCTACACTGTGCGTTTCTTATATTCTAAGTTTTTCAGTGCAACTCACTCATATATTATGTACTACACTGTGTGTTTCTTATATTCTAAGTTTTTCAGTGCAACTCACTCATATACTATGTACTACACTGTGCGTTTCTTATATTCTAAGTTTTTCAGTGCAACACACTCATATACTATGTACTACACTGTGCGTTTCTTATATTCTAAGTTTTTCAGTGCAACTCACTCATATACTATGTACTACACTGTGCGTTTCTTATATTCTAAGTTTTTCAGTGCAACTCACTCATATACTATGTACTACACTGTGCATTTCGTGTAATGCGGGTTTTTCAGTAAATTCTAAGTTTTTCAGTACAACTCACTCATATACTATGTACTACACTGTGCGTTTCTTATATTCTAAGTTTTTCAGTGCAACTCACTCATATACTATGTACTACACTGTGCGTTTCTTATATTCAAAGTTTTTCAGTAAAACTCACTCATATACTATGTACTACACTGTGCGTTTCTTATATTCTAAGTTTTTCAGTGCAACTCACTCATATACTATGTACTACACTGTGCGTTTCTTATATTCTAAGTTTTTCAGTGCAACTCACTCATATACTATGTACTACATTGTGCTTTTCTTATATTCTAAGTTTTTCAGTGCAACACACTCATATACTATGTACTACACTGTGCGTTTCTTATATTCTAAGTTTTTCAGTGCAACTCACTCATATACTATGTACTACACTGTGCGTTTCTTATATTCTAAGTTTTTCAGTGCAACTCTCTCATATACTATGTACTACACTGTGCGTTTCTTATATTCTAAGTTTTTCAGTGCAACTCACTCATATACTATGTACTACACTGTGCATTTCTTATATTCAAAGTTTTTCAGTGCAACTCACTCATATTCTATGTACTACACTGTGCGTTTCTTATATTCTAAGTTTTTCAGTGCAACTCACTCATATACTATGTACTACACCGTGCGTTTCTTATATTCTAAGTTTTTCAGTGCAACTCACTCATATACTATGTACTACACTGTGCGTTTCTTATATTCAAAGTTTTTCAGTGCAACTCACTCATATACTATGTACTACACTGTGCGTTTCTTATATTCTAAGTTTTTGAGTGCAACTCACTCATATACTATGTGCTACACTGTGCGTTTCTTATATTCTAAGTTTTTGAGTGCAACTCACTCATATACTATGTGCTACACTGTGCGTTTCTTATATTCTAAGTTTTTCTGTGCAACTCACTCATATACTATGTGCTACACTGTGCGTTTCTTATATTCTAAGTTTTTCAGTGCAACTCACTCATATACTATGTACTACACTGTGTGTTTCTTATATTCTAAGTTTTTCAGTGCAACTCACTCATATACTATGTACTACACTGTGCGTTTCTTATATTCTAAGTTTTTCAGTGCAACACACTCATATACTATGTACTACACTGTGCGTTTCTTATATTCTAAGTTTTTCAGTGCAACTCACTCATATACTATGTACTACACTGTGCGTTTCTTATATTCTAAGTTTTTCAGTGCAACTCACTCATATACTATGTACTACACTGTGCATTTCATGTAATGCGGGTTTTTCAGTAAATTCTAAGTTTTTCAGTACAACTCACTCATATACTATGGACTACACTGTGCGTTTCTTATATTCTAAGTTTTTCAGTGCAACTCACTCATATACTATGTACTACACTGTGCGTTTCTTATATTCAAAGTTTTTCAGTAAAACTCACTCATATACTATGTACTACACTGTGCGTTTCTTATATTCTAAGTTTTTCAGTGCAACTCACTCATATACTATGTACTACACTGTGCGTTTCTTATATTCTAAGTTTTTCAGTGCAACTCACTCATATACTATGTACTACATTGTGCGTTTCTTATATTCTAAGTTTTTCAGTGCAACACACTCATATACTATGTACTACACTGTGCGTTTCTTATATTCTAAGTTTTTCAGTGCAACTCACTCATATACTATGTACTACACTGTGCGTTTCTTATATTCTAAGTTTTTCAGTGCAACTCACTCATATACTATGTACTACACTGTGCGTTTCTTATATTCTAAGTTTTTCAGTGCAACTCACTCATATACTATGTACTACACTGTGCATTTCTTATATTCAAAGTTTTTCAGTGCAACTCACTCATATTCTATGTACTACACTGTGCGTTTCTTATATTCTAAGTTTTTCAGTGCAACTCACTCATATACTATGTACTACACCGTGCGTTTCTTATATTCTAAGTTTTTCAGTGCAACTCACTCATATACTATGTACTACACTGTGCGTTTCTTATATTCAAAGTTTTTCAGTGCAACTCACTCATATACTATGTACTACACTGTGCGTTTCTTATATTCAAAGTTTTTCAGTGCAACTCACTCATATACTATGTACTACACTGTGCGTTTCTTATATTCTAAGTTTTTCAGTGCAACTCACTCATATACTATGTATTACACTGTGCGTTTCTTATATTCTAAGTTTTTCAGTGCAACTCACTCATATACTTTGTACTACACTGTGCTTTTCTTATATTCTAAGTTTTTCAGTGCAACTCACTCATATACTATGTACTACACTGTGCGTTTCTTATATTCTAAGTTTTTCAGTGCAACTCACTCATATACTATGTACTACACTGTGCGTTTCTTATATTCTAAGTTTTTCAGTGAAACTCACTCATATACTATGTACTACACAGTGCGTTTCTTATATTCTAAGTTTTTCAGTGCAACTCACTCATATACTATGTACTACACTGTGCGTTTCTTATATTCTAAGTTTTTCAGTGCAACACACTCATATACTATGTACTACACTGTGCGTTTCTTATATTCTAAGTTTTTCAGTGCAACTCACTCAAATACTATGTACTACACTGTGCGTTTCTTATATTCTAAGTTTTTCAGTGCAACTCACTCATATACTATGTACTACACTATGCGTTTCTTATATTCAAAGTTTTTCAGTGCAACTCACTCATATACTATGTACTACACTGTGCGTTTCTTATATTCTAAGTTTTTCAGTGCAACTCACTCATATACTATGTACTACACTGTGCGTTTCTTATATTCTAAGTTTTTCAGTGCAACTCACTCATATACTATGTATTACACTGTGCGTTTCTTATATTCTAAGTTTTTCAGTGCAACTCACTCATATACTTTGTACTACACTGTGCTTTTCTTATATTCTAAGTTTTTCAGTGCAACTCACTCATATACTATGTACTACACTGTGCGTTTCTTATATTCTAAGTTTTTCAGTGCAACTCACTCATATACTATGTACTACACTGTGCGTTTCTTATATTCTAAGTTTTTGAGTGCAACTCACTCATATACTATGAGCTACACTGTGCGTTTCTTATATTCTAAGTTTTTGAGTGCAACTCACTCATATACTATGTGCTACACTGTGCGTTTCTTATATTCTAAGTTTTTCAGTGCAACTCACTCATATACTATGTACTACACTGTGTGTTTCTTATATTCTAAGTTTTTCAGTGCAACTCACTCATATACTATGTACTACACTGTGCGTTTCTTATATTCTAAGTTTTTCAGTGCAACACACTCATATACTATGTACTACACTGTGCGTTTCTTATATTCTAAGTTTTTCAGTGCAACTCACTCATATACTATGTACTACACTGTGCGTTTCTTATATTCTAAGTTTTTCAGTGCAACTCACTCATATACTATGTACTACACTGTGCATTTCGTGTAATGCGGGTTTTTCAGTAAATTCTAAGTTTTTCAGTACAACTCACTCATATACTATGGACTACACTGTGCGTTTCTTATATTCTAAGTTTTTCAGTGCAACTCACTCATATACTATGTACTACACTGTGCGTTTCTTATATTCAAAGTTTTTCAGTAAAACTCACTCATATACTATGTACTACACTGTGCGTTTCTTATATTCTAAGTTTTCAAGTGCAACTCACTCATATACTATGTACTACACTGTGCGTTTCTTATATTCTAAGTTTTTCAGTGCAACTCACTCATATACTATGTACTACATTGTGCTTTTCTTATATTCTAAGTTTTTCAGTGCAACACACTCATATACTATGTACTACACTGTGCGTTTCTTATATTCTAAGTTTTTCAGTGCAACTCACTCATATACTATGTACTACACTGTGCGTTTCTTATATTCTAAGTTTTTCAGTGCAACTCACTCATATACTATGTACTACACTGTGCGTTTCTTATATTCTAAGTTTTTCAGTGCAACTCACTCATATACTATGTACTACACTGTGCATTTCTTATATTCAAAGTTTTTCAGTGCAACTCACTCATATTCTATGTACTACACTGTGCGTTTCTTATATTCTAAGTTTTTCAGTGCAACTCACTCATATACTATGTACTACACCGTGCGTTTCTTATATTCTAAGTTTTTCAGTGCAACTCACTCATATACTATGTACTACACTGTGCGTTTCTTATATTCAAAGTTTTTCAGTGCAACTCACTCATATACTATGTACTACACTGTGCGTTTCTTATATTCAAAGTTTTTCAGTGCAACTCACTCATATACTATGTACTACACTGTGCGTTTCTTATATTCTAAGTTTTTCAGTGCAACTCACTCATATACTATGTATTACACTGTGCGTTTCTTATATTCTAAGTTTTTCAGTGCAACTCACTCATATACTTTGTACTACACTGTGCTTTTCTTATATTCTAAGTTTTTCAGTGCAACTCACTCATATACTATGTACTACACTGTGCGTTTCTTATATTCTAAGTTTTTCAGTGCAACTCACTCATATACTATGTGCTACACTGTGCGTTTCTTATATTCTAAGTTTTTCAGTGCAACTCACTCATATACTATGTACTACACTGTGCGTTTCTTATATTCTAAGTTTTTCAGTGAAACTCACTCATATACTATGTACTACACTGTGCGTTTCTTATATTCTAAGTTTTTCAGTGCAACTCACTCATATACTATGTACTACACTGTGCGTTTCTTATATTCTAAGTTTTTCAGTGCAACACACTCATATACTATGTACTACACTGTGCGTTTCTTATATTCTAAGTTTTTCAGTGCAACTCACTCAAATACTATGTACTACACTGTGCGTTTCTTATATTCTAAGTTTTTCAGTGCAACTCACTCATATACTATGTACTACACTATGCGTTTCTTATATTCAAAGTTTTTCAGTGCAACTCACTCATATACTATGTACTACACTGTGCGTTTCTTATATTCTAAGTTTTTCAGTGCAACTCACTCATATACTATGTACTACACTGTGCGTTTCTTATATTCTAAGTTTTTCAGTGCAACTCACTCATATACTATGTATTACACTGTGCGTTTCTTATATTCTAAGTTTTTCAGTGCAACTCACTCATATACTTTGTACTACACTGTGCTTTTCTTATATTCTAAGTTTTTCAGTGCAACTCACTCATATACTATGTACTACACTGTGCGTTTCTTATATTCTAAGTTTTTCAGTGCAACTCACTCATATACTATGTACTACACTGTGCGTTTCTTATATTCTAAGTTTTTGAGTGCAACTCACTCATATACTATGTACTACACTGTGCGTTTCTTATATTCTAAGTTTTTGAGTGCAACTCACTCATATACTATGAGCTACACTGTGCGTTTCTTATATTCTAAGTTTTTGAGTGCAACTCACTCATATACTATGTGCTACACTGTGCGTTTCTTATATTCTAAGTTTTTCAGTGCAACTCACTCATATACTATGTGCTACACTGTGCGTTTCTTATATTCTAAGTTTTTCAGTGCAACTCACTCATATACTATGTACTACACTGTGCGTTTCTTATATTCTAAGTTTTTCAGTGCAACTCACTCATATACTATGTACTACACTGTGCATTTCGTGTAATGCGGGTTTTTCAGTAAATTCTAAGTTTTTCAGTACAACTCACTCATATACTATGTACTACACTGTGCGTTTCTTATATTCTAAGTTTTTCAGTGCAACTCACTCATATACTATGTACTACACTGTGCGTTTCTTATATTCTAAGTTTTTCAGTGCAACTCACTCATATACTATGTACTACACTGTGCGTTTCTTATATTCTAAGTTTTTCAGTGCAACTCACTCAAATACTATGTACTACACTGTGCGTTTCTTATATTCTAAGTTTTTCAGTGCAACTCACTCATATACTATGTACTACACTGTGCGTTTCTTATATTCTAAGTTTTTCAGTGCAACTCACTCATATACTATGTACTACACTGTGCGTTTCTTATATTCTAAGTTTTTCAGTGCAACTCACTCATATACTATGTACTACACTGTGCGTTTCTTATATTCTAAGTTTTTCAGTGCAACTCACTCATATACTATGTACTACACTGTGCGTTTCTTATATTTTAAGTTTTTCAGTGCAACTCACTCATATACTATGTACTACACTGTGTGTTTCTTATATTCTAAGTTTTTCAGTGCAACTCACTCATATACTATGTACTACACTGTGCGTTTTTTATTTTCTACGTTTTTCAGTGCAACGCACTCATATACTATGTACTACACTGTGCATTTCGTGTAATGCGGGTTTTTCAGTAAATTCTAAGTTTTTCAGTGCAACTCACTCATATACTATGTACTACTCTGTGCGTTTCTTATATTCTAAGTTTTTCAGTGCAACTCACTCATATACTATGTACTACACTGTGCGTTTCTTATATTCTAAGTTTTTCAGTGCAACTCACTCATATACTATGTACTACACTGTGCGTTTCAAATATTCTAAGTTTTTCAGTGCAACTCACTCATATACTATGTACTACACTGTGCGTTGCTTATATTCGAAGTTTTTCAGTGCAACTCACTCATATACTATGTACTACACAGTGCGTTTCTTATATTCTAAGTTTTTCAGTGCAACTCACTCATATACTATGTACTACACTGTGTGTTTCTTATATTCTAAGTTTTTCAGTGCAACTCACTCATATACTATGTACTACAATGTGCGTTTCTTATATTCTAAGTTTTTCAGTGCAACTCACTCATATACTATGTACTACACTGTGCGTTTCTTATATTCTAAGTTTTTCAGTGCAACTCACTCATATACTATGTACTACACTGTGCGTTTCTTATATTCTAAGTTTTTCAGTGCAACTCACTCATATACTATGTACTACACTGTGCGTTTCTTAAATTCTAAGTTTTTCAGTGCAACTCACTCATATACTATGTACTACACTTTGCGTTTCTTATATTCTAAGTTTTTCAGTGCAACTCACTCATATACTATGTACTACACTGTGCGTTTCTTATATTCTAAGTTTTTCAGTGCAACTCACTCTTATACTATGTACTACACTGTGCGTTTCTTATATTCTAAGTTTTTCAGTGCAACTCACTCATATACTATGTACTACACTGTGCGTTTCTTATATTCTAAGTTTTTCAGTGCAACTCACTCATATACTATGTACTACACTGTGCGTTTCTTATATTCTAAGTTTTTCAGTGCAACTCACTCATATACTATGTACTACACTGTGCGTTTCTTATATTCTAAGTTTTTCAGTGCAACTCACTCATATACTATGTACTACACTGTGCGTTGCTTATATTCGAAGTTTTTCAGTGCAACTCACTCATATACTATGTACTACACAGTGCGTTTCTTATATTCTAAGTTTTTCAGTGCAACTCACTCATATACTATGTACTACACTGTGCGTTTCTTATATTCTAAGTTTTTCAGTGCAACTCACTCATATACTATGTACTACACTGTGCGTTTCTTATATTCTAAGTTTTTCAGTGCAACTCACTCATATACTATGTACTACACTGTGCGTTTCTTATATTCTAAGTTTTTCAGTGCAACTCACTCATATACTATGTACTACACTGTGCGTTTCTTATATTCTAAGTTTTTCAGTGCAACTCACTCATATACTATGTACTACACTGTGCGTTTCTTATATTTTAAGTTTTTCAGTGCAACTCACTCATATACTATGTACTACACTGTGTGTTTCTTATATTCTAAGTTTTTCAGTGCAACTCACTCATATACTATGTACTACACTGTGCGTTTTTTATTTTCTAAGTTTTTCAGTGCAACGCACTCATATACTATGTACTACACTGTGCATTTCGTGTAATGCGGGTTTTTCAGTAAATTCTAAGTTTTTCAGTGCAACTCACTCATATACTATGTACTACTCTGTGCGTTTCTTATATTCTAAGTTTTTCAGTGCAACTCACTCATATACTATGTACTACACTGTGCGTTTCTTATATTCTAAGTTTTTCAGTGCAACTCACTCATATACTATGTACTACACTGTGCGTTTCAAATATTCTAAGTTTTTCAGTGCAACTCACTCATATACTATGTACTACACTGTGCGTTGCTTATATTCGAAGTTTTTCAGTGCAACTCACTCATATACTATGTACTACACAGTGCGTTTCTTATATTCTAAGTTTTTCAGTGCAACTCACTCATATACTATGTACTACACTGTGTGTTTCTTATATTCTAAGTTTTTCAGTGCAACTCACTCATATACTATGTACTACAATGTGCGTTTCTTATATTCTAAGTTTTTCAGTGCAACTCACTCATATACTATGTACTACACTGTGCGTTTCTTATATTCTAAGTTTTTCAGTGCAACTCACTCATATACTATGTACTACACTGTGCGTTTCTTATATTCTAAGTTTTTCAGTGCAACTCACTCATATACTATGTACTACACTGTGCGTTTCTTAAATTCTAAGTTTTTCAGTGCAACTCACTCATATACTATGTACTACACTTTGCGTTTCTTATATTCTAAGTTTTTCAGTGCAACTCACTCATATACTATGTACTACACTGTGCGTTTCTTATATTCTAAGTTTTTCAGTGCAACTCACTCTTATACTATGTACTACACTGTGCGTTTCTTATATTCTAAGTTTTTCAGTGCAACTCACTCATATACTATGTACTACACTGTGCGTTTCTTATATTCTAAGTTTTTCAGTGCAACTCACTCATATACTATGTACTACACTGTGCGTTTCTTATATTCTAAGTTTTTCAGTGCAACTCACTCATATACTATGTACTACACTGTGCGTTTCTTATATTCTAAGTTTTTCAGTGCAACTCACTCATATACTATGTACTACACTGTGCGTTGCTTATATTCGAAGTTTTTCAGTGCAACTCACTCATATACTATGTACTACACAGTGCGTTTCTTATATTCTAAGTTTTTCAGTGCAACTCACTCATATACTATGTACTACACTGTGCGTTTCTTATATTCTAAGTTTTTCAGTGCAACTCACTCATATACTATGTACTACACTGTGCGTTTCTTATATTCTAAGTTTTTCAGTGCAACTCACTCATATACTATGTACTACACTGTGCGTTTCTTATATTCTAAGTTTTTCAGTGCAACTCACTCATATACTATGTACTACACTGTACGTTTCTTATATTCTAAGTTTTTCAGTGCAACTCACTCATATACTATGTACTACACTGTGCTTTCTTATATTCTAAGTTTTTCAGTGCAACTCACTCATATACTATGTACTACACTGTGCGTTTGTTATATTCTAAGTTTTTCAGTGCAACTCACTCATATACTATGTACTACACTGTGCGTTTCTTATATTCTAAGTTTTTCAGTGCAACTCACTCATATACTATGTACTACACTGTGCGTTTTTTATTTTCTACGTTTTTCAGTGCAACGCACTCATATACTATGTACTACACTGTGCATTTCGTGTAATGCGGGTTTTTCAGTAAATTCTAAGTTTTTCAGTGCAACTCACTCATATACTATGTACTACTCTGTGCGTTTCTTATATTCTAAGTTTTTCAGTGCAACTCACTCATATACTATGTACTACACTGTGCGTTTCTTATATTCTAAGTTTTTCAGTGCAACTCACTCATATACTATGTACTACACTGTGCGTTTCAAATATTCTAAGTTTTTCAGTGCAACTCACTCATATACTATGTACTACACTGTGCGTTGCTTATATTCGAAGTTTTTCAGTGCAACTCACTCATATACTATGTACTACACAGTGCGTTTCTTATATTCTAAGTTTTTCAGTGCAACTCACTCATATACTATGTACTACACTGTGTGTTTCTTATATTCTAAGTTTTTCAGTGCAACTCACTCATATACTATGTACTACAATGTGCGTTTCTTATATTCTAAGTTTTTCAGTGCAACTCACTCATATACTATGTACTACACTGTGCGTTTCTTATATTCTAAGTTTTTCAGTGCAACTCACTCATATACTATGTACTACACTGTGCGTTTCTTATATTCTAAGTTTTTCAGTGCAACTCACTCATATACTATGTACTACACTGTGCGTTTCTTAAATTCTAAGTTTTTCAGTGCAACTCACTCATATACTATGTACTACACTTTGCGTTTCTTATATTCTAAGTTTTTCAGTGCAACTCACTCATATACTATGTACTACACTGTGCGTTTCTTATATTCTAAGTTTTTCAGTGCAACTCACTCTTATACTATGTACTACACTGTGCGTTTCTTATATTCTAAGTTTTTCAGTGCAACTCACTCATATACTATGTACTACACTGTGCGTTTCTTATATTCTAAGTTTTTCAGTGCAACTCACTCATATACTATGTACTACACTGTGCGTTTCTTATATTCTAAGTTTTTCAGTGCAACTCACTCATATACTATGTACTACACTGTGCGTTTCTTATATTCTAAGTTTTTCAGTGCAACTCACTCATATACTATGTACTACACTGTGCGTTGCTTATATTCGAAGTTTTTCAGTGCAACTCACTCATATACTATGTACTACACAGTGCGTTTCTTATATTCTAAGTTTTTCAGTGCAACTCACTCATATACTATGTACTACACTGTGCGTTTCTTATATTCTAAGTTTTTCAGTGCAACTCACTCATATACTATGTACTACACTGTGCGTTTCTTATATTCTAAGTTTTTCAGTGCAACTCACTCATATACTATGTACTACACTGTGCGTTTCTTATATTCTAAGTTTTTCAGTGCAACTCACTCATATACTATGTACTACACTGTGCTTTTCTTATATTCTAAGTTTTTCAGTGCAACTCACTCATATACTATGTACTACACTGTGCGTTTCTTATATTTTAAGTTTTTCAGTGCAACTCACTCATATACTATGTACTACACTGTGTGTTTCTTATATTCTAAGTTTTTCAGTGCAACTCACTCATATACTATGTACTACACTGTGCGTTTTTTATTTTCTAAGTTTTTCAGTGCAACGCACTCATATACTATGTACTACACTGTGCATTTCGTGTAATGCGGGTTTTTCAGTAAATTCTAAGTTTTTCAGTGCAACTCACTCATATACTATGTACTACTCTGTGCGTTTCTTATATTCTAAGTTTTTCAGTGCAACTCACTCATATACTATGTACTACACTGTGCGTTTCTTATATTCTAAGTTTTTCAGTGCAACTCACTCATATACTATGTACTACACTGTGCGTTTCAAATATTCTAAGTTTTTCAGTGCAACTCACTCATATACTATGTACTACACTGTGCGTTGCTTATATTCGAAGTTTTTCAGTGCAACTCACTCATATACTATGTACTACACAGTGCGTTTCTTATATTCTAAGTTTTTCAGTGCAACTCACTCATATACTATGTACTACACTGTGTGTTTCTTATATTCTAAGTTTTTCAGTGCAACTCACTCATATACTATGTACTACAATGTGCGTTTCTTATATTCTAAGTTTTTCAGTGCAACTCACTCATATACTATGTACTACACTGTGCGTTTCTTATATTCTAAGTTTTTCAGTGCAACTCACTCATATACTATGTACTACACTGTGCGTTTCTTATATTCTAAGTTTTTCAGTGCAACTCACTCATATACTATGTACTACACTGTGCGTTTCTTAAATTCTAAGTTTTTCAGTGCAACTCACTCATATACTATGTACTACACTTTGCGTTTCTTATATTCTAAGTTTTTCAGTGCAACTCACTCATATACTATGTACTACACTGTGCGTTTCTTATATTCTAAGTTTTTCAGTGCA
Source organism: Mus caroli (assembly GCF_978045245.1). NCBI lineage: Eukaryota > Metazoa > Chordata > Mammalia > Rodentia > Muridae > Mus > Mus caroli. Next base: position 1,929,871 of record NW_028227279.1, on the reverse strand, counting down.
ACTCACTCTTATACTATGTACTACACTGTGCGTTTCTTATATTCTAAGTTTTTCAGTGCAACTCACTCATATACTATGTACTACACTGTGCGTTTCTTATATTCTAAGTTTTTCAGTGCAACTCACTCATATACTATGTACTACACTGTGCGTTTCTTATATTCTAAGTTTTTCAGTGCAACTCACTCATATACTATGTACTACACTGTGCGTTTCTTATATTCTAAGTTTTTCAGTGCAACTCACTCATATACTATGTACTACACTGTGCGTTGCTTATATTCGAAGTTTTTCAGTGCAACTCACTCATATACTATGTACTACACAGTGCGTTTCTTATATTCTAAGTTTTTCAGTGCAACTCACTCATATACTATGTACTACACTGTGCGTTTCTTATATTCTAAGTTTTTCAGTGCAACTCACTCATATACTATGTACTACACTGTGCGTTTCTTATATTCTAAGTTTTTCAGTGCAACTCACTCATATACTATGTACTACACTGTGCGTTTCTTATATTCTAAGTTTTTCAGTGCAACTCACTCATATACTATGTACTACACTGTACGTTTCTTATATTCTAAGTTTTTCAGTGCAACTCACTCATATACTATGTACTACACTGTGCTTTCTTATATTCTAAGTTTTTCAGTGCAACTCACTCATATACTATGTACTACACTGTGCGTTTGTTATATTCTAAGTTTTTCAGTGCAACTCACTCATATACTATGTACTACACTGTGCGTTTCTTATATTCTAAGTTTTTCAGTGCAACTCACTCATATACTATGTACTACACTGTGCGTTTCTTATATTCTAAGTTTTTCAGTGCAACTCACTCATATACTATGTACTACACTGTGCATTTCGTGTAATGCGGGTTTTTCAGTAAATTCTAAGTTTTTCAGTGCAACTCACTCATATACTATGTACTACACTGTGCGTTTCTTATATTCTAAGTTTTTCAGTGCAACTCACTCATATAATATGTACTACACTGTGCGTTTCTTATATTCTAAGTTTTTCAGTGCAACTCACTCATATACTATGTACTACACTGTGCGTTTCTTATATTCTAAGTTTTTCAGTGCAACTCACTCATATACTATGTACTACACTGGGCGTTTCTTAAATTCTTAGTTTTTCAGTGCCACTCACTCATATACTATGTACTACAATGTGCGTTTCTTATATTCTAAGTTTTTCAGTGCAACTCACTCATATACTATGTACTACACTGTGCGTTTCTTATATTCTAAGTTTTTCAGTGCAACTAACTCATATACTATGTACTACACTGTGCGTTTCTTATATTCTAAGTTTTTCAGTGCAACTCACTCATATACTATGTACTACACTGTGCGTTTCTTAAATTCTAAGTTTTTCAGTGCAACTCACTCATATACTATGTAATACACTGTGCGTTTCTTATATTCTAAGTTTTTCAGTGCAACTCACTCATATACTATGTACTACACTGTGCGTTTCTTAAATTCTAAGTTTTTCAGTGCAACTCACTCATATACTATATAATACACTGTGCGTTTCTTATATTCTAAGTTTTTCAGTGCAACTCACTCATATACTATGTACTACACTGTGCGTTTCTTATATTCTAAGTTTTTCAGTGCAACTCACTCATATACTATGTACTAAACTGTGCATTTCGTGTAATGCGGGTTTTTCAGTAAATTCTAAGTTTTTCAGTACAACTCACTCATATACTATGTACTACACTGTGCGTTTCTTATATTCTAAGTTTTTCAGTGCAACTCACTCATATACTATGTACTACACTGTGCGTTTCTTATATTCTAAGTTTTTCAGTGCAACTAACTCATATACTATGTACTACACTGTGCGTTTCTTATATTCTAAGTTTTTCAGTGCAACTCACTCATATACTATGTACTAAACTGTGCGTTTCTTATATTCTAAGTTTTTCAGTGCAACTCACTCATATACTATGTACTACACTGTGCGTTTCTTATATTCTAAGTTTTTCAGTGCAACTCACTCATATACTATGTACTACACTGTGCGTTTCTTAAATTCTAAGTTTTTCAGTGCAACTCACTCATATACTATGTACTACACTGTGCGTTTCTTATATTCTAAGTTTTTCAGTGCAACTCACTCATATACTATGTACTACACTGTGCGTTTCTTATATTCTAAGTTTTTCAGTGCAACTCACTCATATACTATGTACTACACTGTGCGTTTCTTATATTCTAAGTTTTTCATGCAACTCACTCATATACTATGTACTACACTGTGCATTTCGTGTAATGCGGGTTTTTCAGTAAATTCTAAGTTTTTCAGTGCAACTCACTCATATACTATGTACTACACTGTGCGTTTCTTATATTCTAAGTTTTTCAGTACAACTCACTCATATACTATGTACTACACTGTGCGTTTCTTATATTCTAAGTTTTTCAGTGCAACTCACTCATATACTATGTACTACACTGTGCGTTTCTTATATTCTAAATTTTTCAGTGCAACTCACTCATATACTATGTACTACACTGGGCGTTTCTTAAATTCTAAGTTTTTCAGTGCCACTCACTCATATACTATGTACTACAATGTGCGTTTCTTATATTCTAAGTTTTTCAGTGCAACTCACTCATATACTATGTACTACACTGTGCGTTTCTTATATTCTAAGTTTTTCAGTGCAACTAACTCATATACTATGTATTACACTGTGCGTTTCTTATATTCTAAGTTTTTCAGTGCAACTCACTCATATACTATGTACTACACTGTGCGTTTCTTATATTCTAAGTTTTTCAGTGCAACTCACTCATATACTATGTACTACACTGTGCGTTTCTTAAATTCTAAGTTTTTCAGTGCAACTCACTCATATACTATGTACTACACTGTGCGTTTCTTATATTCTAAGTTTTTCAGTGCAACTCACTCATATACTATGTACTACACTGTGCGTTTCTTATATTCTAAGTTTTTCAGTGCAACTCACTCATATACTATGTACTACACTGTGCGTTTCTTATATTCTAAGTTTTTCAGTGCAACTCACTCATATACTATGTACTACACTGTGCGTTTCTTATATTCTAAGTTTTTCAGTGCAACTCACTCATATACTATGTACTACACTGTGCGTTTCTTATATTCTAAGTTTTTCAGTGCAACTCACTCATATACTATGTACTACACTGTGCGTTTCTTATATTCTAAGTTTTTCAGTGCAACTCACTCATATACTATGTACTACACTGTGCGTTTCTTAAATTCTAAGTTTTTCAGTGCAACTCACTCATATACTATGTACTACACTGTGCGTTTCTTATATTCTAAGTTTTTCAGTGCAACTCACTCATATACTATGTACTACACTGTGCGTTTCTTATATTCTAAGTTTTTCAGTGCAACTCACTCATATACTATGTACTACACTGTGCGTTTCTTATATTCTAAGTTTTTCAGTGCAACTCACTCATATACTATGTACTACACTGTGCGTTTCTTATATTCTAAGTTTTTCAGTGCAACTCACTCATATACTATGTACTACACTGTGCGTTTCTTAAATTCTAAGTTTTTCAGTACAACTCACTCATATACTATGTACTACACTGTGCGTTTCTTATATTCTAAGTTTTTCAGTGCAACTCACTCATATACTATGTACTACACTGTGCGTTTCTTATATTCTAAGTTTTTCAGTGCAACTCACTCTTATACTATGTACTACACTGTGCGTTTCTTATATTCTAAGTTTTTCAGTGCAACTCACTCATATACTATGTACTACACTGTGCGTTTCTTATATTCTAAGTTTTTCAGTGCAACTCACTCATATACTATGTACTACACTGTGCGTTTCTTATATTCGAAGTTTTTCAGTGCAACTCACTCATATACTATGTACTACACTGTGCGTTGCTTATATTCGAAGTTTTTCAGTGCAACTCACTCATATACTATGTACTACACAGTGCGTTTCTTATATTCTAAGTTTTTCAGTGCAACTCACTCATATACTATGTACTACACTGTGCGTTTCTTATATTCTAAGTTTTTCAGTGCAACTCACTCAAATAATATGTACTACAATGTGCGTTTCTTATATTCTAAGTTTTTCAGTGCAACTCACTCATATACTATGTACTAAACTGTGCGTTTCTTATATTCTAAGTTTTTCAGTGCAACTCACTCATATACTATGTACTACACTGTGCGTTTCTTATATTCTAAGTTTTTCAGTGCAACTCACTCATATACTATGTACTACACTGTGCGTTTCTTAAATTCTAACTTTTTCAGTGCAACTCACTCATATACTATGTACTACACTGTGCGTTTCTTATATTCTAAGTTTTTCAGTGCAACTCACTCATATACTATGTACTACACTGTGCGTTTCTTATATTCTAAGTTTTTCAGTGCAACTCACTCATATACTATGTACTACACTGTGCGTTTCTTATATTCTAAGTTTTTCAGTGCAACTCACTCATATACTATGTACTACACTGTGCGTTTCTTATATTCTAAGTTTTTCAGTGCAACTCACTCATATACTATGTACTACACTGTGCGTTTCTTAAATTCTAAGTTTTTCAGTACAACTCACTCATATACTATGTACTACACTGTGCGTTTCTTATATTCTAAGTTTTTCAGTGCAACTCACTCATATACTATGTACTACACTGTGCGTTTCTTATATTCTAAGTTTTTCAGTGCAACTCACTCTTATACTATGTACTACACTGTGCGTTTCTTATATTCTAAGTTTTTCAGTGCAACTCACTCATATACTATGTACTACACTGTGCGTTTCTTATATTCTAAGTTTTTCAGTGCAACTCACTCATATACTATGTACTACACTGTGCGTTTCTTATATTCTAAGTTTTTCAGTGCAACTCACTCATATACTATGTACTACACTGTGCGTTTCTTATATTCTAAGTTTTTCAGTGCAACTCACTCATATACTATGTACTACACTGTGCGTTTCTTATATTCTAAGTTTTTCAGTGCAACTCACTCATATACTATGTACTACACTGTGCGTTTCTTAAATTCTAAGTTTTTCAGTGCAACTCACTCATATACTATGTACTACACTGTGCGTTTCTTATATTCTAAGTTTTTCAGTGCAACTCACTCATATACTATGTACTACACTGTGCGTTTCTTATATTTTAAGTTTTTCAGTGCAACTCACTCATATACTATGTACTACACTGTGCGTTTCTTATATTCTAAGTTTTTCAGTGCAACTCACTCATATACTATGTACTACACTGTGCGTTTTTTATTTTCTAAGTTTTTCAGTGCAACGCACTCATATACTATGTACTACACTGTGCATTTCGTGTAATGCGGGTTTTTCAGTAAATTCTAAGTTTTTCAGTGCAACTCACTCATATACTATGTACTACTCTGTGCGTTTCTTATATTCTAAGTTTTTCAGTGCAACTCACTCATATACTATGTACTACACTGTGCGTTTCTTATATTCTAAGTTTTTCAGTGCAACTCACTCATATACTATGTACTACACTGTGCGTTGCTTATATTCGAAGTTTTTCAGTGCAACTCACTCATATACTATGTACTACACAGTGCGTTTCTTATATTCTAAGTTTTTCAGTGCAACTCACTCATATACTATGTACTACACTGTGCGTTTCTTATATTCTAAGTTTTTCAGTGCAACTCACTCATATAATATGTACTACAATGTGCGTTTCTTATATTCTAAGTTTTTCAGTGCAACTCACTCATATACTATGTACTACACTGTGCGTTTCTTATATTCTAAGTTTTTCAGTGCAACTCACTCATATACTATGTACTACACTGTGCGTTTCTTATATTCTAAGTTTTTCAGTGCAACTCACTCATATACTATGTACTACACTGTGCGTTTCTTAAATTCTAAGTTTTTCAGTGCAACTCACTCATATACTATGTACTACACTGTGCGTTTCTTATATTCTAAGTTTTTCAGTGCAACTCACTCATATACTATGTACTACACTGTGCGTTTCTTATATTCTAAGTTTTTCAGTGCAACTCACTCATATACTATGTACTACACTGTGCGTTTCTTATATTCTAAGTTTTTCAGTGCAACTCACTCATATACTATGTACTACACTGTGCGTTTCTTATATTCTAAGTTTTTCAGTGCAACTCACTCATATACTATGTACTACACTGTGCGTTTCTTAAATTCTAAGTTTTTCAGTACAACTCACTCATATACTATGTACTACACTGTGCGTTTCTTATATTCTAAGTTTTTCAGTGCAACTCACTCATATACTATGTACTACACTGTGCGTTTCTTATATTCTAAGTTTTTCAGTGCAACTCACTCTTATACTATGTACTACACTGTGCGTTTCTTATATTCTAAGTTTTTCAGTGCAACTCACTCATATACTATGTACTACACTGTGCGTTTCTTATATTCTAAGTTTTTCAGTGCAACTCACTCATATACTATGTACTACACTGTGCGTTTCTTATATTCTAAGTTTTTCAGTGCAACTCACTCATATACTATGTACTACACTGTGCGTTTCTTATATTCTAAGTTTTTCAGTGCAACTCACTCATATACTATGTACTACACTGTGCGTTTCTTATATTCTAAGTTTTTCAGTGCAACTCACTCATATACTATGTACTACACTGTGCGTTTCTTATATTTTAAGTTTTTCAGTGCAACTCACTCATATACTATGTACTACACTTTGCGTTTCTTATATTATAAGTTTTTCAGTGCAACTCACTCATATACTATGTACTACACTGTGCGTTTTTTATTTTCTAAGTTTTTCAGTGCAACGCACTCATATACTATGTACTACACTGTGCATTTCGTGTAATGCGGGTTTTTCAGTAAATTCTAAGTTTTTCAGTGCAACTCACTCATATACTATGTACTACTCTGTGCGTTTCTTATATTCTAAGTTTTTCAGTGCAACTCACTCATATACTATGTACTACACTGTGCGTTTCTTATATTCTAAGTTTTTCAGTGCAACTCACTCATATACTATGTACTACACTGTGCGTTTCTTATATTCTAAGTTTTTCAGTGCAACTCACTCATATACTATGTACTACACTGTGCGTTGCTTATATTCGAAGTTTTTCAGTGCAACTCACTCATATACTATGTACTACACTGTGCGTTTCTTATATTCTAAGTTTTTCAGTGCAACTCACTCTTATACTATGTACTACACTGTGCGTTTCTTATATTCTAAGTTTTTCAGTGCAACTCACTCATATACTATGTACTACACTGTGCGTTTCTTATATTCTAAGTTTTTCAGTGCAACTCACTCATATACTATGTACTACACTGTGCGTTTCTTATATTCTAAGTTTTTCAGTGCAACTCACTCATATACTATGTACTACACTGTGCGTTTCTTATATTCTAAGTTTTTCAGTGCAACTCACTCATATACTATGTACTACACTGTGCGTTTCTTATATTCTAAGTTTTTCAGTGCAACTCACTCATATACTATGTACTACACTGTGCGTTTCTTATATTCGAAGTTTTTCAGTGCAACTCACTCATATACTATGTACTACACTGTGCGTTTCTTATATTCGAAGTTTTTCAGTGCAACTCACTCATATAATATGTACTACAATGTGCGTTTCTTATATTCTAAGTTTTTCAGTGCAACTCACTCATATACTATGTACTACACTGTGCGTTTCTTATATTCTAAGTTTTTCAGTGCAACTCACTCATATACTATGTACTACACTGTGCGTTTCTTATATTCTAAGTTTTTCAGTGCAACTCACTCATATACTATGTACTACACTGTGCATTTCTTAAATTCTAAGTTTTTCAGTGCAACTCACTCATATACTATGTACTACACTGTGCGTTTCTTATATTCTAAGTTTTTCAGTGCAACTCACTCATATACTATGTACTACACTGTGCGTTTCTTATATTCTAAGTTTTTCAGTGCAACTCACTCTTATACTATGTACTACACTATGCGTTTCTTATATTCTAAGTTTTTCAGTGCAACTCACTCATATACTATGTACTACACTGTGCGTTTCTTATATTCTAAGTTTTTCAGTGCAACTCACTCATATACTATGTACTACACTGTGCGTTTCTTATATTCTAAGTTTTTCAGTGCAACTCACTCATATACTATGTACTACACTGTGCGTTTGTTATATTCTAAGTTTTTCAGTGCAACTCACTCATATACTATGTACTACACTGTGCGTTTCTTATATTCTAAGTTTTTCAGTGCAACTCACTCATATACTATGTACTACACTGTGCGTTTCTTATATTCTAAGTTTTTCAGTGCAACTCACTCATATACTATGTACTACACTGTGCATTTCGTGTAATGCGGGTTTTTCAGTAAATTCTAAGTTTTTCAGTGCAACTCACTCATATACTATGTACTACACTGTGCGTTTCTTATATTCTAAGTTTTTCAGTAGAACTCACTCATATACTATGTACTACACTGTGCGTTTCTTATATTCTAAGTTTTTCAGTGCAACTCACTCATATACTATGTACTACACTGTGCGTTTCTTATATTCTAAGTTTTTCAGTGCAACTCACTCATATACTATGTACTACACTGGGTGTTTCTTAAATTCTAAGTTTTTCAGTGCCACTCACTCATATACTATGTACTACAATGTGCGTTTCTTATATTCTAAGTTTTTCAGTGCAACTCACTCATATACTATGTACTACACTGTGCGTTTCTTATATTCTAAGTTTTTCAGTGCAACTAACTCATATACTATGTACTACACTGTGCGTTTCTTATATTCTAAGTTTTTCAGTGCAACTCACTCATATACTATGTACTACACTGTGCGTTCTTAAATTCTAAGTTTTTCAGTGCAACTCACTCATATACTATGTACTACACTGTGCGTTGCTTATATTCGAAGTTTTTCAGTGCAACTCACTCATATACTATGTACTACACTGTGCGTTTCTTAAATTCTAAGTTTTTCAGTGCAACTCACTCATATACTATGTAATACACTGTGCGTTTCTTATATTCTAAGTTTTTCAGTGCAACTCACTCATATACTATGTACTACACTGTGCGTTTCTTATATTCTAAGTTTTTCAGTGCAACTCACTCATATACTATGTACTACACTGTGCGTTTCTTATATTCTAAGTTTTTCAGTGCAACTCACTCATATACTATGTACTACACTGTGCGTTTCTTAAATTCTAAGTTTTTCAGTACAACTCACTCATATACTATGTACTACACTGTGCGTTTCTTATATTCTAAGTTTTTCAGTGCAACTCACTCATATACTATGTACTACACTGTGCGTTTCTTATATTCTAAGTTTTTCAGTGCAACTCACTCTTATACTATGTACTACACTGTGCGTTTCTTATATTCTAAGTTTTTCAGTGCAACTCACTCATATACTATGTACTACACTGTGCGTTTCTTATATTCTAAGTTTTTCAGTGCAACTCACTCATATACTATGTACTACACTGTGCGTTTCTTATATTCTAAGTTTTTCAGTGCAACTCACTCATATACTATGTACTACACTGTGCGTTTCTTATATTCTAAGTTTTTCAGTGCAACTCACTCATATACTATGTACTACACTGTGCGTTTCTTATATTCTAAGTTTTTCAGTGCAACTCACTCATATACTATGTACTACACTGTGCGTTTCTTATATTCTAAGTTTTTCAGTGCAACTCACTCATATACTATGTACTACACTGTGCGTTTCTTATATTCTAAGTTTTTCAGTGCAACTCACTCTTATACTATGTACTACACTGTGCGTTTCTTATATTCTAAGTTTTTCAGTGCAACTCACTCATATACTATGTACTACACTGTGCGTTTCTTATATTCTAAGTTTTTCAGTGCAACTCACTCATATACTATGTACTACACTGTGCGTTTCTTATATTCTAAGTTTTTCAGTGCAACTCACTCATATACTATGTACTACACTGTGCGTTTCTTATATTCTAAGTTTTTCAGTGCAACTCACTCATATACTATGTACTACACTGTGCGTTTCTTATATTCTAAGTTTTTCAGTGCAACTCACTCATATACTATGTACTACACTGTGCGTTTCTTATATTTTAAGTTTTTCAGTGCAACTCACTCATATACTATGTACTACACTGTGCGTTTCTTATATTCTAAGTTTTTCAGTGCAACTCACTCATATACTATGTACTACACTGTGCGTTTCTTATATTCTAAGTTTTTCAGTGCAACTCACTCATATACTATGTACTACACTGTGCGTTTCTTATATTCTAAGTTTTTCAGTGCAACTCACTCATATACTATGTACTACACTGTGCGTTTCTTATATTCTAAGTTTTTCAGTGCAACTCACTCATATACTATGTACTACACTGTGCATTTCTTATATTCTAAGTTTTTCAGTGCAACTCACTCGTATACTATGTACTACACTGTGCGTTTCTTATATTCTAAGTTTTTCAGTGCAACTCACTCATATACTATGTACTACACTGTGCGTTTCTTATATTCTAAGTTTTTCAGTGCAACTCACTCATATACTATGTACTACACTGTGCGTTTCTTATATTCTAAGTTTTTCAGTGCAACTCACTCATATACTATGTACTACACTGTGCGTTTCTTATATTCTAAGTTTTTCAGTGCAACTCACTCATATACTATGTACTACACTGTGCGTTTCTTATATTCGAAGTTTTTCAGTGCAACTCACTCATATACTATGTACTACACTGTGCGTTTCTTATATTCTAAGTTTTTCAGTGCAACTCACTCATATAATATGTACTACAATGTGCGTTTCTTATATTCTAAGTTTTTCAGTGCAACTCACTCATATACTATGTACTACACTGTGCGTTTCTTATATTCTAAGTTTTTCAGTGCAACTCACTCATATACTATGTACTACACTGTGCGTTTCTTATATTCTAAGTTTTTCAGTGCAACTCACTCATATACTATGTACTACACTGTGCGTTTCTTAAATTCTAAGTTTTTCAGTGCAACTCACTCATATACTATGTACTACACTGTGCGTTTCTTATATTCTAAGTTTTTCAGTGCAACTCACTCATATACTATGTACTACACTGTGCGTTTCTTATATTCTAAGTTTTTCAGTGCAACTCACTCTTATACTATGTACTACACTATGCGTTTCTTATATTCTAAGTTTTTCAGTGCAACTCACTCATATACTATGTACTACACTGTGCGTTTCTTATATTCTAAGTTTTTCAGTGCAACTCACTCATATACTATGTACTACACTGTGCGTTTCTTATATTCTAAGTTTTTCAGTGCAACTCACTCATATACTATGTACTACACTGTGCGTTTGTTATATTCTAAGTTTTTCAGTGCAACTCACTCATATACTATGTACTACACTGTGCGTTTCTTATATTCTAAGTTTTTCAGTGCAACTCACTCATATACTATGTACTACACTGTGCGTTTCTTATATTCTAAGTTTTTCAGTGCAACTCACTCATATACTATGTACTACACTGTGCATTTCGTGTAATGCGGGTTTTTCAGTAAATTCTAAGTTTTTCAGTGCAACTCACTCATATACTATGTACTACACTGTGCGTTTCTTATATTCTAAGTTTTTCAGTAGAACTCACTCATATACTATGTACTACACTGTGCGTTTCTTATATTCTAAGTTTTTCAGTGCAACTCACTCATATACTATGTACTACACTGTGCGTTTCTTATATTCTAAGTTTTTCAGTGCAACTCACTCATATACTATGTACTACACTGGGCGTTTCTTAAATTCTAAGTTTTTCAGTGCCACTCACTCATATACTATGTACTACAATGTGCGTTTCTTATATTCTAAGTTTTTCAGTGCAACTCACTCATATACTATGTACTACACTGTGCGTTTCTTATATTCTAAGTTTTTCAGTGCAACTAACTCATATACTATGTACTACACTGTGCGTTTCTTATATTCTAAGTTTTTCAGTGCAACTCACTCATATACTATGTACTACACTGTGCGTTTCTTAAATTCTAAGTTTTTCAGTGCAACTCACTCATATACTATGTACTACACTGTGCGTTGCTTATATTCGAAGTTTTTCAGTGCAACTCACTCATATACTATGTACTACACTGTGCGTTTCTTAAATTCTAAGTTTTTCAGTGCAACTCACTCATATACTATGTAATACACTGTGCGTTTCTTATATTCTAAGTTTTTCAGTGCAACTCACTCATATACTATGTACTACACTGTGCGTTTCTTATATTCTAAGTTTTTCAGTGCAACTCACTCATATACTATGTACTACACTGTGCGTTTCTTATATTCTAAGTTTTTCAGTGCAACTCACTCATATACTATGTACTACACTGTGCGTTTCTTAAATTCTAAGTTTTTCAGTACAACTCACTCATATACTATGTACTACACTGTGCGTTTCTTATATTCTAAGTTTTTCAGTGCAACTCACTCATATACTATGTACTACACTGTGCGTTTCTTATATTCTAAGTTTTTCAGTGCAACTCACTCTTATACTATGTACTACACTGTGCGTTTCTTATATTCTAAGTTTTTCAGTGCAACTCACTCATATACTATGTACTACACTGTGCGTTTCTTATATTCTAAGTTTTTCAGTGCAACTCACTCATATACTATGTACTACACTGTGCGTTTCTTATATTCTAAGTTTTTCAGTGCAACTCACTCATATACTATGTACTACACTGTGCGTTTCTTATATTCTAAGTTTTTCAGTGCAACTCACTCATATACTATGTACTACACTGTGCGTTTCTTATATTCTAAGTTTTTCAGTGCAACTCACTCATATACTATGTACTACACTGTGCGTTTCTTATATTCTAAGTTTTTCAGTGCAACTCACTCATATACTATGTACTACACTGTGCGTTTCTTATATTCTAAGTTTTTCAGTGCAACTCACTCTTATACTATGTACTACACTGTGCGTTTCTTATATTCTAAGTTTTTCAGTGCAACTCACTCATATACTATGTACTACACTGTGCGTTTCTTATATTCTAAGTTTTTCAGTGCAACTCACTCATATACTATGTACTACACTGTGCGTTTCTTATATTCTAAGTTTTTCAGTGCAACTCACTCAGATACTATGTACTACACTGTGCGTTTCTTATATTCTAAGTTTTTCAGTGCAACTCACTCATATACTATGTACTACACTGTGCGTTTCTTATATTCTAAGTTTTTCAGTGCAACTCACTCATATACTATGTACTACACTGTGCGTTTCTTATATTTTAAGTTTTTCAGTGCAACTCACTCATATACTATGTACTACACTGTGTGTTTCTTATATTCTAAGTTTTTCAGTGCAACTCACTCATATACTATGTACTACACTGTGCGTTTCTTATATTCTAAGTTTTTCAGTGCAACTCACTCATATACTATGTACTACACTGTGCGTTTCTTATATTCTAAGTTTTTCAGTGCAACTCACTCATATACTATGTACTACACTGTGCGTTTCTTATATTCTAAGTTTTTCAGTGCAACTCACTCATATACTATGTACTACACTGTGCGTTTCTTATATTCTAAGTTTTTCAGTGCAACTCACTCATATACTATGTACTACACTGTGCGTTTCTTATATTCTAAGTTTTTCAGTGCAACTCACTCATATACTATGTACTACACTGTGCGTTTCTTATATTCTAAGTTTTTCAGTGCAACTCACTCATATACTATGTACTACACTGTGCGTTGCTTATATTCGAAGTTTTTCAGTGCAACTCACTCATATACTATGTACTACACTGTGCGTTTCTTATATTCTAAGTTTTTCAGTGCAACTCACTCATATAATATGTACTACAATGTGCGTTTCTTATATTCTAAGTTTTTCAGTGCAACTCACTCATATACTATGTACTACACTGTGCGTTTCTTATATTCTAAGTTTTTCAGTGCAACTCACTCATATACTATGTACTACACTGTGCGTTTCTTATATTCTAAGTTTTTCAGTGCAACTCACTCATATACTATGTACTACACTGTGCGTTTCTTAAATTCTAAGTTTTTCAGTGCAACTCACTCATATACTATGTACTACACTGTGCGTTTCTTATATTCTAAGTTTTTCAGTGCAACTCACTCATATACTATGTACTACACTGTGCGTTTCTTATATTCTAAGTTTTTCAGTGCAACTCACTCTTATACTATGTACTACACTGTGCGTTTCTTATATTCTAAGTTTTTCAGTGCAACTCACTCATATACTATGTACTACACTGTGCGTTTCTTATATTCTAAGTTTTTCAGTGCAACTCACTCATATACTATGTACTACACTGTGCGTTTCTTATATTCTAAGTTTTTCAGTGCAACTCACTCATATACTATGTACTACACTGTGCGTTTGTTATATTCTAAGTTTTTCAGTGCAACTCACTCATATACTATGTACTACACTGTGCGTTTCTTATATTCTAAGTTTTTCAGTGCAACTCACTCATATACTATGTACTACACTGTGCGTTTCTTATATTCTAAGTTTTTCAGTGCAACTCACTCATATACTATGTACTACACTGTGCATTTCGTGTAATGCGGGTTTTTCAGTAAATTCTAAGTTTTTCAGTGCAACTCACTCATATACTATGTACTACACTGTGCGTTTCTTATATTCTAAGTTTTTCAGTACAACTCACTCATATACTATGTACTACACTGTGCGTTTCTTATATTGTAAGTTTTTCAGTGCAACTCACTCATATACTATGTACTACACTGTGCGTTTCTTATATTCTAAGTTTTTCAGTGCAACTCACTCATATACTATGTACTACACTGGACGTTTCTTAAATTCTAAGTTTTTCAGTGCCACTACTCATATACTATGTACTACAATGTGCGTTTCTTATATTCTAAGTTTTTCAGTGCAACTCACTCATATACTATGTACTACACTGTGCGTTTCTTATATTCTAAGTTTTTCAGTGCAACTAACTCATATACTATGTACTACACTGTGCGTTTCTTATATTCTAAGTTTTTCAGTGCAACTCACTCATATACTATGTACTACACTGTGCGTTTCTTAAATTCTAAGTTTTTCAGTGCAACTCACTCATATACTATGTAATACACTGTGCGTTTCTTATATTCTAAGTTTTTCAGTGCAACTCACTCATATACTATGTACTACACTGTGCGTTTCTTAAATTCTAAGTTTTTCAGTGCAACTCACTCATATACTATGTAATACACTGTGCGTTTCTTATATTCTAAGTTTTTCAGTGCAACTCACTCATATACTATGTGCTACACTGTGCGTTTCTTATATTCTAAGTTTTTCAGTGCAACTCACTAATATACTATGTACTAAACTGTGCATTTCGTGTAATGCGGGTTTTTCAGTAAATTCTAAGTTTTTCAGTACAACTCACTCATATACTATGTACTACACTGTGCGTTTCTTATATTCTAAGTTTTTCAGTGCAACTCACTCATATACTATGTACTACACTGTGCGTTTCTTATATTCTAAGTTTTTCAGTGCAACTAACTCATATACTATGTACTACACTGTGCGTTTCTTATATTCTAAGTTTTTCAGTGCAACTCACTCATATACTATGTACTACACTGTGCGTTTCTTATATTCTAAGTTTTTCAGTGCAACTCACTCATATACTATGTACTACACTGTGCGTTTCTTATATTCTAAGTTTTTCAGTGCAACTCACTCATATACTATGTACTACACTGTGCGTTTCTTAAATTCTAAGTTTTTCAGTGCAACTCACTCATATACTATGTACTACACTGTGCGTTTCTTATATTCTAAGTTTTTCAGTGCAACTCACTCATATACTATGTACTACACTGTGCGTTTCTTATATTCTAAGTTTTTCAGTGCAACTCACTCATATACTATGTACTACACTGTGCGTTTCTTATATTCTAAGTTTTTCATGCAACTCACTCATATACTATGTACTACACTGTGCATTTCGTGTAATGCGGGTTTTTCAGTAAATTCTAAGTTTTTCAGTGCAACTCACTCATATACTATGTACTACACTGTGCGTTTCTTATATTCTAAGTTTTTCAGTACAACTCACTCATATACTATGTACTACACTGTGCGTTTCTTATATTCTAAGTTTTTCAGTGCAACTCACTCATATACTATGTACTACACTGTGCGTTTCTTATATTCTAAATTTTTCAGTGCAACTCACTCATATACTATGTACTACACTGGGCGTTTCTTAAATTCTAAGTTTTTCAGTGCCACTCACTCATATACTATGTACTACAATGTGCGTTTCTTATATTCTAAGTTTTTCAGTGCAACTCACTCATATACTATGTACTACACTGTGCGTTTCTTATATTCTAAGTTTTTCAGTGCAACTAACTCATATACTATGTAGTACACTGTGCGTTTTTTATATTCTAAGTTTTTCAGTGCAACTCACTCATATACTATGTACTACACTGTGCGTTTCTTATATTCTAAGTTTTTCAGTGCAACTCACTCATATACTATGTACTACACTGTGCGTTTCTTAAATTCTAAGTTTTTCAGTGCAACTCACTCATATACTATGAACTACACTGTGCGTTTCTTATATTCTAAGTTTTTCAGTGCAACTCACTCATATACTATGTACTACACTGTGCGTTTCTTATATTCTAAGTTTTTCAGTGCAACTCACTCATATACTATGTACTACACTGTGCGTTTCTTAAATTCTAAGTTTTTCAGTGCAACTCACTCATATACTATGTACTACACTGTGCGTTTCTTATATTCTAAGTTTTTCAGTGCAACTCACTCATATACTATGTACTACACTCTGCGTTTCTTATATTCTAAGTTTTTCAGTGCAACTCACTCTTATACTATGTACTACACTGTGCGTTTCTTATATTCTAAGTCTTTCATTGCAACTCACTCATATACTATGTACTACACTGTGCGTTTCTTATATTCTAAGTCTTTCAGTGCAACTCACTCATATACTATGTACTACACTGTGCGTTTCTTATATTCTAAGTTTTTCAGTGCAACTCACTCATATACTATGTACTACACTGTGCGTTTCTTATATTCTAAGTTTTTCAGTGCAACTCACTCATATACTATGTACTACACTGTGCGTTTCTTATATTCTAAGTTTTTCAGTGCAACTCACTCATATACTATGTACTACACTGTGCGTTTCTTATATTCTAAGTTTTTCAGTGCAACTCACTCATATACTATGTACTACACTGTGCGTTTCTTATATTCTAAGTTTTTCAGTGCAACTCACTCATATACTATGTACTACACTGTGCGTTTCTTATATTCTAAGTTTTTCAGTGCAACTCACTCATATACTATGTACTACACTGTGCGTTTCTTAAATTCTAAGTTTTTCAGTGCAACTCACTCATATACTATGTACTACACTGTGCGTTTCTTATATTCTAAGTTTTTCAGTGCAACTCACTCATATACTATGTACTACACTGTGCGTTTCTTATATTCTAAGTTTTTCAGTGCAACTCACTCATATACTATGTACTACACTGTGCGTTTCTTATATTCTAAGTTTTTCAGTGCAACTCACTCATATACTATGTACTACACTGTGCGTTTCTTATATTCTAAGTTTTTCAGTGCAACTCACTCATATACTATGTACTACACTGTGCGTTTCTTATATTCTAAGTTTTTCAGTGCAACTCACTCATATACTATGTACTACACTGTGCGTTTCTTAAATTCTAAGTTTTTCAGTGCAACTCACTCATATACTATGTACTACACTGTGCGTTTCTTATATTCTAAGTTTTTCAGTGCAACTCACTCATATACTATGTACTACACTGTGCGTTTCTTATATTCTAAGTTTTTCAGTGCAACTCACTCATATACTATGTACTACACTGTGCGTTTCTTATATTCTAAGTTTTTCATGCAACTCACTCATATACTATGTACTACACTGTGCATTTCGTGTAATGCGGGTTTTTCAGTAAATTCTAAGTTTTTCAGTGCAACTCACTCATATACTATGTACTACACTGTGCGTTTCTTATATTCTAAGTTTTTCAGTACAACTCACTCATATATTATGTACTACACTGTGCGTTTCTTATATTCTAAGTTTTTCAGTGCAACTCACTCATATACTATGTACTACACTGTGCGTTTCTTATATTCTAAATTTTTCATTGCAACTCACTCATATACTATGTACTACACTGGGCGTTACTTAAATTCTAAGTTTTTCAGTGCCACTCACTCATATACTATGTACTACAATGTGCATTTCTTATATTCTAAGTTTTTCAGTGCAACTCACTCATATACTATGTACTACACTGTGCGTTTCTTATATTCTAAGTTTTTCAGTGCAACTAACTCATATACTATGTAGTACACTGTGCGTTTCTTATATTCTAAGTTTTTCAGTGCAACTCACTCATATACTATGTACTACACTGTGCGTTTCTTAAATTCTAAGTTTTTCAGTGCAACTCACTCATATACTATGTACTACACTGTGCGTTTCTTATATTCTAAGTTTTTCAGTGCAACTCACTCATATACTATGTACTACACTGTGCGTTTCTTATATTCTAAGTTTTTCATGCAACTCACTCATATACTATGTACTACACTGTGCATTTCGTGTAATGCGGGTTTTTCAGTAAATTCTAAGTTTTTCAGTGCAACTCACTCATATACTATGTACTACACTGTGCGTTTCTTATATTCTAAGTTTTTCAGTGCAACTCACTCATATACTATGTACTACACTGTGCGTTTCTTATATTCTAAGTTTTTCAGTGCAACTCACTCATATACTATGTACTACACTGTGCGTTTCTTATATTCTAAGTTTTTCAGTGCAACTCACTCATATACTATGTACTACACTGTGCGTTTCTTATATTCTAAGTTTTTCAGTGCAACTCACTCATATACTATGTACTACACTGTGCGTTTCTTATATTCTAAGTTTTTCAGTGCAACTCACTCATATACTATGTACTACACTGTGCGTTTCTTATATTCTAAGTTTTTCAGTGCAACTCACTCATATACTATGTACTACACTGTGCATTTCTTGTAATGCGGGTTTTTCAGTAAATTCTAAGTTTTTCAGTGCAACTCACTCATATACTATGTACTACACTGTGCGTTTCTTATATTCTAAGTTTTTCAGTGCAACTCACTCATATACTATGTACTACACTGTGCGTTTCTTATATTCTAAGTTTTTCAGTGCAACTCACTCATATACTATGTACTACACTGTGCGTTTCTTATATTCTAAGTTTTTCAGTGCAACTCACTCATATACTATGTACTACACTGTGCGTTTCTTATATTCTAAGTTTTTCAGTGCAACTCACTCATATACTATGTACTACACTGTGCGTTTCTTATATTCTAAGTTTTTCAGTGCAACTCACTCATATACTATGTACTACACTGTGCGTTTCTTATATTCTAAGTTTTTCAGTGCAACTCACTCATATACTATGTACTACACTGTGCGTTTCTTATATTCTAAGTTTTTCAGTGCAACTCACTCATATACTATGTACTACACTGTGCGTTTCTTATATTCTAAGTTTTTCAGTGCAACTCACTCATATACTATGTACTACACTGTGCGTTTCTTATATTCTAAGTTTTTCAGTGCAACTCACTCATATACTATGTACTACACTGTGCGTTTTTTATATTCTAAATTTTTCAGTGCAACGCACTCATATACTATGTACTACACTGTGCATTTCGTGTAATGCGGGTTTTTCAGTAAATTCTAAGTTTTTCAGTGCAACTCACTCATATACTATGTACTACACTGTGCGTTTCTTATATTCTAAGTTTTTCAGTGCAACTCACTCATATACTATGTACTACACTGTGCGTTTCTTATATTCTAAGTTTTTCATGCAACTCACTCATATACTATGTACTACACTGTGCATTTCGTGTAATGCGGGTTTTTCAGTAAATTCTAAGTTTTTCAGTGCAACTCACTCATATACTATGTACTACACTGTGCGTTTCTTATATTCTAAGTTTTTCAGTGCAACTCACTCATATACTATGTACTACACTGTGCGTTTCTTATATTCTAAGTTTTTCAGTGCAACTCACTCATATACTATGTACTACACTGTGCGTTTCTTATATTCTAAGTTTTTCAGTGCAACTCACTCATATACTATGTACTACACTGTGCGTTTCTTATATTCTAAGTTTTTCAGTGCAACTCACTCATATACTATGTACTACACTGTGCGTTTCTTATATTCTAAGTTTTTCAGTGCAACTCACTCATATACTATGTACTACACTGTGCGTTTCTTATATTCTAAGTTTTTCAGTGCAACTCACTCATATACTATGTACTACACTGTGCATTTCTTGTAATGCGGGTTTTTCAGTAAATTCTAAGTTTTTCAGTGCAACTCACTCATATACTATGTACTACACTGTGCGTTTCTTATATTCTAAGTTTTTCAGTGCAACTCACTCATATACTATGTACTACACTGTGCGTTTCTTATATTCTAAGTTTTTCAGTGCAACTCACTCATATACTATGTACTACACTGTGCGTTTCTTATATTCTAAGTTTTTCAGTGCAACTCACTCATATACTATGTACTACACTGTGCGTTTCTTATATTCTAAGTTTTTCAGTGCAACTCACTCATATACTATGTACTACACTGTGCGTTTCTTATATTCTAAGTTTTTCAGTGCAACTCACTCATATACTATGTACTACACTGTGCGTTTCTTATATTCTAAGTTTTTCAGTGCAACTCACTCATATACTATGTACTACACTGTGCGTTTCTTATATTCTAAGTTTTTCAGTGCAACTCACTCATATACTATGTACTACACTGTGCGTTTCTTATATTCTAAGTTTTTCAGTGCAACTCACTCATATACTATGTACTACACTGTGCGTTTCTTATATTCTAAGTTTTTCAGTGCAACTCACTCATATACTATGTACTACACTGTGCGTTTTTTATATTCTAAATTTTTCAGTGCAACGCACTCATATACTATGTACTACACTGTGCATTTCGTGTAATGCGGGTTTTTCAGTAAATTCTAAGTTTTTCAGTGCAACTCACTCATATACTATGTACTACACTGTGCGTTTCTTATATTCTAAGTTTTTCAGTGCAACTCACTCATATACTATGTACTACACTGTGCATTTCAGGTAATGCGGGTTTTTCAGTAAATTCTAAGTTTTTCAGTGCAACTCACTCATATACTATGTACTACACTGTGCGTTTCTTATATTCTAAGTTTTTCAGTGCAACTCACTAATATACTATGTACTACACTGTGCGTTTCTTATATTCTAAGTTTTTCAGTGCAACTCACTCATATACTATGTACTACACTGTGCGTTTCTTATATTCTAAGTTTTTCAGTGCAACTCACTCATATACTATGTACTACACTGTGCGTTTCTTATATTCTAAGTTTTTCAGTGCAACTCACTCATATACTATGTACTACACTGTGCGTTTCTTATATTCTAAGTTTTTCAGTGCAACTCACTCATATACTATGTACTACACTCTGCGTTTCTTATATTCTAAGTTTTTCAGTGCAACTCACTCTTATACTATGTACTACACTGTGCGTTTCTTATATTCTAAGTCTTTCAGTGCAACTCACTCATATACTATGTACTACACTGTGCGTTTCTTATATTCTAAGTTTTTCAGTGCAACTCACTCATATACTATGTACTACACTGTGCGTTTCTTATATTCTAAGTTTTTCAGTGCAACTCACTCATATACTATGTACTACACTGTGCGTTTTTTATATTCTAAGTTTTTCAGTGCAAGGCACTCATATACTATGTACTACACTGTGCATTTCGTGTAATGCGGGTTTTTCAGTAAATTCTAAGTTTTTCAGTGCAACTCACTCATATACTATGTACTACACTGTGCGTTTCTTATATTCTAAGTTTTTCAGTGCAACTCACTCATATACTATGTACTACACTGTGCGTTTCTTATATTCTAAGTTTTTCAGTGCAACTCACTCATATACTATGTACTACACTGTGCGTTTCTTATATTCTTAGTTTTTCAGTGCAACTCACTCATATACTATGTACTACACTGTGCGTTGCTTATATTCGAAGTTTTTCAGTGCAACTCACTCATATACTATGTACTACACAGTGCGTTTCTTATATTCTAAGTTTTTCAGTGCAACTCACTCATATACTATGTACTACACTGTGCGTTTCTTATATTCTAAGTTTTTCAGTGCAACTCACTCATATACTATGTACTACAATGTGCGTTTCTTATATTCTAAGTTTTTCAGTGCAACTCACTCATATACTATGTACTACACTGTGCGTTTCTTATATTCTAAGTTTTTCAGTGCAACTCACTCATATACTATGTACTACACTGTGCGTTTCTTATATTCTAAGTTTTTCAGTGCAACTCACTCATATACTATGTACTACACTGTGCGTTTCTTATATTCTAAGTTTTTCAGTGCAACTCACTCATATACTATGTACTACACTGTGCGTTTCTTATATTCTAAGTTTTTCAGTGCAACTCACTCATATACTATGTACTACACTGTGCGTTTCTTATATTCTAAGTTTTTCAGTGCAACTCACTCTTATACTATGTACTACACTGTGCGTTTCTTATATTCTAAGTTTTTCAGTGCAACTCACTCATATACTATGTACTACACTGTGCGTTTCTTATATTCTAAGTTTTTCAGTGCAACTCACTCATATACTATGTACTACACTGTGCGTTTCTTATATTCTAAGTTTTTCAGTGCAACTCACTCATATACTATGTACTACACTGTGCGTTTCTTATATTCTAAGTTTTTCAGTGCAACTCACTCATATACTATGTACTACACTGTGCGTTTCTTATATTCTAAGTTTTTCAGTGCAACTCACTCATATACTATGTACTACACTGTGCGTTTCTTATATTCTAAGTTTTTCAGTGCAACTCACTCATATACTATGTACTACACTGTGCGTTTCTTATATTCTAAGTTTTTCAGTGCAACTCACTCATATACTATGTACTACACTGTGCGTTTCTTATATTCTAAGTTTTTCAGTGCAACTCACTCATATACTATGTACTACACTGTGCGTTTCTTATATTCTAAGTTTTTCAGTGCAACTCACTCATATACTATGTACTACACTGTGCATTTCTTGTAATGCGGGTTTTTCAGTAAATTCTAAGTTTTTCAGTGCAACTCACTCATATACTATGTACTACACTGTGCGTTTCTTATATTCTAAGGTTTTCAGTGCAACTCACTCATATACTATGTACTACACTGTGCGTTTCTTATATTCTAAGTTTTTCAGTGCAACTCACTCATATACTATGTACTACACTGTGCGTTTCTTATATTCTAAGTTTTTCAGTGCAACTCACTCATATACTATGTACTACACTGTGCGTTTCTTATATTCTAAGTTTTTCAGTGCAACTCACTCATATACTATGTACTACACTGTGCGTTTCTTATATTCTAAGTTTTTCAGTGCAACTCACTCATATACTATGTACTACACTGTGCGTTTCTTATATTCTAAGTTTTTCAGTGCAACTCACTCATATACTATGTACTACACTGTGCGTTTCTTATATTCTAAGTTTTTCAGTGCAACTCACTCATATACTATGTACTACACTGTGCGTTTCTTATATTCTAAGTTTTTCAGTGCAACTAACTCATATACTATGTACTACACTGTGCGTTTCTTATATTCTAAGTTTTTCAGTGCAACTCACTCATATACTATGTACTACACTGTGCGTTTTTTATATTCTAAGTGTTTCAGTGCAACGCACTCATATACTATGTACTACACTGTGCATTTCGTGTAATGCGGGTTTTTCAGTAAATTCTAAGTTTTTCAGTGCAACTCACTCATATACTATGTACTACACTGTGCGTTTCTTATATTCTAAGTTTTTCAGTGCAACTCACTCATATACTATGTACTACACTGTGCATTTCTTGTAATGCGGGTTTTTCAGTAAATTCTAAGTTTTTCAGTGCAACTCACTCATATACTATGTACTACACTGTGCGTTTCTTATATTCTAAGTTTTTCAGTGCAACTCACTCATATACTATGTACTACACTGTGCGTTTCTTATATTCTAAGTTTTTCAGTGCAACTCACTCATATACTATGTACTACACTGTGCGTTTCTTATATTCTAAGTTTTTCAGTGCAACTCACTCATATACTATGTACTACACTGTGCGTTTCTTATATTCTAAGTTTTTCAGTGCAACTCACTCATATACTATGTACTACACTGTGCGTTTTTTATATTCTAAGTTTTTCAGTGCAACGCACTCATATACTATGTACTACACTGTGCATTTCGTGTAATGCGGGTTTTTCAGTAAATTCTAAGTTTTTCAGTGCAACTCACTCATATACTATGTACTACACTGTGCGTTTCTTATATTCTAAGTTTTTCAGTGCAACTCACTCATATACTATGTACTACACTGTGCATTTCAGGTAATGCGGGTTTTTCAGTAAATTCTAAGTTTTTCAGTTCAACTCACTCATATACTATGTACTACACTGTGCGTTTCTTATATTCTAAGTTTTTCAGTGCAACTCACTAATATACTATGTACTACACTGTGCGTTTCTTATATTCTAAGTTTTTCAGTGCAACTCACTCATATACTATGTACTACACTGTGCGTTTCTTATATTCTAAGTTTTTCAGTGCAACTCACTCATATACTATGTACTACACTGTGCGTTTCTTATATTCTAAGTTTTTCAGTGCAACTCACTCATATACTATGTACTACACTGTGCGTTTCTTATATTCTAAGTTTTTCAGTGCAACTCACTCATATACTATGTACTACACTGTGCGTTTCTTATATTCTAAGTTTTTCAGTGCAACTCACTCATATACTATGTACTACACTGTGCGTTTCTTATATTCTAAGTTTTTCAGTGCAACTCACTCATATACTATGTACTACACTGTGCGTTTCTTATATTCTAAGTTTTTCAGTGCAACTAACTCATATACTATGTACTACACTGTGCGTTTCTTATATTCTAAGTTTTTCAGTGCAACTCACTCATATACTATGTACTACACTGTGCGTTTTTTATATTCTAAGTGTTTCAGTGCAACGCACTCATATACTATGTACTACACTGTGCATTTCGTGTAATGCGGGTTTTTCAGTAAATTCTAAGTTTTTCAGTGCAACTCACTCATATACTATGTACTACACTGTGCGTTTCTTATATTCTAAGTTTTTCAGTGCAACTCACTCATATACTATGTACTACACTGTGCATTTCTTGTAATGCGGGTTTTTCAGTAAATTCTAAGTTTTTCAGTGCAACTCACTCATATACTATGTACTACACTGTGCGTTTCTTATATTCTAAGTTTTTCAGTGCAACTCACTCATATACTATGTACTACACTGTGCGTTTCTTATATTCTAAGTTTTTCAGTGCAACTCACTCATATACTATGTACTACACTGTGCGTTTCTTATATTCTAAGTTTTTCAGTGCAACTCACTCATATACTATGTACTACACTGTGCGTTTCTTATATTCTAAGTTTTTCAGTGCAACTCACTCATATACTATGTACTACACTGTGCGTTTTTTATATTCTAAGTTTTTCAGTGCAACGCACTCATATACTATGTACTACACTGTGCATTTCGTGTAATGCGGGTTTTTCAGTAAATTCTAAGTTTTTCAGTGCAACTCACTCATATACTATGTACTACACTGTGCGTTTCTTATATTCTAAGTTTTTCAGTGCAACTCACTCATATACTATGTACTACACTGTGCATTTCAGGTAATGCGGGTTTTTCAGTAAATTCTAAGTTTTTCAGTTCAACTCACTCATATACTATGTACTACACTGTGCGTTTCTTATATTCTAAGTTTTTCAGTGCAACTCACTAATATACTATGTACTACACTGTGCGTTTCTTATATTCTAAGTTTTTCAGTGCAACTCACTCATATACTATGTACTACACTGTGCGTTTCTTATATTCTAAGTTTTTCAGTGCAACTCACTCATATACTATGTACTACACTGTGCGTTTCTTATATTCTAAGTTTTTCAGTGCAACTCACTCATATACTATGTACTACACTGTGCGTTTCTTATATTCTAAGTTTTTCAGTGCAACTCACTCATATACTATGTACTACACTGTGCGTTTCTTATATTCTAAGTTTTTCAGTGCAACTCACTCATATACTATGTACTACACTGTGCGTTTCTTATATTCTAAGTTTTTCAGTGCAACTCACTCATATACTATGTACTACACTGTGCGTTTCTTATATTCTAAGTTTTTCAGTGCAACTCACTCATATACTATGTACTACACTCTGCGTTTCTTATATTCTAAGTTTTTCAGTGCAACTCACTCTTATACTATGTACTACACTGTGCGTTTCTTATATTCTAAGTCTTTCAGTGCAACTCACTCATATACTATGTACTACACTGTGCGTTTCTTATATTCTAAGTTTTTCAGTGCAACTCACTCATATACTATGTACTACACTGTGCGTTTCTTATATTCTAAGTTTTTCAGTGCAACTCACTCATATACTATGTACTACACTGTGCGTTTTTTATATTCTAAGTTTTTCAGTGCAACGCACTCATATACTATGTACTACACTGTGCATTTCGTGTAACGCGGGTTTTTCAGTAAATTCTAAGTTTTTCAGTGCAACTCACTCATATACTATGTACTACACTGTGAGTTTCTTATATTCTAAGTTTTTCAGTGCAACTCACTCATATACTATGTACTACACTGTGCGTTTCTTATATTCTAAGTTTTTCAGTGCAACTCACTCATATACTATGTACTACACTGTGCGTTTCTTATATTCTAAGTTTTTCAGTGCAACTCACTCATATACTATGTACTACACTGTGCGTTGCTTATATTCGAAGTTTTTCAGTGCAACTCACTCATATACTATGTACTACACAGTGCGTTTCTTATATTCTAAGTTTTTCAGTGCAACTCACTCATATACTATGTACTACACTGTGCGTTTCTTATATTCTAAGTTTTTCAGTGCAACTCACTCATATACTATGTACTACAATGTGCGTTTCTTATACTCTAAGTTTTTCAGTGCAACTCACTCATATACTATGTACTACACTGTGCGTTTCTTATATTCTAAGTTTTTCAGTGCAACTCACTCATATACTATGTACTACACTGTGCGTTTCTTATATTCTAAGTTTTTCAGTGCAACTCACTCATATACTATGTACTACACTGTGCGTTTCTTATATTCTAAGTTTTTCAGTGCAACTCACTCATATACTATGTACTACACTGTGCGTTTCTTATATTCTAAGTTTTTCAGTGCAACTCACTCATATACTATGTACTACACTGTGCGTTTCTTATATTCTAAGTTTTTCAGTGCAACTCACTCATATACTATGTACTACACTGTGCGTTTCTTATATTCTAAGTTTTTCAGTGCAACTCACTCATATACTATGTACTACACTGTGCGTTTCTTATATTCTAAGTTTTTCAGTGCAACTCACTCATATACTATGTACTACACTGTGCGTTTCTTATATTCTAAGTTTTTCAGTGCAACTCACTCATATACTATGTACTACACTGTGCGTTTCTTATATTCTAAGTTTTTCAGTGCAACTCACTCATATACTATGTACTACACTGTGCATTTCAGGTAATGCGGGTTTTTCAGTAAATTCTAAGTTTTTCAGTGCAACTCACTCATATACTATGTACTACACTGTGCGTTTCTTATATTCTAAGTTTTTCAGTGCAACTCACTAATATACTATGTACTACACTGTGCGTTTCTTATATTCTAAGTTTTTCAGTGCAACTCACTCATATACTATGTACTACACTGTGCGTTTCTTATATTCTAAGTTTTTCAGTGCAACTCACTCATATACTATGTACTACACTGTGCGTTTCTTATATTCTAAGTTTTTCAGTGCAACTCACTCATATACTATGTACTACACTGTGCGTTTCTTATATTCTAAGTTTTTCAGTGCAACTCACTCATATACTATGTACTACACTGTGCGTTTCTTATATTCTAAGTTTTTCAGTGCAACTCACTCATATACTATGTACTACACTGTGCGTTTCTTATATTATAAGTTTTTCAGTGCAACTCACTCATATACTATGTACTACACTGTGCGTTTCTTATATTCTAAGTTTTTCAGTGCAACTCACTCATATACTATGTACTACACTCTGCGTTTCTTATTTTCTAAGTTTTTCAGTGCAACTCACTCTTATACTATGTACTACACTGTGCGTTTCTTATATTCTAAGTCTTTCAGTGCAACTCACTCATATACTATGTACTACACTGTGCGTTTCTTATATTCTAAGTTTTTCAGTGCAACTCACTCATATACTATGTACTACACTGTGCGTTTCTTATATTCTAAGTTTTTCAGTGCAACTCACTCATATACTATGTACTACACTGTGCGTTTTTTATATTCTAAGTTTTTCAGTGCAACGCACTCATATACTATGTACTACACTGTGCATTTCGTGTAATGCGGGTTTTTCAGTAAATTCTAAGTTTTTCAGTGCAACTCACTCATATACTATGTACTACACTGTGCGTTTCTTATATTCTAAGTTTTTCAGTGCAACTCACTCATATACTATGTACTACACTGTGCGTTTCTTATATTCTAAGTTTTTCAGTGCAACTCACTCATATACTATGTACTACACTGTGCGTTGCTTATATTCGAAGTTTTTCAGTGCAACTCACTCATATACTATGTACTACACAGTGCGTTTCTTATATTCTAAGTTTTTCAGTGCAACTCACTCATATACTATGTACTACACTGTGCGTTTCTTATATTCTAAGTTTTTCAGTGCAACTCACTCATATACTATGTACTACAATGTGCGTTTCTTATATTCTAAGTTTTTCAGTGCAACTCACTCATATACTATGTACTACACTGTGCGTTTCTTATATTCTAAGTTTTTCAGTGCAACTCACTCATATACTATGTACTACACTGTGCGTTTCTTATATTCTAAGTTTTTCAGTGCAACTCACTCATATACTATGTACTACACTGTGCGTTTCTTATATTCTAAGTTTTTCAGTGCAACTCACTCATATACTATGTACTACACTGTG
This sequence comes from Mus caroli, assembly GCF_978045245.1. Lineage (NCBI taxonomy): Eukaryota > Metazoa > Chordata > Mammalia > Rodentia > Muridae > Mus > Mus caroli. The sequence continues at coordinate 1,900,460 of NW_028227279.1, read as the reverse complement.
CGTTTCTTATATTCTAAGTTTTTCAGTGCAACTCACTCATATACTATGTACTACACTGTGCGTTTCTTATATTCTAAGTTTTTCAGTGCAACTCACTCTTATACTATGTACTACACTGTGCGTTTCTTATATTCTAAGTTTTTCAGTGCAACTCACTCATATACTATGTACTACACTGTGCGTTTCTTATATTCTAAGTTTTTCAGTGCAACTCACTCATATACTATGTACTACACTGTGCGTTTCTTATATTCTAAGTTTTTCAGTGCAACTCACTCATATACTATGTACTACACTGTGCGTTTCTTATATTCTAAGTTTTTCAGTGCAACTCACTCATATACTATGTACTACACTGTGCGTTTCTTATATTCTAAGTTTTTCAGTGCAACTCACTCATATACTATGTACTACACTGTGCGTTTCTTATATTCTAAGTTTTTCAGTGCAACTCACTCATATACTATGTACTACACTGTGCGTTTCTTATATTCTAAGTTTTTCAGTGCAACTCACTCATATACTATGTACTACACTGTGCGTTTCTTATATTCTAAGTTTTTCAGTGCAACTCACTCATATACTATGTACTACACTGTGCGTTTCTTATATTCTAAGTTTTTCAGTGCAACTCACTCATATACTATGTACTACACTGTGCGTTTCTTATATTCTAAGTTTTTCAGTGCAACTCACTCATATACTATGTACTACACTGTGCGTTTCTTATATTCTAAGTTTTTCAGTGCAACTCACTCATATACTATGTACTACACTGTGCGTTTCTTATATTCTAAGTTTTTCAGTGCAACTAACTCATATACTATGTACTACACTGTGCGTTTCTTATATTCTAAGTTTTTCAGTGCAACTCACTCATATACTATGTACTACACTGTGCGTTTTTTATATTCTAAGTGTTTCAGTGCAACGCACTCATATACTATGTACTACACTGTGCATTTCGTGTAATGCGGGTTTTTCAGTAAATTCTAAGTTTTTCAGTGCAACTCACTCATATACTATGTACTACACTGTGCGTTTCTTATATTCTAAGTTTTTCAGTGCAACTCACTCATATACTATGTACTACACTGTGCATTTCTTGTAATGCGGGTTTTTCAGTAAATTCTAAGTTTTTCAGTGCAACTCACTCATATACTATGTACTACACTGTGCGTTTCTTATATTCTAAGTTTTTCAGTGCAACTCACTCATATACTATGTACTACACTGTGCGTTTCTTATATTCTAAGTTTTTCAGTGCAACTCACTCATATACTATGTACTACACTGTGCGTTTCTTATATTCTAAGTTTTTCAGTGCAACTCACTCATATACTATGTACTACACTGTGCGTTTCTTATATTCTAAGTTTTTCAGTGCAACTCACTCATATACTATGTACTACACTGTGCGTTTCTTATATTCTAAGTTTTTCAGTGCAACTCACTCATATACTATGTACTACACTGTGCGTTTCTTATATTCTAAGTTTTTCAGTGCAACTCACTCATATACTATGTACTACACTGTGCGTTTTTTATATTCTAAGTTTTTCAGTGCAACGCACTCATATACTATGTACTACACTGTGCATTTCGTGTAATGCGGGTTTTTCAGTAAATTCTAAGTTTTTCAGTGCAACTCACTCATATACTATGTACTACACTGTGCGTTTCTTATATTCTAAGTTTTTCAGTGCAACTCACTCATATACTATGTACTACACTGTGCGTTTCTTATATTCTAAGTTTTTCAGTGCAACTCACTCATATACTATGTACTACACTGTGCGTTTCTTATATTCTAAGTTTTTCAGTGCAACTCACTCATATACTATGTACTACACTGTGCGTTGCTTATATTCGAAGTTTTTCAGTGCAACTCACTCATATACTATGTACTACACTGTGCGTTTCTTATATTCTAAGTTTTTCAGTGCAACTCACTCATATACTATGTACTACAATGTGCGTTTCTTATATTCTAAGTTTTTCAGTGCAACTCACTCATATACTATGTACTACACTGTGCGTTTCTTATATTCTAAGTTTTTCAGTGCAACTCACTCATATACTATGTACTACACTGTGCGTTTCTTATATTCTAAGTTTTTCAGTGCAACTCACTCATATACTATGTACTACACTGTGCGTTTCTTATATTCTAAGTTTTTCAGTGCAACTCACTCATATACTATGTACTACACTGTGCGTTTTTTATATTCTAAGTTTTTCAGTGCAACGCACTCATATACTATGTACTACACTGTGCATTTCGTGTAATGCGGGTTTTTCAGTAAATTCTAAGTTTTTCAGTGCAACTCACTCATATACTATGTACTACACTGTGCGTTTCTTATATTCTAAGTTTTTCAGTGCAACTCACTCATATACTATGTACTACACTGTGCGTTTCTTATATTCTAAGTTTTTCAGTGCAACTCACTCATATACTATGTACTACACTGTGCGTTTCTTATATTCTAAGTTTTTCAGTGCAACTCACTCATATACTATGTACTACACTGTGCGTTGCTTATATTCGAAGTTTTTCAGTGCAACTCACTCATATACTATGTACTACACAGTGCGTTTCTTATATTCTAAGTTTTTCAGTGCAACTCACTCATATACTATGTACTACACTGTGCGTTTCTTATATTCTAAGTTTTTCAGTGCAACTCACTCATATACTATGTACTACAATGTGCGTTTCTTATATTCTAAGTTTTTCAGTGCAACTCACTCATATACTATGTACTACACTGTGCGTTTCTTATATTCTAAGTTTTTCAGTGCAACTCACTCATATACTATGTACTACACTGTGCGTTTCTTATATTCTAAGTTTTTCAGTGCAACTCACTCATATACTATGTACTACACTGTGCGTTTCTTATATTCTAAGTTTTTCAGTGCAACTCACTCATATACTATGTACTACACTGTGCGTTTCTTATATTCTAAGTTTTTCAGTGCAACTCACTCATATACTATGTACTACACTGTGCGTTTCTTATATTCTAAGTTTTTCAGTGCAACTCACTCTTATACTATGTACTACACTGTGCGTTTCTTATATTCTAAGTTTTTCAGTGCAACTCACTCATATACTATGTACTACACTGTGCGTTTCTTATATTCTAAGTTTTTCAGTGCAACTCACTCATATACTATGTACTACACTGTGCGTTTCTTATATTCTAAGTTTTTCAGTGCAACTCACTCATATACTATGTACTACACTGTGCATTTCGTGTAATGCGGGTTTTTCAGTAAATTCTAAGTTTTTCAGTGCAACTCACTCATATACTATGTACTACACTGTGCGTTTCTTATATTCTAAGTTTTTCAGTGCAACTCACTCATATACTATGTACTACACTGTGCGTTTCTTATATTCTAAGTTTTTCAGTGCAACTCACTCATATACTATGTACTACACTGTGCATTTCGTGTAATGCGGGTTTTTCAGTAAATTCTAAGTTTTTCAGTGCAACTCACTCATATACTATGTACTACACTGTGCGTTTCTTATATTCTAAGTTTTTCAGTGCAACTCACTCATATACTATGTACTACACTGTGCGTTTCTTATATTCTAAGTTTTTCAGTGCAACTCACTCATATACTATGTACTACACTGTGCGTTTCTTATATTCTAAGTTTTTCAGTGCAACTCACTCATATACTATGTACTACACTGTGCGTTTCTTATATTCTAAGTTTTTCAGTGCAACTCACTCATATACTATGTACTACACTGTGCGTTTCTTATATTCTAAGTTTTTCAGTGCAACTCACTCATATACTATGTACTACACTGTGCGTTGCTTATATTCGAAGTTTTTCAGTGCAACTCACTCATATACTATGTACTACACAGTGCGTTTCTTATATTCTAAGTTTTTCAGTGCAACTCACTCATATACTATGTACTACACTGTGCGTTTCTTATATTCTAAGTTTTTCAGTGCAACTCACTCATATACTATGTACTACAATGTGCGTTTCTTATATTCTAAGTTTTTCAGTGCAACTCACTCATATACTATGTACTACACTGTGCGTTTCTTATATTCTAAGTTTTTCAGTGCAACTCACTCATATACTATGTACTACACTGTGCGTTTCTTATATTCTAAGTTTTTCAGTGCAACTCACTCATATACTATGTACTACACTGTGCGTTTCTTATATTCTAAGTTTTTCAGTGCAACTCACTCATATACTATGTACTACACTGTGCGTTTCTTATATTCTAAGTTTTTCAGTGCAACTCACTCATATACTATGTACTACACTGTGCGTTTCTTATATTCTAAGTTTTTCAGTGCAACTCACTCTTATACTATGTACTACACTGTGCGTTTCTTATATTCTAAGTTTTTCAGTGCAACTCACTCATATACTATGTACTACACTGTGCGTTTCTTATATTCTAAGTTTTTCAGTGCAACTCACTCATATACTATGTACTACACTGTGCGTTTCTTATATTCTAAGTTTTTCAGTGCAACTCACTCATATACTATGTACTACACTGTGCATTTCGTGTAATGCGGGTTTTTCAGTAAATTCTAAGTTTTTCAGTGCAACTCACTCATATACTATGTACTACACTGTGCGTTTCTTATATTCTAAGTTTTTCAGTGCAACTCACTCATATACTATGTACTACACTGTGCGTTTCTTATATTCTAAGTTTTTCAGTGCAACTCACTCATATACTATGTACTACACTGTGCATTTCGTGTAATGCGGGTTTTTCAGTAAATTCTAAGTTTTTCAGTGCAACTCACTCATATACTATGTACTACACTGTGCGTTTCTTATATTCTAAGTTTTTCAGTGCAACTCACTCATATACTATGTACTACACTGTGCGTTTCTTATATTCTAAGTTTTTCAGTGCAACTCACTCATATACTATGTACTACACTGTGCGTTTCTTATATTCTAAGTTTTTCAGTGCAACTCACTCATATACTATGTACTACACTGTGCGTTTCTTATATTCTAAGTTTTTCAGTGCAACTCACTCATATACTATGTACTACACTGTGCATTTCTTGTAATGCGGGTTTTTCAGTAAATTCTAAGTTTTTCAGTGGAACTCACTCATATACTATGTACTACACTGTGCGTTTCTTATATTCTAAGTTTTTCAGTGCAACTCACTCATATACTATGTACTACACTGTGCGTTTCTTATATTCTAAGTTTTTCAGTGCAACTCACTCATATACTATGTACTACACTGTGCGTTGCTTATATTCGAAGTTTTTCAGTGCAACTCACTCATATACTATGTACTACACAGTGCGTTTCTTATATTCTAAGTTTTTCAGTGCAACTCACTCATATAATATGTACTACACTGTGCGTTTCTTATATTCTAAGTTTTTCAGTGCAACTCACTCATATACTATGTACTACAATGTGCGTTTCTTATATTCTAAGTTTTTCAGTGCAACTCACTCATATACTATGTACTACACTGTGCGTTTCTTATATTCTAAGTTTTTCAGTGCAACTCACTCATATACTATGTACTACACTGTGCGTTTCTTATATTCTAAGTTTTTCAGTGCAACTCACTCATATACTATGTACTACACTGTGCGTTTCTTATATTCTAAGTTTTTCAGTGCAACTCACTCATATACTATGTACTACACTGTGCGTTTCTTATATTCTAAGTTTTTCAGTGCAACTCACTCATATACTATGTACTACACTGTGCGTTTCTTATATTCTAAGTTTTTCAGTGCAACTCACTCTTATACTATGTACTACACTGTGCGTTTCTTATATTCTAAGTTTTTCAGTGCAACTCACTCATATACTATGTACTACACTGTGCGTTTCTTATATTCTAAGTTTTTCAGTGCAACTCACTCATATACTATGTACTACACTGTGCGTTTCTTATATTCTAAGTTTTTCAGTGCAACTCACTCATATACTATGTACTACACTGTGCGTTTCTTATATTCTAAGTTTTTCAGTGCAACTCACTCATATACTATGTACTACACTGTGCGTTTCTTATATTCTAAGTTTTTCAGTGCAACTCACTCATATACTATGTACTACACTGTGCGTTTCTTATATTCTAAGTTTTTCAGTGCAACTCACTCATATACTATGTACTACACTGTGCGTTTCTTATATTCTAAGTTTTTCAGTGCAACTCACTCATATACTATGTACTACACTGTGCGTTTCTTATATTCTAAGTTTTTCAGTGCAACTCACTCATATACTATGTACTACACTGTGCATTTCTTGTAATGCGGGTTTTTCAGTAAATTCTAAGTTTTTCAGTGCAACTCACTCATATACTATGTACTACACTGTGCGTTTCTTATATTCTAAGTTTTTCAGTGCAACTCACTCATATACTATGTACTACACTGTGCGTTTCTTATATTCTAAGTTTTTCAGTGCAACTCACTCATATACTATGTACTACACTGTGCGTTTCTTATATTCTAAGTTTTTCAGTGCAACTCACTCATATACTATGTACTACACTGTGCGTTTCTTATATTCTAAGTTTTTCAGTGCAACTCACTCATATACTATGTACTACACTGTGCGTTTCTTATATTCTAAGTTTTTCAGTGCAACTCACTCATATACTATGTACTACACTGTGCGTTTCTTATATTCTAAGTTTTTCAGTGCAACTCACTCATATACTATGTACTACACTGTGCGTTTCTTATATTCTAAGTTTTTCAGTGCAACTCACTCATATACTATGTACTACACTGTGCGTTTCTTATATTCTAAGTTTTTCAGTGCAACTAACTCATATACTATGTACTACACTGTGCGTTTCTTATATTCTAAGTTTTTCAGTGCAACTCACTCATATACTATGTACTACACTGTGCGTTTTTTATATTCTAAGTGTTTCAGTGCAACGCACTCATATACTATGTACTACACTGTGCATTTCGTGTAATGCGGGTTTTTCAGTAAATTCTAAGTTTTTCAGTGCAACTCACTCATATACTATGTACTACACTGTGCGTTTCTTATATTCTAAGTTTTTCAGTGCAACTCACTCATATACTATGTACTACACTGTGCATTTCTTGTAATGCGGGTTTTTCAGTAAATTCTAAGTTTTTCAGTGCAACTCACTCATATACTATGTACTACACTGTGCGTTTCTTATATTCTAAGTTTTTCAGTGCAACTCACTCATATACTATGTACTACACTGTGCGTTTCTTATATTCTAAGTTTTTCAGTGCAACTCACTCATATACTATGTACTACACTGTGCGTTTCTTATATTCTAAGTTTTTCAGTGCAACTCACTCATATACTATGTACTACACTGTGCGTTTCTTATATTCTAAGTTTTTCAGTGCAACTCACTCATATACTATGTACTACACTGTGCGTTTCTTATATTCTAAGTTTTTCAGTGCAACTCACTCATATACTATGTACTACACTGTGCGTTTTTTATATTCTAAGTTTTTCAGTGCAACGCACTCATATACTATGTACTACACTGTGCATTTCGTGTAATGCGGGTTTTTCAGTAAATTCTAAGTTTTTCAGTGCAACTCACTCATATACTATGTACTACACTGTGCGTTTCTTATATTCTAAGTTTTTCAGTGCAACTCACTCATATACTATGTACTACACTGTGCGTTTCTTATATTCTAAGTTTTTCAGTGCAACTCACTCATATACTATGTACTACACTGTGCGTTTCTTATATTCTAAGTTTTTCAGTGCAACTCACTCATATACTATGTACTACACTGTGCGTTGCTTATATTCGAAGTTTTTCAGTGCAACTCACTCATATACTATGTACTACACTGTGCGTTTCTTATATTCTAAGTTTTTCAGTGCAACTCACTCATATACTATGTACTACAATGTGCGTTTCTTATATTCTAAGTTTTTCAGTGCAACTCACTCATATACTATGTACTACACTGTGCGTTTCTTATATTCTAAGTTTTTCAGTGCAACTCACTCATATACTATGTACTACACTGTGCGTTTCTTATATTCTAAGTTTTTCAGTGCAACTCACTCATATACTATGTACTACACTGTGCGTTTCTTATATTCTAAGTTTTTCAGTGCAACTCACTCATATACTATGTACTACACTGTGCGTTTTTTATATTCTAAGTTTTTCAGTGCAACGCACTCATATACTATGTACTACACTGTGCATTTCGTGTAATGCGGGTTTTTCAGTAAATTCTAAGTTTTTCAGTGCAACTCACTCATATACTATGTACTACACTGTGCGTTTCTTATATTCTAAGTTTTTCAGTGCAACTCACTCATATACTATGTACTACACTGTGCGTTTCTTATATTCTAAGTTTTTCAGTGCAACTCACTCATATACTATGTACTACACTGTGCGTTTCTTATATTCTAAGTTTTTCAGTGCAACTCACTCATATACTATGTACTACACTGTGCGTTGCTTATATTCGAAGTTTTTCAGTGCAACTCACTCATATACTATGTACTACACAGTGCGTTTCTTATATTCTAAGTTTTTCAGTGCAACTCACTCATATACTATGTACTACACTGTGCGTTTCTTATATTCTAAGTTTTTCAGTGCAACTCACTCATATACTATGTACTACAATGTGCGTTTCTTATATTCTAAGTTTTTCAGTGCAACTCACTCATATACTATGTACTACACTGTGCGTTTCTTATATTCTAAGTTTTTCAGTGCAACTCACTCATATACTATGTACTACACTGTGCGTTTCTTATATTCTAAGTTTTTCAGTGCAACTCACTCATATACTATGTACTACACTGTGCGTTTCTTATATTCTAAGTTTTTCAGTGCAACTCACTCATATACTATGTACTACACTGTGCGTTTCTTATATTCTAAGTTTTTCAGTGCAACTCACTCATATACTATGTACTACACTGTGCGTTTCTTATATTCTAAGTTTTTCAGTGCAACTCACTCTTATACTATGTACTACACTGTGCGTTTCTTATATTCTAAGTTTTTCAGTGCAACTCACTCATATACTATGTACTACACTGTGCGTTTCTTATATTCTAAGTTTTTCAGTGCAACTCACTCATATACTATGTACTACACTGTGCGTTTCTTATATTCTAAGTTTTTCAGTGCAACTCACTCATATACTATGTACTACACTGTGCGTTTCTTATATTCTAAGTTTTTCAGTGCAACTCACTCATATACTATGTACTACACTGTGCGTTTCTTATATTCTAAGTTTTTCAGTGCAACTCACTCATATACTATGTACTACACTGTGCGTTTCTTATATTCTAAGTTTTTCAGTGCAACTCACTCATATACTATGTACTACACTGTGCGTTTCTTATATTCTAAGTTTTTCAGTGCAACTCACTCATATACTATGTACTACACTGTGCGTTTCTTATATTCTAAGTTTTTCAGTGCAACTCACTCATATACTATGTACTACACTGTGCGTTTTTTATATTCTAAGTTTTTCAGTGCAACGCACTCATATACTATGTACTACACTGTGCATTTCGTGTAATGCGGGTTTTTCAGTAAATTCTAAGTTTTTCAGTGCAACTCACTCATATACTATGTACTACACTGTGCGTTTCTTATATTCTAAGTTTTTCAGTGCAACTCACTCATATACTATGTACTACACTGTGCGTTTCTTATATTCTAAGTTTTTCAGTGCAACTCACTCATATACTATGTACTACACTGTGCGTTTCTTATATTCTAAGTTTTTCAGTGCAACTCACTCATATACTATGTACTACACTGTGCGTTGCTTATATTCGAAGTTTTTCAGTGCAACTCACTCATATACTATGTACTACACTGTGCGTTTCTTATATTCTAAGTTTTTCAGTGCAACTCACTCATATACTATGTACTACAATGTGCGTTTCTTATATTCTAAGTTTTTCAGTGCAACTCACTCATATACTATGTACTACACTGTGCGTTTCTTATATTCTAAGTTTTTCAGTGCAACTCACTCATATACTATGTACTACACTGTGCGTTTCTTATATTCTAAGTTTTTCAGTGCAACTCACTCATATACTATGTACTACACTGTGCGTTTCTTATATTCTAAGTTTTTCAGTGCAACTCACTCATATACTATGTACTACACTGTGCGTTTTTTATATTCTAAGTTTTTCAGTGCAACGCACTCATATACTATGTACTACACTGTGCATTTCGTGTAATGCGGGTTTTTCAGTAAATTCTAAGTTTTTCAGTGCAACTCACTCATATACTATGTACTACACTGTGCGTTTCTTATATTCTAAGTTTTTCAGTGCAACTCACTCATATACTATGTACTACACTGTGCGTTTCTTATATTCTAAGTTTTTCAGTGCAACTCACTCATATACTATGTACTACACTGTGCGTTTCTTATATTCTAAGTTTTTCAGTGCAACTCACTCATATACTATGTACTACACTGTGCGTTGCTTATATTCGAAGTTTTTCAGTGCAACTCACTCATATACTATGTACTACACAGTGCGTTTCTTATATTCTAAGTTTTTCAGTGCAACTCACTCATATACTATGTACTACACTGTGCGTTTCTTATATTCTAAGTTTTTCAGTGCAACTCACTCATATACTATGTACTACAATGTGCGTTTCTTATATTCTAAGTTTTTCAGTGCAACTCACTCATATACTATGTACTACACTGTGCGTTTCTTATATTCTAAGTTTTTCAGTGCAACTCACTCATATACTATGTACTACACTGTGCGTTTCTTATATTCTAAGTTTTTCAGTGCAACTCACTCATATACTATGTACTACACTGTGCGTTTCTTATATTCTAAGTTTTTCAGTGCAACTCACTCATATACTATGTACTACACTGTGCGTTTCTTATATTCTAAGTTTTTCAGTGCAACTCACTCATATACTATGTACTACACTGTGCGTTTCTTATATTCTAAGTTTTTCAGTGCAACTCACTCTTATACTATGTACTACACTGTGCGTTTCTTATATTCTAAGTTTTTCAGTGCAACTCACTCATATACTATGTACTACACTGTGCGTTTCTTATATTCTAAGTTTTTCAGTGCAACTCACTCATATACTATGTACTACACTGTGCGTTTCTTATATTCTAAGTTTTTCAGTGCAACTCACTCATATACTATGTACTACACTGTGCGTTTCTTATATTCTAAGTTTTTCAGTGCAACTCACTCATATACTATGTACTACACTGTGCGTTTCTTATATTCTAAGTTTTTCAGTGCAACTCACTCATATACTATGTACTACACTGTGCGTTTCTTATATTCTAAGTTTTTCAGTGCAACTCACTCATATACTATGTACTACACTGTGCGTTTCTTATATTCTAAGTTTTTCAGTGCAACTCACTCATATACTATGTACTACACTGTGCGTTTCTTATATTCTAAGTTTTTCAGTGCAACTCACTCATATACTATGTACTACACTGTGCGTTTCTTATATTCTAAGTTTTTCAGTGCAACTCACTCATATACTATGTACTACACTGTGCATTTCTTGTAATGCGGGTTTTTCAGTAAATTCTAAGTTTTTCAGTGCAACTCACTCATATACTATGTACTACACTGTGCGTTTCTTATATTCTAAGTTTTTCAGTGCAACTCACTCATATACTATGTACTACACTGTGCGTTTCTTATATTCTAAGTTTTTCAGTGCAACTCACTCATATACTATGTACTACACTGTGCGTTTCTTATATTCTAAGTTTTTCAGTGCAACTCACTCATATACTATGTACTACACTGTGCGTTTCTTATATTCTAAGTTTTTCAGTGCAACTCACTCATATACTATGTACTACACTGTGCGTTTCTTATATTCTAAGTTTTTCAGTGCAACTCACTCATATACTATGTGCTACACTGTGCGTTTCTTATATTCTAAGTTTTTCAGTGCAACTCACTCATATACTATGTACTACACTGTGCGTTTCTTATATTCTAAGTTTTTCAGTGCAACTCACTCATATACTATGTACTACACTGTGCGTTTCTTATATTCTAAGTTTTTCAGTGCAACTAACTCATATACTATGTACTACACTGTGCGTTTCTTATATTCTAAGTTTTTCAGTGCAACTCACTCATATACTATGTACTACACTGTGCGTTTTTTATATTCTAAGTGTTTCAGTGCAACGCACTCATATACTATGTACTACACTGTGCATTTCGTGTAATGCGGGTTTTTCAGTAAATTCTAAGTTTTTCAGTGCAACTCACTCATATACTATGTACTACACTGTGCGTTTCTTATATTCTAAGTTTTTCAGTGCAACTCACTCATATACTATGTACTACACTGTGCATTTCTTGTAATGCGGGTTTTTCAGTAAATTCTAAGTTTTTCAGTGCAACTCACTCATATACTATGTACTACACTGTGCGTTTCTTATATTCTAAGTTTTTCAGTGCAACTCACTCATATACTATGTACTACACTGTGCGTTTCTTATATTCTAAGTTTTTCAGTGCAACTCACTCATATACTATGTACTACACTGTGCGTTTCTTATATTCTAAGTTTTTCAGTGCAACTCACTCATATACTATGTACTACACTGTGCGTTTCTTATATTCTAAGTTTTTCAGTGCAACTCACTCATATACTATGTACTACACTGTGCGTTTCTTATATTCTAAGTTTTTCAGTGCAACTCACTCATATACTATGTACTACACTGTGCGTTTCTTATATTCTAAGTTTTTCAGTGCAACTCACTCATATACTATGTACTACACTGTGCGTTTTTTATATTCTAAGTTTTTCAGTGCAACGCACTCATATACTATGTACTACACTGTGCATTTCGTGTAATGCGGGTTTTTCAGTAAATTCTAAGTTTTTCAGTGCAACTCACTCATATACTATGTACTACACTGTGCGTTTCTTATATTCTAAGTTTTTCAGTGCAACTCACTCATATACTATGTACTACACTGTGCGTTTCTTATATTCTAAGTTTTTCAGTGCAACTCACTCATATACTATGTACTACACTGTGCGTTTCTTATATTCTAAGTTTTTCAGTGCAACTCACTCATATACTATGTACTACACTGTGCGTTGCTTATATTCGAAGTTTTTCAGTGCAACTCACTCATATACTATGTACTACACAGTGCGTTTCTTATATTCTAAGTTTTTCAGTGCAACTCACTCATATACTATGTACTACACTGTGCGTTTCTTATATTCTAAGTTTTTCAGTGCAACTCACTCATATACTATGTACTACAATGTGCGTTTCTTATATTCTAAGTTTTTCAGTGCAACTCACTCATATACTATGTACTACACTGTGCGTTTCTTATATTCTAAGTTTTTCAGTGCAACTCACTCATATACTATGTACTACACTGTGCGTTTCTTATATTCTAAGTTTTTCAGTGCAACTCACTCATATACTATGTACTACACTGTGTGTTTCTTATATTCTAAGTTTTTCAGTGCAACTCACTCATATACTATGTACTACACTGTGCGTTTCTTATATTCTAAGTTTTTCAGTGCAACTCACTCATATACTATGTACTACACTGTGCGTTTCTTATATTCTAAGTTTTTCAGTGCAACTCACTCTTATACTATGTACTACACTGTGCGTTTCTTATATTCTAAGTTTTTCAGTGCAACTCACTCATATACTATGTACTACACTGTGCGTTTCTTATATTCTAAGTTTTTCAGTGCAACTCACTCATATACTATGTACTACACTGTGCGTTTCTTATATTCTAAGTTTTTCAGTGCAACTCACTCATATACTATGTACTACACTGTGCGTTTCTTATATTCTAAGTTTTTCAGTGCAACTCACTCATATACTATGTACTACACTGTGCGTTTCTTATATTCTAAGTTTTTCAGTGCAACTCACTCATATACTATGTACTACACTGTGCGTTTCTTATATTCTAAGTTTTTCAGTGCAACTCACTCATATACTATGTACTACACTGTGCGTTTCTTATATTCTAAGTTTTTCAGTGCAACTCACTCATATACTATGTACTACACTGTGCGTTTCTTATATTCTAAGTTTTTCAGTGCAACTCACTCATATACTATGTACTACACAGTGCGTTTTTTATATTCTAAGTTTTTCAGTGCAACGCACTCATATACTATGTACTACACTGTGCATTTCGTGTAATGCGGGTTTTTCAGTAAATTCTAAGTTTTTCAGTGCAACTCACTCATATACTATGTACTACACTGTGCGTTTCTTATATTCTAAGTTTTTCAGTGCAACTCACTCATATACTATGTACTACACTGTGCATTTCTTGTAATGCGGGTTTTTCAGTAAATTCTAAGTTTTTCAGTGCAACTCACTCATATACTATGTACTACACTGTGCGTTTCTTATATTCTAAGTTTTTCAGTGCAACTCACTCATATACTATGTACTACACTGTGCGTTTCTTATATTCTAAGTTTTTCAGTGCAACTCACTCATATACTATGTACTACACTGTGCGTTTCTTATATTCTAAGTTTTTCAGTGCAACTCACTCATATACTATGTACTACACTGTGCGTTTCTTATATTCTAAGTTTTTCAGTGCAACTCACTCATATACTATGTACTACACTGTGCATTTCTTGTAATGCGGGTTTTTCAGTAAATTCTAAGTTTTTCAGTGCAACTCACTCATATACTATGTACTACACTGTGCGTTTCTTATATTCTAAGTTTTTCAGTGCAACTCACTCATATACTATATACTACACTGTGCGTTTCTTATATTCTAAGTTTTTCAGTGCAACTCACTCATATACTATGTACTACACTGTGCGTTTTTTATATTCTAAGTTTTTCAGTGCAACTCACTCATATACTATGTACTACACTGTGCATTTCTTGTAATGCGGGTTTTTCAGTAAATTCTAAGTTTTTCAGTGCAACTCACTCATATACTATGTACTACACTGTGCGTTTCTTATATTCTAAGTTTTTCAGTGCAACTCACTCATATACTATGTACTACACTGTGCGTTTCTTATATTCTAAGTTTTTCAGTGCAACTCACTCATATACTATGTACTACACTGTGCGTTTCTTATATTCTAAGTTTTTCAGTGCAACTCACTCATATACTATGTACTACACTGTGCGTTTCTTATATTCTAAGTTTTTCAGTGCAACTCACTCATATACTATGTACTACACTGTGCGTTTTTTATATTCTAAGTTTTTCAGTGCAACGCACTCATATACTATGTACTACACTGTGCATTTCGTGTAATGCGGGTTTTTCAGTAAATTCTAAGTTTTTCAGTGCAACTCACTCATATACTATGTACTACACTGTGCGTTTCTTATATTCTAAGTTTTTCAGTGCAACTCACTCATATACTATGTACTACACTGTGCGTTTCTTATATTCTAAGTTTTTCAGTGCAACTCACTCATATACTATGTACTACACTGTGCGTTTCTTATATTCTAAGTTTTTCAGTGCAACTCACTCATATACTATGTACTACACTGTGCGTTGCTTATATTCGAAGTTTTTCAGTGCAACTCACTCATATACTATGTACTACACAGTGCGTTTCTTATATTCTAAGTTTTTCAGTGCAACTCACTCATATACTATGTACTACACTGTGCGTTTCTTATATTCTAAGTTTTTCAGTGCAACTCACTCATATACTATGTACTACAATGTGCGTTTCTTATATTCTAAGTTTTTCAGTGCAACTCACTCATATACTATGTACTACACTGTGCGTTTCTTATATTCTAAGTTTTTCAGTGCAACTCACTCATATACTATGTACTACACTGTGCGTTTCTTATATTCTAAGTTTTTCAGTGCAACTCACTCATATACTATGTACTACACTGTGTGTTTCTTATATTCTAAGTTTTTCAGTGCAACTCACTCATATACTATGTACTACACTGTGCGTTTCTTATATTCTAAGTTTTTCAGTGCAACTCACTCATATACTATGTACTACACTGTGCGTTTCTTATATTCTAAGTTTTTCAGTGCAACTCACTCTTATACTATGTACTACACTGTGCGTTTCTTATATTCTAAGTTTTTCAGTGCAACTCACTCATATACTATGTACTACACTGTGCGTTTCTTATATTCTAAGTTTTTCAGTGCAACTCACTCATATACTATGTACTACACTGTGCGTTTCTTATATTCTAAGTTTTTCAGTGCAACTCACTCATATACTATGTACTACACTGTGCGTTTCTTATATTCTAAGTTTTTCAGTGCAACTCACTCATATACTATGTACTACACTGTGCGTTTCTTATATTCTAAGTTTTTCAGTGCAACTCACTCATATACTATGTACTACACTGTGCGTTTCTTATATTCTAAGTTTTTCAGTGCAACTCACTCATATACTATGTACTACACTGTGCGTTTCTTATATTCTAAGTTTTTCAGTGCAACTCACTCATATACTATGTACTACACTGTGCGTTTCTTATATTCTAAGTTTTTCAGTGCAACTCACTCATATACTATGTACTACACAGTGCGTTTTTTATATTCTAAGTTTTTCAGTGCAACGCACTCATATACTATGTACTACACTGTGCATTTCGTGTAATGCGGGTTTTTCAGTAAATTCTAAGTTTTTCAGTGCAACTCACTCATATACTATGTACTACACTGTGCGTTTCTTATATTCTAAGTTTTTCAGTGCAACTCACTCATATACTATGTACTACACTGTGCATTTCTTGTAATGCGGGTTTTTCAGTAAATTCTAAGTTTTTCAGTGCAACTCACTCATATACTATGTACTACACTGTGCGTTTCTTATATTCTAAGTTTTTCAGTGCAACTCACTCATATACTATGTACTACACTGTGCGTTTCTTATATTCTAAGTTTTTCAGTGCAACTCACTCATATACTATGTACTACACTGTGCGTTTCTTATATTCTAAGTTTTTCAGTGCAACTCACTCATATACTATGTACTACACTGTGCGTTTCTTATATTCTAAGTTTTTCAGTGCAACTCACTCATATACTATGTACTACACTGTGCATTTCTTGTAATGCGGGTTTTTCAGTAAATTCTAAGTTTTTCAGTGCAACTCACTCATATACTATGTACTACACTGTGCGTTTCTTATATTCTAAGTTTTTCAGTGCAACTCACTCATATACTATGTACTACACTGTGCGTTTCTTATATTCTAAGTTTTTCAGTGCAACTCACTCATATACTATGTACTACACTGTGCGTTTTTTATATTCTAAGTTTTTCAGTGCAACTCACTCATATACTATGTACTACACTGTGCATTTCTTGTAATGCGGGTTTTTCAGTAAATTCTAAGTTTTTCAGTGCAACTCACTCATATACTATGTACTACACTGTGCGTTTCTTATATTCTAAGTTTTTCAGTGCAACTCACTCATATACTATGTACTACACTGTGCGTTTCTTATATTCTAAGTTTTTCAGTGCAACTCACTCATATACTATGTACTACACTGTGCGTTTCTTATATTCTAAGTTTTTCAGTGCAACTCACTCATATACTATGTACTACACTGTGCGTTTCTTATATTCTAAGTTTTTCAGTGCAACTCACTCATATACTATGTACTACACTGTGCGTTTCTTATATTCTAAGTTTTTCAGTGCAACTCACTCATATACTATGTACTACACTGTGCGTTTCTTATATTCTAAGTTTTTCAGTGCAACTCACTCATATACTATGTACTACACTGTGCGTTTCTTATATTCTAAGTTTTTCAGTGCAACTCACTCATATACTATGTACTACACTGTGCGTTTCTTATATTCTAAGTTTTTCAGTGCAACTCACTCTTATACTATGTACTACACTGTGCGTTTCTTATATTCTAAGTTTTTCAGTGCAACTCACTCATATACTATGTACTACACTGTGCGTTTCTTATATTCTAAGTTTTTCAGTGCAACTCACTCATATACTATGTACTACACTGTGCGTTTCTTATATTCTAAGTTTTTCAGTGCAACTCACTCATATACTATGTACTACACTGTGCGTTTCTTATATTCTAAGTTTTTCAGTGCAACTCACTCATATACTATGTACTACACTGTGCGTTTCTTATATTCTAAGTTTTTCAGTGCAACTCACTCATATACTATGTACTACACTGTGCGTTTCTTATATTCTAAGTTTTTCAGTGCAACTCACTCATATACTATGTACTACACTGTGCGTTTCTTATATTCTAAGTTTTTCAGTGCAACTCACTCATATACTATGTACTACACTGTGTGTTTCTTATATTCTAAGTTTTTCAGTGCAACTCACTCATATACTATGTACTACACTGTGCGTTTTTTATATTCTAAGTTTTTCAGTGCAACGCACTCATATACTATGTACTACACTGTGCATTTCGTGTAATGCGGGTTTTTCAGTAAATTCTAAGTTTTTCAGTGCAACTCACTCATATACTATGTACTACACTGTGCGTTTCTTATATTCTAAGTTTTTCAGTGCAACTCACTCATATACTATGTACTACACTGTGCGTTTCTTATATTCTAAGTTTTTCAGTGCAACTCACTCATATACTATGTACTACACTGTGCGTTTCTTATATTCTAAGTTTTTCAGTGCAACTCACTCATATACTATGTACTACACTGTGCGTTGCTTATATTCGAAGTTTTTCAGTGCAACTCACTCATATACTATGTACTACACAGTGCGTTTCTTATATTCTAAGTTTTTCAGTGCAACTCACTCATATACTATGTACTACACTGTGCGTTTCTTATATTCTAAGTTTTTCAGTGCAACTCACTCATATACTATGTACTACAATGTGCGTTTCTTATATTCTAAGTTTTTCAGTGCAACTCACTCATATACTATGTACTACACTGTGCGTTTCTTATATTCTAAGTTTTTCAGTGCAACTCACTCATATACTATGTACTACACTGTGCGTTTCTTATATTCTAAGTTTTTCAGTGCAACTCACTCATATACTATGTACTACACTGTGCGTTTCTTATATTCTAAGTTTTTCCGTGCAACTCACTCATATACTATGTACTACACTGTGCGTTTCTTATATTCTAAGTTTTTCAGTGCAACTCACTCATATACTATGTACTACACTGTGCGTTTCTTATATTCTAAGTTTTTCAGTGCAACTCACTCTTATACTATGTACTACACTGTGCGTTTCTTATATTCTAAGTTTTTCAGTGCAACTCACTCATATACTATGTACTACACTGTGCGTTTCTTATATTCTAAGTTTTTCAGTGCAACTCACTCATATACTATGTACTACACTGTGCGTTTCTTATATTCTAAGTTTTTCAGTGCAACTCACTCATATACTATGTACTACACTGTGCGTTTCTTATATTCTAAGTTTTTCAGTGCAACTCACTCATATACTATGTACTACACTGTGCGTTTCTTATATTCTAAGTTTTTCAGTGCAACTCACTCATATACTATGTACTACACTGTGCGTTTCTTATATTCTAAGTTTTTCAGTGCAACTCACTCATATACTATGTACTACACTCTGCGTTTCTTATATTCTAAGTTTTTCAGTGCAACTCACTCTTATACTATGTACTACACTGTGCGTTTCTTATATTCTAAGTCTTTCAGTGCAACTCACTCATATACTATGTACTACACTGTGCGTTTCTTATATTCTAAGTTTTTCAGTGCAACTCACTCATATACTATGTACTACACTGTGCGTTTCT
Organism: Mus caroli; assembly: GCF_978045245.1. Classification (NCBI taxonomy): domain Eukaryota; kingdom Metazoa; phylum Chordata; class Mammalia; order Rodentia; family Muridae; genus Mus; species Mus caroli. Next base: position 1,880,623 of record NW_028227279.1, on the reverse strand, counting down.
TATATTCTAAGTTTTTCAGTGCAACTCACTCATATACTATGTACTACACTGTGCATTTCTTGTAATGCGGGTTTTTCAGTAAATTCTAAGTTTTTCAGTGCAACTCACTCATATACTATGTACTACACTGTGCGTTTCTTATATTCTAAGTTTTTCAGTGCAACTCACTCATATACTATGTACTACACTGTGCGTTTCTTATATTCTAAGTTTTTCAGTGCAACTCACTCATATACTATGTACTACACTGTGCGTTTTTTATATTCTAAGTTTTTCAGTGCAACGCACTCATATACTATGTACTACACTGTGCATTTCGTGTAATGCGGGTTTTTCAGTAAATTCTAAGTTTTTCAGTGCAACTCACTCATATACTATGTACTACACTGTGCGTTTCTTATATTCTAAGTTTTTCAGTGCAACTCACTCATATACTATGTACTACACTGTGCGTTTCTTATATTCTAAGTTTTTCAGTGCAACTCACTCATATACTATGTACTACACTGTGCGTTGCTTATATTCGAAGTTTTTCAGTGCAACTCACTCATATACTATGTACTACACAGTGCGTTTCTTATATTCTAAGTTTTTCAGTGCAACTCACTCATATACTATGTACTACACAGTGCGTTTCTTATATTCTAAGTTTTTCAGTGCAACTCACTCATATACTATGTACTACACTGTGCGTTTCTTATATTCTAAGTTTTTCAGTGCAACTCACTCATATACTATGTACTACAATGTGCGTTTCTTATATTCTAAGTTTTTCAGTGCAACTCACTCATATACTATGTACTACACTGTGCGTTTCTTATATTCTAAGTTTTTCAGTGCAACTCACTCATATACTATGTACTACACTGTGCGTTTCTTATATTCTAAGTTTTTCAGTGCAACTCACTCATATACTATGTACTACACTGTGCGTTTCTTATATTCTAAGTTTTTCAGTGCAACTCACTCATATACTATGTACTACACTGTGCGTTTCTTATATTCTAAGTTTTTCAGTGCAACTCACTCATATACTATGTACTACACTGTGCGTTTCTTATATTCTAAGTTTTTCAGTGCAACTCACTCTTATACTATGTACTACACTGTGCGTTTCTTATATTCTAAGTTTTTCAGTGCAACTCACTCATATACTATGTACTACACTGTGCGTTTCTTATATTCTAAGTTTTTCAGTGCAACTCACTCATATACTATGTACTACACTGTGCGTTTCTTATATTCTAAGTTTTTCAGTGCAACTCACTCATATACTATGTACTACACTGTGCGTTTCTTATATTCTAAGTTTTTCAGTGCAACTCACTCATATACTATGTACTACACTGTGCGTTTCTTATATTCTAAGTTTTTCAGTGCAACTCACTCATATACTATGTACTACACTGTGCGTTTCTTATATTCTAAGTTTTTCAGTGCAACTCACTCATATACTATGTACTACACTGTGCGTTTCTTATATTCTAAGTTTTTCAGTGCAACTCACTCATATACTATGTACTACACTGTGCGTTTCTTATATTCTAAGTTTTTCAGTGCAACTCACTCATATACTATGTACTACACTGTGCATTTCTTGTAATGCGGGTTTTTCAGTAAATTCTAAGTTTTTCAGTGCAACTCACTCATATACTATGTACTACACTGTGCGTTTCTTATATTCTAAGTTTTTCAGTGCAACTCACTCATATACTATGTACTACACTGTGCGTTTCTTATATTCTAAGTTTTTCAGTGCAACTCACTCATATACTATGTACTACACTGTGTGTTTCTTATATTCTAAGTTTTTCAGTGCAACTCACTCATATACTATGTACTACACTGTGCGTTTCTTATATTCTAAGTTTTTCAGTGCAACTCACTCATATACTATGTACTACACTGTGCGTTTCTTATATTCTAAGTTTTTCAGTGCAACTCACTCATATACTATGTACTACACTGTGCGTTTCTTATATTCTAAGTTTTTCAGTGCAACTCACTCATATACTATGTACTACACTATGTGTTTCTTATATTCTAAGTTTTTCAGTGCAACTCACTCATATACTATGTACTACACTGTGCGTTTCTTATATTCTAAGATTTTCAGTGCAACTCACTCATATACTATGTACTACACTGTGCGTTTCTTATATTCTAAGTTTTTCAGTGCAACTCACTCATATACTATGTACTACACTCTGCGTTTCTTATATTCTAAGTTTTTCAGTGCAACTCACTCATATACTATGTACTACACTGTGCGTTTCTTATATTCTAAGTTTTTCAGTGCAACTCACTCATATACTATGTACTACACTGTGCGTTTCTTATATTCTAAGTTTTTCAGTGCAACTCACTCATATACTATGTACTACACTGTGCGTTTCTTATATTCTAAGATTTTCAGTGCAACTCACTCATATACTATGTACTACACTCTGCGTTTCTTATATTCTAAGTTTTTCAGTGCAACTCACTCTTATACTATGTACTACACTGTGCGTTTCTTATATTCTAAGTCTTTCAGTGCAACTCACTCATATACTATGTACTACACTGTGCGTTTCTTATATTCTAAGTTTTTCAGTGCAACTCACTCATATACTATGTACTACACTGTGCGTTTCCTATATTCTAAGTTTTTCAGTGCAACTCACTCATATACTATGTACTACACTGTGCGTTTCTTATATTCTAAGTTTTTCAGTGCAACTCACTCATATACTATGTACTACACTGTGCGTTTCTTATATTCTAAGTTTTTCAGTGCAACTCACTCATATACTATGTACTACACTGTGCGTTTCTTATATTCTAAGTTTTTCAGTGCAACTCACTCATATACTATGTACTACACTGTGCGTTTCTTATATTCTAAGTTTTTCAGTGCAACTCACTCATATACTATGTACTACACTGTGCGTTTTTTATATTCTAAGTTTTTCAGTGCAACGCACTCATATACTATGTACTACACTGTGCATTTCGTGTAATGCGGGTTTTTCAGTAAATTCTAAGTTTTTCAGTGCAACTCACTCATATACTATGTACTACACTGTGCGTTTCTTATATTCTAAGTTTTTCAGTGCAACTCACTCATATACTATGTACTACACTGTGCGTTTCTTATATTCTAAGTTTTTCAGTGCAACTCACTCATATACTATGTACTACACTGTGCGTTGCTTATATTCGAAGTTTTTCAGTGCAACTCACTCATATACTATGTACTACACAGTGCGTTTCTTATATTCTAAGTTTTTCAGTGCAACTCACTCATATACTATGTACTACACTGTGCGTTTCTTATATTCTAAGTTTTTCAGTGCAACTCACTCATATACTATGTACTACAATGTGCGTTTCTTATATTCTAAGTTTTTCAGTGCAACTCACTCATATACTATGTACTACACTGTGCGTTTCTTATATTCTAAGTTTTTCAGTGCAACTCACTCATATACTATGTACTACACTGTGCGTTTCTTATATTCTAAGTTTTTCAGTGCAACTCACTCATATACTATGTACTACACTGTGCGTTTCTTATATTCTAAGTTTTTCAGTGCAACTCACTCATATACTATGTACTACACTGTGCGTTTCTTATATTCTAAGTTTTTCAGTGCAACTCACTCATATACTATGTACTACACTGTGCGTTTCTTATATTCTAAGTTTTTCAGTGCAACTCACTCTTATACTATGTACTACACTGTGCGTTTCTTATATTCTAAGTTTTTCAGTGCAACTCACTCATATACTATGTACTACACTGTGCGTTTCTTATATTCTAAGTTTTTCAGTGCAACTCACTCATATACTATGTACTACACTGTGCGTTTCTTATATTCTAAGTTTTTCAGTGCAACTCACTCATATACTATGTACTACACTGTGCGTTTCTTATATTCTAAGTTTTTCAGTGCAACTCACTCATATACTATGTACTACACTGTGCGTTTCTTATATTCTAAGTTTTTCAGTGCAACTCACTCATATACTATGTACTACACTGTGCGTTTCTTATATTCTAAGTTTTTCAGTGCAACTCACTCATATACTATGTACTACACTGTGCGTTTCTTATATTCTAAGTTTTTCAGTGCAACTCACTCATATACTATGTACTACACTGTGCGTTTCTTATATTCTAAGTTTTTCAGTGCAACTCACTCATATACTATGTACTACACTGTGCGTTTTTTATATTCTAAGTTTTTCAGTGCAACGCACTCATATACTATGTACTACACTGTGCATTTCGTGTAATGCGGGTTTTTCAGTAAATTCTAAGTTTTTCAGTGCAACTCACTCATATACTATGTACTACACTGTGCGTTTCTTATATTCTAAGTTTTTCAGTGCAACTCACTCATATACTATGTACTACACTGTGCATTTCTTGTAATGCGGGTTTTTCAGTAAATTCTAAGTTTTTCAGTGCAACTCACTCATATACTATGTACTACACTGTGCGTTTCTTATATTCTAAGTTTTTCATTGCAACTCACTCATATACTATGTACTACACTGTGCGTTTCTTATATTCTAAGTTTTTCAGTGCAACTCACTCATATACTATGTACTACACTGTGCGTTTCTTATATTCTAAGTTTTTCAGTGCAACTCACTCATATACTATGTACTACACTGTGCGTTTCTTATATTCTAAGTTTTTCAGTGCAACTCACTCATATACTATGTACTACACTGTGCATTTATTGTAATGCGGGTTTTTCAGTAAATTCTAAGTTTTTCAGTGCAACTCACTCATATACTATGTACTACACTGTGCGTTTCTTATATTCTAAGTTTTTCAGTGCAACTCACTCATATACTATGTACTACACTGTGCGTTTCTTATATTCTAAGTTTTTCAGTGCAACTCACTCATATACTATGTACTACACTGTGCGTTTCTTATATTCTAAGTTTTTCAGTGCAACTCACTCATATACTATGTACTACACTGTGCATTTCTTGTAATGCGGGTTTTTCAGTAAATTCTAAGTTTTTCAGTGCAACTCACTCATATACTATGTACTACACTGTGCGTTTCTTATATTCTAAGTTTTTCAGTGCAACTCACTCATATACTATGTACTACACTGTGCGTTTCTTATATTCTAAGTTTTTCAGTGCAACTCACTCATATACTATGTACTACACTGTGCGTTTCTTATATTCTAAGTTTTTCAGTGCAACTCACTCATATACTATGTACTACACTGTGCGTTTCTTATATTCTAAGTTTTTCAGTGCAACTCACTCATATACTATGTACTACACTGTGCGTTTCTTATATTCTAAGTTTTTCAGTGCAACTCACTCATATACTATGTACTACACTGTGCGTTTCTTATATTCTAAGTTTTTCAGTGCAACTCACTCATATACTATGTACTACACTGTGCGTTTCTTATATTCTAAGGTTTTCAGTGCAACTCACTCATATACTATGTACTACACTGTGCGTTTCTTATATTCTAAGTTTTTCAGTGCAACTCACTCATATACTATGTACTACACTGTGCATTTCTTGTAATGCGGGTTTTTCAGTAAATTCTAAGTTTTTCAGTGCAACTCACTCATATACTATGTACTACACTGTGCGTTTCTTATATTCTAAGTTTTTCAGTGCAACTCACTCATATACTATGTACTACTCTGTGCGTTTCTTATATTCTAAGTTTTTCAGTGCAACTCACTCATATACTATGTACTACACTGTGCGTTTCTTATATTCTAAGTTTTTCAGTGCAACTCACTCATATACTATGTACTACACTGTGCGTTTCTTATATTCTAAGTTTTTCAGTGCAACTCACTCATATACTATGTACTACACTGTGCGTTTCTTATATTCTAAGTTTTTCAGTGCAACTCACTCATATACTATGTACTACACTGTGCGTTTTTTATATTCTAAGTTTTTCAGTGCAACGCACTCATATACTATGTACTACACTGTGCATTTCGTGTAATGCGGGTTTTTCAGTAAATTCTAAGTTTTTCAGTGCAACTCACTCATATACTATGTACTACACTGTGCGTTTCTTATATTCTAAGTTTTTCAGTGCAACTCACTCATATACTATGTACTACACTGTGCATTTCTTGTAATGCGGGTTTTTCAGTAAATTCTAAGTTTTTCAGTGCAACTCACTCATATACTATGTACTACACTGTGCGTTTCTTATATTCTAAGTTTTTCAGTGCAACTCACTCATATACTATGTACTACACTGTGCGTTTCTTATATTCTAAGTTTTTCAGTGCAGCTCACTCATATACTATGTACTACACTGTGCGTTTCTTATATTCTAAGTTTTTCAGTGCAACTCACTCATATACTATGTACTACACTGTGCGTTTCTTATATTCTAAGTTTTTCATTGCAACTCACTCATATACTATGTACTACACTGTGCGTTTCTTATATTCTAAGTTTTTCAGTGCAACTCACTCATATACTATGTACTACACTGTGCGTTTCTTATATTCTAAGTTTTTCAGTGCAACTCACTCATATACTATGTACTACACTGTGCGTTTCTTATATTCTAAGTTTTTCAGTGCAACTCACTCATATACTATGTACTACACTGTGCGTTTCTTATATTCTAAGTCTTTCAGTGCAACTCACTCATATACTATGTACTACACTGTGCGTTTCTTATATTCTAAGTTTTTCAGTGCAACTCACTCATATACTATGTACTACACTGTGCGTTTCTTATATTCTAAGTTTTTCAGTGCAACTCACTCATATACTATGTACTACACTGTGCATTTCTTGTAATGCGGGTTTTTCAGTAAATTCTAAGTTTTTCAGTGCAACTCACTCATATACTATGTACTACACTGTGCGTTTCTTATATTCTAAGTTTTTCAGTGCAACTCACTCATATACTATGTACTACACTGTGCGTTTCTTATATTCTAAGTTTTTCAGTGCAACTCACTCATATACTATGTACTACACTGTGCGTTTCTTATATTCTAAGTTTTTCAGTGCAACTCACTCATATACTATGTACTACACTGTGCGTTTCTTATATTCTAAGTTTTTCAGTGCAACTCACTCATATACTATGTACTACACTGTGCGTTTCTTATATTCTAAGTTTTTCAGTGCAACTCACTCATATACTATGTACTACACTGTGCGTTTCTTATATTCTAAGTTTTTCAGTGCAACTCACTCATATACTATGTACTACACTGTGCGTTTCTTATATTCTAAGTTTTTCAGTGCAACTCACTCATATACTATGTACTACACTGTGCGTTTCTTATATTCTAAGTTTTTCAGTGCAACTCACTCATATACTATGTACTACACTGTGCGTTTCTTATATTCTAAGTTTTTCAGTGCAACTCACTCATATACTATGTACTACACTGTGCGTTTTTTATATTCTAAGTTTTTCAGTGCAACGCACTCATATACTATGTACTACACTGTGCATTTCGTGTTATGCGGGTTTTTCAGTAAATTCTAAGTTTATCAGTGCAACTCACTCATATACTATGTACTACACTGTGCGTTTCTTATATTCTAAGTTTTTCAGTGCAACTCACTCATATACTATGTACTACACTGTGCATTTCTTGTAATGCGGGTTTTTCAGTAAATTCTAAGTTTTTCAGTGCAACTCACTCATATACTATGTACTACACTGTGCGTTTCTTATATTCTAAGTTTTTCAGTGCAACTCACTCATATACTATGTACTACACTGTGCGTTTCTTATATTCTAAATTTTTCAGTGCAACTCACTCATATACTATGTACTACACTGTGCGTTTCTTATATTCTAAGTTTTTCAGTGCAACTCACTCATATACTATGTACTACACTGTGCGTTTCTTATATTCTAAGTTTTTCAGTGCAACTCACTCATATACTATGTACTACACTGTGCTTTTCTTATATTCTAAGTTTTTCAGTGCAACTCACTCATATACTATGTACTACACTGTGCGTTTCTTATATTCTAAGTTTTTCAGTGCAACTCACTCATATACTATGTACTACACTGTGCGTTTCTTATATTCTAAGTTTTTCAGTGCAACTCACTCATATACTATGTACTACACTGTGCGTTTCTTATATTCTAAGTTTTTCAGTGCAACTCACTCATATACTATGTACTACACTGTGCGTTTCTTATATTCTAAGTTTTTCAGTGCAACTCACTCATATACTATGTACTACACTGTGCGTTTCTTATATTCTAAGTTTTTCAGTGCAACTCACTCATATACTATGTACTACACTGTGCGTTTCTTATATTCTAAGTTTTTCAGTGCAACTCACTCATATACTATGTACTACACTGTGCGTTTCTTATATTCTAAGTTTTTCAGTGCAACTCACTCATATACTATGTACTACACTGTGCGTTTCTTATATTCTAAGTTTTTCAGTGCAACTCACTCATATACTATGTACTACACTGTGCGTTTTTTATATTCTAAGTTTTTCAGTGCAACGCACTCATATACTATGTACTACACTGTGCATTTCGTGTAATGCGGGTTTTTCAGTAAATTCTAAGTTTTTCAGTGCAACTCACTCATATACTATGTACTACACTGTGCGTTTCTTATATTCTAAGTTTTTCAGTGCAACTCACTCATATACTATGTACTACACTGTGCGTTTCTTATATTCTAAGTTTTTCAGTGCAACTCACTCATATACTATGTACTACACTGTGCGTTGCTTATATTCGAAGTTTTTCAGTGCAACTCACTCATATACTATGTACTACACAGTGCGTTTCTTATATTCTAAGTTTTTCAGTGCAACTCACTCATATACTATGTACTACACAGTGCGTTTCTTATATTCTAAGTTTTTCAGTGCAACTCACTCATATACTATGTACTACACTGTGCGTTTCTTATATTCTAAGTTTTTCAGTGCAACTCACTCATATACTATGTACTACAATGTGCGTTTCTTATATTCTAAGTTTTTCAGTGCAACTCACTCATATACTATGTACTACACTGTGCGTTTCTTATATTCTAAGTTTTTCAGTGCAACTCACTCATATACTATGTACTACACTGTGCGTTTCTTATATTCTAAGTTTTTCAGTGCAACTCACTCATATACTATGTACTACACTGTGCGTTTCTTATATTCTAAGTTTTTCAGTGCAACTCACTCATATACTATGTACTACACTGTGCGTTTCTTATATTCTAAGTTTTTCAGTGCAACTCACTCATATACTATGTACTACACTGTGCGTTTCTTATATTCTAAGTTTTTCAGTGCAACTCACTCATATACTATGTACTACACTGTGCGTTTCTTATATTCTAAGTTTTTCAGTGCAACTCACTCATATACTATGTACTACACTGTGCGTTTCTTATATTCTAAGTTTTTCAGTGCAACTCACTCATATACTATGTACTACACTGTGCGTTTCTTATATTCTAAGTTTTTCAGTGCAACTCACTCATATACTATGTACTACACTGTGCGTTTCTTATATTCTAAGTTTTTCAGTGCAACTCACTCATATACTATGTACTACACTGTGCGTTTCTTATATTCTAAGTTTTTCAGTGCAACTCACTCATATACTATGTACTACACTGTGCGTTTCTTATATTCTAAGTTTTTCAGTGCAACTCACTCATATACTATGTACTACACTGTGCGTTTCTTATATTCTAAGTTTTTCAGTGCAACTCACTCATATACTATGTACTACACTGTGCGTTTCTTATATTCTAAGTTTTTCAGTGCAACTCACTCATATACTATGTACTACACTGTGCATTTCTTGTAATGCGGGTTTTTCAGTAAATTCTAAGTTTTTCAGTGCAACTCACTCATATACTATGTACTACACTGTGCGTTTCTTATATTCTAAGTTTTTCAGTGCAACTCACTCATATACTATGTACTACACTGTGCGTTTCTTATATTCTAAGTTTTTCAGTGCAACTCACTCATATACTATGTACTACACTGTGCGTTTCTTATATTCTAAGTTTTTCAGTGCAACTCACTCATATACTATGTACTACACTGTGCGTTTCTTATATTCTAAGTTTTTCAGTGCAACTCACTCATATACTATGTACTACACTGTGCGTTTCTTATATTCTAAGTTTTTCAGTGCAACTCACTCATATACTATGTACTACACTGTGCGTTTCTTATATTCTAAGTTTTTCAGTGCAACTCACTCATATACTATGTACTACACTGTGCGTTTTTTATATTCTAAGTTTTTCAGTGCAACGCACTCATATACTATGTACTACACTGTGCATTTCGTGTAATGCGGGTTTTTCAGTAAATTCTAAGTTTTTCAGTGCAACTCACTCATATACTATGTACTACACTGTGCGTTTCTTATATTCTAAGTTTTTCAGTGCAACTCACTCATATACTATGTACTACACTGTGCGTTTCTTATATTCTAAGTTTTTCAGTGCAACTCACTCATATACTATGTACTACACTGTGCGTTGCTTATATTCGAAGTTTTTCAGTGCAACTCACTCATATACTATGTACTACACAGTGCGTTTCTTATATTCTAAGTTTTTCAGTGCAACTCACTCATATACTATGTACTACACAGTGCGTTTCTTATATTCTAAGTTTTTCAGTGCAACTCACTCATATACAATGTACTACACTGTGCGTTTCTTATATTCTAAGTTTTTCAGTGCAACTCACTCATATACTATGTACTACAATGTGCGTTTCTTATATTCTAAGTTTTTCAGTGCAACTCACTCATATACTATGTACTACACTGTGCGTTTCTTATATTCTAAGTTTTTCAGTGCAACTCACTCATATACTATGTACTACACTGTGCGTTTCTTATATTCTAAGTTTTTCAGTGCAACTCACTCATATACTATGTACTACACTGTGCGTTTCTTATATTCTAAGTTTTTCAGTGCAACTCACTCATATACTATGTACTACACTGTGCGTTTCTTATATTCTAAGTTTTTCAGTGCAACTCACTCATATACTATGTACTACACTGTGCGTTTCTTATATTCTAAGTTTTTCAGTGCAACTCACTCATATACTATGTACTACACTGTGCGTTTCTTATATTCTAAGTTTTTCAGTGCAACTCACTCATATACTATGTACTACACTGTGCGTTTCTTATATTCTAAGTTTTTCAGTGCAACTCACTCATATACTATGTACTACACTGTGCGTTTCTTATATTCTAAGTTTTTCAGTGCAACTCACTCATATACTATGTACTACACTGTGCGTTTCTTATATTCTAAGTTTTTCAGTGCAACTCACTCATATACTATGTACTACACTGTGCGTTTCTTATATTCTAAGTTTTTCAGTGCAACTCACTCATATACTATGTACTACACTGTGCGTTTCTTATATTCTAAGTTTTTCAGTGCAACTCACTCATATACTATGTACTACACTGTGCATTTCTTGTAATGCGGGTTTTTCAGTAAATTCTAAGTTTTTCAGTGCAACTCACTCATATACTATGTACTACACTGTGCGTTTCTTATATTCTAAGTTTTTCAGTGCAACTCACTCATATACTATGTACTACACTGTGCGTTTCTTATATTCTAAGTTTTTCAGTGCAACTCACTCATATACTATGTACTACACTGTGCGTTTCTTATATTCTAAGTTTTTCAGTGCAACTCACTCATATACTATGTACTACACTGTGCGTTTCTTATATTCTAAGTTTTTCAGTGCAACTCACTCATATACTATGTACTACACTGTGCGTTTCTTATATTCTAAGTTTTTCAGTGCAACTCACTCATATACTATGTACTACACTGTGCGTTTTTTTGTATTCTAAGTTTTTCAGTGCAACGCACTCATATACTATGTACTACACTGTGCATTTCGTGTAATGCGGGTTTTTCAGTAAATTCTAAGTTTTTCAGTGCAACTCACTCATATACTATGTACTACACTGTGCGTTTCTTATATTCTAAGTTTTTCAGTGCAACTCACTCATATACTATGTACTACACTGTGCGTTTCTTATATTCTAAGTTTTTCAGTGCAACTCACTCATATACTATGTACTACACTGTGCGTTGCTTATATTCGAAGTTTTTCAGTGCAACTCACTCATATACTATGTACTACACAGTGCGTTTCTTATATTCTAAGTTTTTCAGTGCAACTCACTCATATACTATGTACTACACAGTGCGTTTCTTATATTCTAAGTTTTTCAGTGCAACTCACTCATATACTATGTACTACACTGTGCGTTTCTTATATTCTAAGTTTTTCAGTGCAACTCACTCATATACTATGTACTACAATGTGCGTTTCTTATATTCTAAGTTTTTCAGTGCAACTCACTCATATACTATGTACTACACTGTGCGTTTCTTATATTCTAAGTTTTTCAGTGCAACTCACTCATATACTATGTACTACACTGTGCGTTTCTTATATTCTAAGTTTTTCAGTGCAACTCACTCATATACTATGTACTACACTGTGTGTTTCTTATATTCTAAGTTTTTCAGTGCAACTCACTCATATACTATGTACTACACTGTGCGTTTCTTATATTCTAAGTTTTTCAGTGCAACTCACTCATATACTATGTACTACACTGTGCGTTTCTTATATTCTAAGTTTTTCAGTGCAACTCACTCTTATACTATGTACTACACTGTGCGTTTCTTATATTCTAAGTTTTTCAGTGCAACTCACTCATATACTATGTACTACACTGTGCGTTTCTTATATTCTAAGTTTTTCAGTGCAACTCACTCATATACTATGTACTACACTGTGCGTTTCTTATATTCTAAGTTTTTCAGTGCAACTCACTCATATACTATGTACTACACTGTGCGTTTCTTATATTCTAAGTTTTTCAGTGCAACTCACTCATATACTATGTACTACACTGTGCGTTTCTTATATTCTAAGTTTTTCAGTGCAACTCACTCATATACTATGTACTACACTGTGCGTTTCTTATATTCTAAGTTTTTCAGTGCAACTCACTCATATACTATGTACTACACTGTGCGTTTCTTATATTCTAAGTTTTTCAGTGCAACTCACTCATATACTATGTACTACACTGTGCGTTTCTTATATTCTAAGTTTTTCAGTGCAACTCACTCATATACTATGTACTACACTGTGCATTTCTTGTAATGCGGGTTTTTCAGTAAATTCTAAGTTTTTCAGTGCAACTCACTCATATACTATGTACTACACTGTGCGTTTCTTATATTCTAAGTTTTTCAGTGCAACTCACTCATATACTATGTACTACACTGTGCGTTTCTTATATTCTAAGTTTTTCAGTGCAACTCACTCATATACTATGTACTACACTGTGCGTTTCTTATATTCTAAGTTTTTCAGTGCAACTCACTCATATACTATGTACTACACTGTGCGTTTCTTATATTCTAAGTTTTTCAGTGCAACTCACTCATATACTATGTACTACACTGTGCGTTTCTTATATTCTAAGTTTTTCAGTGCAACTCACTCATATACTATGTACTACACTGTGCGTTTCTTATATTCTAAGTTTTTCAGTGCAACTCACTCATATACTATGTACTACACTGTGCGTTTCTTATATTCTAAGTTTTTCAGTGCAACTCACTCATATACTATGTACTACACTGTGCGTTTCTTATATTCTAAGATTTTCAGTGCAACTCACTCATATACTATGTACTACACTGTGCGTTTCTTATATTCTAAGTTTTTCAGTGCAACTCACTCATATACTATGTACTACACTCTGCGTTTCTTATATTCTAAGTTTTTCAGTGCAACTCACTCATATACTATGTACTACACTGTGCGTTTCTTATATTCTAAGTTTTTCAGTGCAACTCACTCATATACTATGTACTACACTGTGCGTTTCTTATATTCTAAGTTTTTCAGTGCAACTCACTCATATACTATGTACTACACTGTGCGTTTCTTATATTCTAAGTTTTTCAGTGCAACTCACTCATATACTATGTACTACACTCTGCGTTTCTTATATTCTAAGTTTTTCAGTGCAACTCACTCTTATACTATGTACTACACTGTGCGTTTCTTATATTCTAAGTCTTTCAGTGCAACTCACTCATATACTATGTACTACACTGTGCGTTTCTTATATTCTAAGTTTTTCAGTGCAACTCACTCATATACTATGTACTACACTGTGCGTTTCTTATATTCTAAGTTTTTCAGTGCAACTCACTCATATACTATGTACTACACTGTGCATTTCTTGTAATGCGGGTTTTTCAGTAAATTCTAAGTTTTTCAGTGCAACTCACTCATATACTATGTACTACACTGTGCGTTTCTTATATTCTAAGTTTTTCAGTGCAACTCACTCATATACTATGTACTACACTGTGCGTTTCTTATATTCTAAGTTTTTCAGTGCAACTCACTCATATACTATGTACTACACTGTGCGTTTCTTATATTCTAAGTTTTTCAGTGCAACTCACTCATATACTATGTACTACACTGTGCGTTTTTTATATTCTAAGTTTTTCAGTGCAACTCACTCATATACTATGTACTACACTGTGCGTTTCTTATATTCTAAGTTTTTCAGTGCAACTCACTCATATACTATGTACTACACTGTGCGTTTCTTATATTCTAAGTTTTTCAGTGCAACTCACTCATATACTATGTACTACACTGTGCGTTTCTTATATTCTAAGTTTTTCAGTGCAACTCACTCATATACTATGTACTACACTGTGCGTTTCTTATATTCTAAGTTTTTCAGTGCAACTCACTCATATACTATGTACTACACTGTGCGTTTCTTATATTCTAAGTTTTTCAGTGCAACTCACTCATATACTATGTACTACACTGTGCGTTTCTTATATTCTAAGTTTTTCAGTGCAACTCACTCATATACTATGTACTACACTGTGCGTTTCTTATATTCTAAGTTTTTCAGTGCAACTCACTCATATACTATGTACTACACTGTGCGTTTCTTATATTCTAAGTTTTTCAGTGCAACTCACTCATATACTATGTACTACACTGTGCGTTTCTTATATTCTAAGTTTTTCAGTGCAACTCACTCATATACTATGTACTACACTGTGCGTTTCTTATATTCTAAGTTTTTCAGTGCAACTCACTCATATACTATGTACTACACTGTGCGTTTCTTATATTCTAAGTTTTTCAGTGCAACTCACTCATATACTATGTACTACACTGTGCGTTTCTTATATTCTAAGTTTTTCAGTGCAACTCACTCATATACTATGTACTACACTGTGCGTTTCTTATATTCTAAGTTTTTCAGTGCAACTCACTCATATACTATGTACTACACTGTGCGTTTTTTATATTCTAAGTTTTTCAGTGCAACGCACTCATATACTATGTACTACACTGTGCATTTCGTGTAATGCGGGTTTTTCAGTAAATTCTAAGTTTTTCAGTGCAACTCACTCATATACTATGTACTACACTGTGCGTTTCTTATATTCTAAGTTTTTCAGTGCAACTCACTCATATACTATGTACTACACTGTGCGTTTCTTATATTCTAAGTTTTTCAGTGCAACTCACTCATATACTATGTACTACACTGTGCGTTTCTTATATTCTAAGTTTTTCAGTGCAACTCACTCATATACTATGTACTACACTGTGCGTTGCTTATATTCGAAGTTTTTCAGTGCAACTCACTCATATACTATGTACTACACAGTGCGTTTCTTATATTCTAAGTTTTTCAGTGCAACTCACTCATATACTATGTACTACACTGTGCGTTTCTTATATTCTAAGTTTTTCAGTGCAACTCACTCATATACTATGTACTACAATGTGCGTTTCTTATATTCTAAGTTTTTCAGTGCAACTCACTCATATACTATGTACTACACTGTGCGTTTCTTATATTCTAAGTTTTTCAGTGCAACTCACTCATATACTATGTACTACACTGTGCGTTTCTTATATTCTAAGTTTTTCAGTGCAACTCACTCATATACTATGTACTACACTGTGCGTTTCTTATATTCTAAGTTTTTCAGTGCAACTCACTCATATACTATGTACTACACTGTGCGTTTCTTATATTCTAAGTTTTTCAGTGCAACTCACTCATATACTATGTACTACACTGTGCGTTTCTTATATTCTAAGTTTTTCAGTGCAACTCACTCTTATACTATGTACTACACTGTGCGTTTCTTATATTCTAAGTTTTTCAGTGCAACTCACTCATATACTATGTACTACACTGTGCGTTTCTTATATTCTAAGTTTTTCAGTGCAACTCACTCATATACTATGTACTACACTGTGCGTTTCTTATATTCTCAGTTTTTCAGTGCAACTCACTCATATACAATGTACTACACTGTGCGTTTCTTATATTCTAAGTTTTTCAATGCAACTCACTCATATACTATGTACTACACTGTGCATTTCATGTAATGCGGGTTTTTCAGTAAATTCTAAGTTTTTCAGTGCAACTCACTCATATACTATGTACTACACTGTGCGTTTCTTATATTCTAAGTTTTTCAGTGCAACTCACTCATATACTATGTACTACACTGTGCGTTTCTTAAATTCTAAGTTTTTCAGTGCAACTCACTCATATACTATGTAATACACTGTGCGTTTCTTATATTCTAAGTTTTTCAGTGCAACTCACTCATATACTATGTACTACACTGTGCGTTTCTTATATTCTAAGTTTTTCAGTGCAACTCACTCATATACTATGTACTAAACTGTGCATTTATGTAATGCGGGTTTTTCAGTAAATTCTAAGTTTTTCAGTACAACTCACTCATATACTATGTACTACACTGTGCGTTTCTTATATTCTAAGTTTTTCAGTGCAACTCACTCATATACTATGTACTACACTGTGCGTTTCTTATATTCTAAGTTTTTCAGTGCAACTCACTCATATACTATGTACTACACTGTGCGTTTCTTATATTCTAAGTTTTTCAGTGCAACTCACTCTTATACTATGTACTACACTGTGCGTTTCTTATATTCTAAGTTTTTCAGTGCAACTCACTCATATACTATGTACTACACTGTGCGATTCTTATATTCTTAGTTTTTCAGTGCAACTCACTCATATACTATGTACTACACTGTGCGTTTCCTATATTCTAAGTTTTTCAGTGCAACTCACTCATATACTATGTACTACACTGTGCGTTTCTTATATTCTAAGTTTTTCAGTGCAACTCACTCATATACTATGTACTACACTGTGCGTTTCTTATATTCTAAGTTTTTCAGTGCAACTCACTCATATACTATGTACTACACTGTGCGTTTCTTATATTCTAAGTTTTTCAGTGCAACTCACTCATATACTATGTACTACACTGTGCATTTCGTGTAATGCGGGTTTTTCAGTAAATTCTAAGTTTTTCAGTGCAACTCACTCATATACTATGTACTACACTGTGCGTTTCTTATATTCTAAGTTTTTCAGTACAACTCACTCATATACTATGTACTACACTGTGCGTTTCTTATATTCTAAGTTTTTCAGTGCAACTCACTCATATACTATGTACTACACTGTGCGTTTCTTATATTCTAAGTTTTTCAGTGCAACTCACTCATATACTATGTACTACACTGGGCGTTTCTTAAATTCTAAGTTTTTCAGTGCCACTCACTCATATACTATGTACTACAATGTGCGTTTCTTATATTCTAAGTTTTTCAGTGCAACTCACTCATATACTATGTACTACACTGTGCGTTTCTTATATTCTAAGTTTTTCAGTGCAACTAACTCATATACTATGTACTACACTGTGCGTTTCTTATATTCTAAGTTTTTCAGTGCAACTCACTCTTATACTATGTACTACACTGTGCGTTTCTTAAATTCTAAGTTTTTCAGTGCAACTCACTCATATACTATGTACTACACTGTGCGTTTCTTATATTCTAAGTTTTTCAGTGCAACTCACTCATATACTATGTACTACACTGTGCGTTTCTTATATTCTAAGTTTTTCAGTGCAACTCACTCATATACTATGTACTACACTGTGCATTTCATGTAATTCGGGTTTTTCAGTAAATTCTAAGTTTTTCAGTGCAACTCACTCATATACTATGTACTACACTGTGCGTTTCTTATATTCTAAGTTTTTCAGTGCAACTCACTCATATACTATGTACTACACTGTGCGTTTCTTAAATTCTAAGTTTTTCAGTGCAACTCACTCATATACTATGTAATACACTGTGCGTTTCTTATATTCTAAGTTTTTCAGTGCAACTCACTCATATACTATGTACTACACTGTGCGTTTCTTATATTCTAAGTTTTTCAGTGCAACTCACTCATATACTATGTACTACACTGTGCGTTTCTTATATTCTAAGTTTTTCAGTGCAACTCACTCATATACTATGTACTACACTGTGCGTTTCTTATATTCTAAGTTTTTCAGTGCAACTCACTCATATACTATGTACTACACTGTGCGTTTCTTATATTCTAAGTTTTTCAGTGCAACTCACTCATATACTATGTACTAAACTGTGCATTTATGTAATGCGGGTTTTTCAGTAAATTCTAAGTTTTTCAGTACAACTCACTCATATACTATGTACTACACTGTGCGTTTCTTATATTCTAAGTTTTTCAGTGCAACTCACTCATATACTATGTACTACACTGTGCGTTTCCTATATTCTAAGTTTTTCAGTGCAACTCACTCATATACTATGTACTACACTGTGCGTTTCTTATATTCTAAGTTTTTCAGTGCAACTCACTCATATACTATGTACTACACTGTGCGTTTCTTATATTCTAAGTTTTTCAGTGCAACTCACTCATATACTATGTACTACAGTGTGCGTTTCTTATATTCTAAGTTTTTCAGTGCAACTCACTCATATACTATGTACTACACTGTGCGTTTCTTAAATTCTAAGTTTTTCAGTGCAACTCACTCATATACTATGTACTACACTGTGCGTTTCTTATATTCTAAGTTTTTCAGTGCAACTCACTCATATACTATGTACTACACTGTGCGTTTCTTATATTCTAAGTTTTTCAGTGCAACTCACTCTTATACTATGTACTACACTGTGCGTTTCTTATATTCTAAGTTTTTCAGTGCAACTCACTCATATACTATGTACTACACTGTGCGATTCTTATATTCTTAGTTTTTCAGTGCAACTCACTCATATACTATGTACTACACTGTGCGTTTCTTATATTCTAAGTTTTTCAGTGCAACTCACTCATATACTATGTACTACACTGTGCGTTTCTTATATTCTAAGTTTTTCAGTGCAACTCACTCATATACTATGTACTACAATGTGCATTTCGTGTAATGCGGATTTTTCAGTAAATTCTAAGTTTTTCAGTGCAACTCACTCATATACTATGTACTACACTGTGCGTTTCTTATATTCTAAGTTTTTCAGTACAACTCACTCATATACTATGTACTACACTGTGCGTTTCTTATATTCTAAGTTTTTCAGTGCAACTCACTCATATACTATGTACTACACTGTGCGTTTCTTATATTCTAAGTTTTTCAGTGCAACTCACTCATATACTATGTACTACACTGGGCGTTTCTTAAATTCTAAGTTTTTCAGTGCCACTCACTCATATACTATGTACTACAATGTGCGTTTCTTATATTCTAAGTTTTTCAGTGCAACTCACTCATATACTATGTACTACACTGTGCGTTTCTTATATTCTAAGTTTTTCAGTGCAACTAACTCATATACTATGTACTACACTGTGCGTTTCTTATATTCTAAGTTTTTCAGTGCAACTCACTCTTATACTATGTACTACACTGTGCGTTTCTTAAATTCTAAGTTTTTCAGTGCAACTCACTCATATACTATGTAATACACTGTGCGTTTCTTATATTATAAGTTTTTCAGTGCAACTCACTCATATACTATGTACTACACTGTGCGTTTCTTAAATTCTAAGTTTTTCAGTGCAACTCACTCATATACTATGTAATACACTGTGCGTTTCTTATATTCTAAGTTTTTCAGTGCAACTCACTCATATACTATGTACTACACTGTGCGTTTCTTATATTCTAAGTTTTTCAGTGCAACTCACTCATATACTATGTACTAAACTGTGCATTTCGTGTAATGCGGGTTTTTCAGTAAATTCTAAGTTTTTCAGTACAACTCACTCATATACTATGTACTACACTGTGCGTTTCTTATATTCTAAGTTTTTCAGTGCAACTCACTCATATACTATGTACTACACTGTGCGTTTCTTATATTCTAAGTTTTTCAGTGCAACTCACTCATATACTATGTACTACACTGTGCGTTTCTTATATTCTAAGTTTTTCAGTGCAACTCACTCATATACTATGTACTACACTGTGCGTTTCTTATATTCTAAGTTTTTCAGTGCAACTCACTCATATACTATGTACTACACTGTGCGTTTCTTATATTCTAAGTTTTTCAGTGCAACTCACTCATATACTATGTACTACACTGTGCGTTTCTTAAATTCTAATTTTTTCAGTGCAACTCACTCATATACTATGTAGTACACTGTGCGTTTCTTATATTCTAAGTTTTTCAGTGCAACTCACTCATATACTATGTACTACACTGTGCGTTTCTTATATTCTAAGTTTTTCAGTGCAACTCACTCATATACTATGTACTACACTGTGCGTTTCTTATATTCTAAATTTTTCAGTGCAACTCACTCATATACTATGTACTACACTGGGCGTTTCTTAAATTCTAAGTTTTTCAGTGCCACTCACTCATATACTATGTACTACAATGTGCGTTTCTTATATTCTAAGTTTTTCAGTGCAACTCACTCATATACTATGTACTACACTGTGCGTTTCTTATATTCTAAGTTTTTCAGTGCAACTCACTCTTATACTATGTACTACACTGTGCGTTTCTTATATTCTAAGTTTTTCAATGCAACTCACTCATATACTATGTACTACACTGTGCGTTTCTTATATTCTAAGTTTTTCAGTGCAACTCACTCATATACTATGTACTACACTGTGCGTTTCTTATATTCTCAGTTTTTCAGTGCAACTCACTCATATACTATGTAGTACACTGTGCGTTTCTTATATTCTCAGTTTTTCAGTGCAACTCACTCATATACTATGTACTACACTGTGCGTTTCTTATATTCTAAGTTTTTCAGTGCAACTCACTCATATACTATGTACTACACTGTGCGTTTCTTATATTCTAAGTTTTTCAGTGCAACTCACTCATATACTATGTACTACACTGTGCATTTCGTGTAATGCGGGTTTTTCAGTAAATTCTAAGTTTTTCAGTGCAACTCACTCATATACTATGTACTACACTGTGCGTTTCTTATATTCTAAGTTTTTCAGTACAACTCACTCATATACTATGTACTACACTGTGCGTTTCTTATATTCTAATTTTTTCAGTGCAACTCACTCATATACTATGTACTACACTGTGCGTTTCTTATATTCTAAGTTTTTCAGTGCAACTCACTCATATACTATGTACTACACTGGGCGTTTCTTAAATTGTATGTTTTTCAGTGCCACTCACTCATATACTATGTACTACAATGTGCGTTTCTTATATTCTAAGTTTTTCAGTGCAACTCACTCATATACTATGTACTACACTGTGCGTTTCTTATATTCTAAGTTTTTCAGTGCAACTAACTCATATACTATGTACTACACTGTGCGTTTCTTATATTCTAAGTTTTTCAGTGCAACTCACTCATATACTATGTACTACACTGTGCGTTTCTTAAATTCTAAGTTTTTCAGTGCAACTCACTCATATACTATGTAATACACTGTGTGTTTCTTATATTCTAAGTTTTTCAGTGCAACTCACTCATATACTATGTACTACACTGTGCGTTTCTTATATTCTAAGTTTTTCAGTGCAACTCACTCATATACTATGTACTAAACTGTGCATTTCGTGTAATGCGGGTTTTTCAGTAAATTCTAAGTTTTTCAGTACAACTCACTCATATACTATGTACTACACTGTGCGTTTCTTATATTCTAAGTTTTTCAGTGCAACTCACTCATATACTATGTACTACACTGTGCGTTTCTTATATTCTAAGTTTTTCAGTGCAACTCACTCATATACTATGTACTACACTGTGCGTTTCTTATATTCTAAGTTTTTCAGTGCAACTCACTCATATACTATGTACTACACTGTGCGTTTCTTATATTCTAAGTTTTTCAGTGCAACTCACTCATATACTATGTACTACACTGTGCGTTTCTTATATTCTAAGTTTTTCAGTGCAACTCACTCATATACTATGTACTACACTGTGCGTTTCTTAAATTCTAAGTTTTTCAGTGCAACTCACTCATATACTATGTACTACACTGTGCGTTTCTTATATTCTAAGTTTTTCAGTGCAACTCACTCATATACTATGTACTACACTGTGCGTTTCTTATATTCTAAGTTTTTCAGTGCAACTCACTCATATACTATGTACTACACTGTGCGTTTCTTAAATTCTAAGTTTTTCAGTGCAACTCAATCATATACTATGTACTACACTGTGCGTTTCTTATATTCTAAGTTTTTCAGTGCAACTCACTCATATACTATGTACTACACTGTGCGTTTCTTATATTCTAAGTTTTTCAGTGCAACTCACTCATATACTATGTACTACACTGTGCGTTTCTTATATTCTAAGTTTTTCATGCAACTCACTCATATACTATGTACTACACTGTGCATTTCGTGTAATGCGGGTTTTTCAGTAAATTCTAAGTTTTTCAGTGCAACTCACTCATATACTATGTACTACACTGTGCGTTTCTTATATTCTAAGTTTTTCAGTGCAACTCACTCATATACTATGTACTACACTGTGCGTTTCTTATATTCTAAGTTTTTCAGTGCAACTCACTCATATACTATGTACTACACTGTGCGTTTCTTATATTCTAAGTTTTTCAGTGCAACTCACTCATATACTATGTACTACACTGTGCGTTTCTTATATTCTAAGTTTTTCAGTGCAACTCACTCATATACTATGTACTACCCTGTGCGTTTCTTATATTCTAAGTTTTTCAGTGCAACTCACTCTTATACTATGTACTACACTGTGCGTTTCTTATATTCTAAGTTTTTCAGTGCAACTCACTCATATACTATGTACTACACTGTGCGTTTCTTATATTCTAAGTTTTTCAGTGCAACTCACTCATATACTATGTACTACACTGTGCGTTTCCTATATTCTAAGTTTTTCAGTGCAACTCACTCATATACTATGTACTACACTGTGCGTTTCTTATATTCTAAGTGTTTCAGTGCAACTCACTCATATACTATATACTACACTGTGCGTTTCTTATATTCTAAGTTTTTCAGTGCAACTCACTCATATACTATGTACTACACTGTGCGTTTCTTATATTCTAAGTTTTTCAGTGCAACTCACTCATATACTATGTACTACACTGTGCATTTCGTGTAATGCGGGTTTTTCAGTAAATTCTAAGTTTTTCAGTGCAACTCACTCATATACTATGTACTACACTGTGCGTTTCTTATATTCTAAGTTTTTCAGTACAACTCACTCATATACTATGTACTACACTGTGCGTTTCTTATATTCTAAGTTTTTCAGTGCAACTCACTCATATACTATGTACTACACTGGGCGTTTCTTAAATTCTAAGTTTTTCAGTGCCACTCACTCATATACTATGTACTACAATGTGCGTTTCTTATATTCTAAGTTTTTCAGTGCAACTCACTCATATACTATGTACTACACTGTGCGTTTCTTATATTCTAAGTTGTTCAGTGCAACTAACTCATATACTATGTACTACACTGTGCGTTTCTTATATTCTAAGTTTTTCAGTGCAACTCACTCATATACTATGTACTACACTGTGCGTTTCTTAAATTCTAAGTTTTTCAGTGCAACTCACTCATATACTATGTAATACACTGTGCGTTTCTTATATTCTAAGTTTTTCAGTGCAACTCACTCATATACTATGTACTACACTGTGCGTTTCTTAAATTCTAAGTTTTTCAGTGCAACTCACTCATATACTATGTAATACACTGTGCGTTTCTTATATTCTAAGTTTTTCAGTGCAACTCACTCATATACTATGTACTACACTGTGCGTTTCTTATATTCTAAGTTTTTCAGTGCAACTCACTCATATACTATGTACTAAACTGTGCATTTCGTGTAATGCGGGTTTTTCAGTAAATTCTAAGTTTTTCAGTACAACTCACTCATATACTATGTACTACACTGTGCGTTTCTTATATTCTAAGTTTTTCAGTGCAACTCACTCATATACTATGTACTACACTGTGCGTTTCTTATATTCTAAGTTTTTCAGTGCAACTCACTCATATACTATGTACTACACTGTGCGTTTCTTATATTCTAAGTTTTTCAGTGCAACTCACTCATATACTATGTACTACACTGTGCGTTTCTTATATTCTAAGTTTTTCAGTGCAACTCACTCATATACTATGTACTACACTGTGCGTTTCTTATATTCTAAGTTTTTCAGTGCAACTCACTCATATACTATGTACTACACTGTGCGTTTCTTAAATTCTAATTTTTTCAGTGCAACTCACTCATATACTATGTACTACACTGTGCGTTTCTTATATTCTAAGTTTTTCAGTGCAACTCACTCATATACTATGTACTACACTGTGCATTTCGTGTAATGCGGGTTTTTCAGTAAATTCTAAGTTTTTCAGTGCAACTCACTCATATACTATGTACTACACTGTGCGTTTCTTATATTCTAAGTTTTTCAGTACAACTCACTCATATACTATGTACTACACTGTGCGTTTCTTATATTCTAAGTTTTTCAGTGCAACTCACTCATATACTATGTACTACACTGGGCGTTTCTTAAATTCTAAGTTTTTCAGTGCCACTCACTCATATACTATGTACTACAATGTGCGTTTCTTATATTCTAAGTTTTTCAGTGCAACTCACTCATATACTATGTACTACACTGTGCGTTTCTTATATTCTAAGTTGTTCAGTGCAACTAACTCATATACTATGTACTACACTGTGCGTTTCTTATATTCTAAGTTTTTCAGTGCAACTCACTCATATACTATGTACTACACTGTGCGTTTCTTAAATTCTAAGTTTTTCAGTGCAACTCACTCATATACTATGTAATACACTGTGCGTTTCTTATATTCTAAGTTTTTCAGTGCAACTCACTCATATACTATGTACTACACTGTGCGTTTCTTAAATTCTAAGTTTTTCAGTGCAACTCACTCATATACTATGTAATACACTGTGCGTTTCTTATATTCTAAGTTTTTCAGTGCAACTCACTCATATACTATGTACTACACTGTGCGTTTCTTATATTCTAAGTTTTTCAGTGCAACTCACTCATATACTATGTACTAAACTGTGCATTTCGTGTAATGCGGGTTTTTCAGTAAATTCTAAGTTTTTCAGTACAACTCACTCATATACTATGTACTACACTGTGCGTTTCTTATATTCTCAGTTTTTCAGTGCAACTCACTCATATACTATGTACTACACTGTGCGTTTCTTATATTCTAAGTTTTTCAGTGCAACTCACTCATATACTATGTACTACACTGTGCGTTTCTTATATTCTAAGTTTTTCAGTGCAACTCACTCATATACTATGTACTACACTGTGCATTTCGTGTAATGCGGGTTTTTCAGTAAATTCTAAGTTTTTCAGTGCAACTCACTCATATACTATGTACTACACTGTGCGTTTCTTATATTCTAAGTTTTTCAGTACAACTCACTCATATACTATGTACTACACTGTGCGTTTCTTATATTCTAAGTTTTTCAGTGCAACTCACTCATATACTATGTACTACACTGTGCGTTTCTTATATTCTAAGTTTTTCAGTGCAACTCACTCATATACTATGTACTACACTGGGCGTTTCTTAAATTCTAAGTTTTTCAGTGCCACTCACTCATATACTATGTACTACAATGTGCGTTTCTTATATTCTAAGTTTTTCAGTGCAACTCACTCATATACTATGTACTACACTGTGCGTTTCTTATATTCTAAGTTTTTCAGTGCAACTAACTCATATACTATGTACTACACTGTGCGTTTCTTATATTCTAAGTTTTTCAGTGCAACTCACTCATATACTATGTACTACACTGTGCGTTTCTTAAATTCTAAGTTTTTCAGTGCAACTCACTCATATACTATGTAATACACTGTGCATTTCTTATATTCTAAGTTTTTCAGTGCAACTCACTCATATACTATGTACTACACTGTGCGTTTCTTAAATTCTAAGTTTTTCAGTGCAACTCACTCATATACTATGTAATACACTGTGCGTTTCTTATATTCTAAGTTTTTCAGTGCAACTCACTCATATACTATGTACTACACTGTGCGTTTCTTATATTCTAAGTTTTTCAGTGCAACTCACTCATATACTATGTACTAAACTGTGCATTTCGTGTAATGCGGGTTTTTCAGTAAATTCTAAGTTTTTCAGTACAACTCATTCATATACTATGTACTACACTGTGCGTTTCTTATATTCTAAGTTTTTCAGTGCAACTCACTCATATACTATGTACTACACTGTGCGTTTCTTATATTCTAAGTTTTTCAGTGCAACTCACTCATATACTATGTACTACACTGTGCGTTTCTTATATTCTAAGTTTTTCAGTGCAACTCACTCATATACTATGTACTACACTGTGCGTTTCTTATATTCTAAGTTGTTCAGTGCAACTCACTCATATACTATGTACTACACTGTGCGTTTCTTAAATTCTAAGTTTTTCAGTGCAACTCACTCATATACTATGTACTACACTGTGCGTTTCTTATATTCTAAGTTTTTCAGTGCAACTCACTCATATACTATGTACTACAAGGTGCGTTTCTTATATTCTAAGTTTTTCAGTGCAACTCACTCATATACTATGTACTACACTGTGCGTTTCTTAAATTCTAAGTTTTTCAGTGCAACTCACTCATATACTATGTACTACACTGTGCGTTTCTTATATTCTAAGTTTTTCAGTGCAACTCACTCATATACTATGTACTACACTGTGCGTTTCTTATATTCTAAGTTTTTCAGTGCAACTCACTCATATACTATGTACTACACTGTGCGTTTCTTATATTCTAAGTTTTTCATGCAACTCACTCATATACTATGTACTACACTGTGCATTTCGTGTAATGCGGGTTTTTCAGTAAATTCTAAGTTTTTCAGTGCAACTCACTCATATACTATGTACTACACTGTGCGTTTCTTATATTCTAAGTTTTTCAGTGCAACTCACTCATATATTATGTACTACACTGTGCGTTTCTTATATTCTAAGTTTTTCAGTGCAACTCACTCATATACTATGTACTACACTGTGCGTTTCTTATATTCTAAGTTTTTCAGTGCAACTCACTCATATACTATGTACTACACTGTGCGTTTCTTATATTCTAAGTTTTTCAGTGCAACTCACTCATATACTATGTACTACACTGTGCGTTTCTTATATTCTAAGTTTTTCAGTGCAACTCACTCATATACTATGTACTACACTGTGCGTTTCTTATATTCTAAGTTTTTCAGTGCAACTCACTCATATACTATGTACTACACTGTGCGTTTCTTATATTCTAAGTTTTTCAGTGCAACTCACTCATATACTATGTACTACACTGTGCGTTTCTTATATTCTAAGTTTTTCAGTGCAACTCACTCATATACTATGTACTACACTGTGCGTTTCTTATATTCTAAGTTTTTCAGTGCAACTCACTCATATACTATGTACTACACTGTGCGTTTCTTATATTCTAAGTTTTTCAGTGCAACTCACTCATATACTATGTACTACACTGTGCGTTTCTTATATTCTAAGTTTTTCAGTGCAACTCACTCATATACTATGTACTACACTGTGCGTTTCTTATATTCTAAGTTTTTCAGTGCAACTCACTCATATACTATGTACTACACTGTGCGTTTTCTATATTCTAAGTTTTTCAGTGCAACTCACTCATATACTATGTACTACACTGTGCGTTTCTTATATTCTAAGTTTTTCAGTGCAACTCACTCATATACTATGTACTACACTGTGCGTTTCTTATATTCTAAGTTTTTCAGTGCAACTCACTCATATACTATGTACTACACTGTGCGTTTCTTATATTCTAAGTTTTTCAGTGCAACTCACTCATATACTATGTACTACACTGTGCGTTTCTTATATTCTAAGTTTTTCATGCAACTCACTCATATACTATGTACTACACTGTGCATTTCGTGTAATGCGGGTTTTACAGTAAATTCTAAGTTTTTAAGTGCAACTCACTCATATACTATGTACTACACTGTGCGTTTCTTATATTCTAAGTTTTTCAGTGCAACTCACTCATATACTATGTACTACACTGTGCGTTTCTAATATTCTAAGTTTTTCAGTGCAACTCACTCATATACTATGTACTACACTGTGCGTTTCTTATATTCTAAGTTTTTCAGTGCAACTCACTCATATACTATGTACTACACTGTGCGTTTCTTATATTCTAAGTTTTTCAGTGCAACTCACTCATATACTATGTACTACACTGTGCGTTTCTTATATTCTAAGTTTTTCAGTGCAACTCACTCATATACTATGTACTACACTGTGCGTTTCTTATATTCTAAGTTTTTCAGTGCAACTCACTCATATACTATGTACTACACTGTGCGTTTCTTAAATTCTAAGTTTTTCAGTGCAACTCACTCATATACTATGTACTACACTGTGCGTTTCTGATATTCTAAGTTTTTCAGTGCAACTCACTCATATACTATGTACTACACTGTGCGTTTCTGATATTCTAAGTTTTTCAGTGCAACTCACTCATATACTATGTACTACACTGTGCGTTTCTTATATTCTAAGTTTTTCAGTGCAACTCACTCTTATACTATGTACTACACTGTGCGTTTCTTATATTCTAAGTTTTTCAGTGCAACTCACTCATATACTATGTACTACACTGTGCGTTTCTTATATTCTAAGTTTTTCAGTGCAACTCACTCATATACTATGTACTACACTGTGCGTTTCTTATATTCTAAGTTTTTCAGTGCAACTCACTCATATACTATGTACTACACTGTGCGTTTCTTATATTCTAAGTTTTTCAGTGCAACTCACTCATATACTATGTACTACACTGTGCGTTTCTTATATTCTAAGTTTTTCAGTGCAACTCACTCATATACTATGTACTACACTGTGCGTTTCCTATATTCTAAGTTTTTCAGTGCAACTCACTCATATACTATGTACTACACTGTGCGTTTCTTATATTCTAAGTTTTTCAGTGCAACTCACTCATATACTATGTACTACACTGTGCGTTTCTTATATTCTAAGTTTTTCAGTGCAACTCACTCATATACTATGTACTACACTGTGCGTTTCTTATATTCTAAGTTTTTCAGTGCAACTCACTCATATACTATGTACTACACTGTGCGTTTCTTATATTCTAAGTTTTTCATGCAACTCACTCATATACTATGTACTACACTGTGCATTTCGTGTAATGCGGGTTTTACAGTAAATTCTAAGTTTTTAAGTGCAACTCACTCATATACTATGTACTACACTGTGCGTTTCTTATATTCTAAGTTTTTCAGTGTAACTCACTCATATACTATGTACTACACTGTGCGTTTCTAATATTCTAAGTTTTTCAGTGCAACTCACTCATATACTATGTACTACACTGTGCGTTTCTTATATTCTAAGTTTTTCAGTGCAACTCACTCATATACTATGTACTACACTGTGCGTTTCTTATATTCTAAGTTTTTCAGTGCAACTCACTCATATACTATGTACTACACTGTGCGTTTCTTATATTCTAAGTTTTTCAGTGCAACTCACTCATATACTATGTACTACACTGTGCGTTTCTTATATTCTAAGTTTTCAGTGCAACTCACTCATATACTATGTACTACACTGTGCGTTTCTTAAATTCTAAGTTTTTCAGTGCAACTCACTCATATACTATGTACTACACTGTGCGTTTCTGATATTCTAAGTTTTTCAGTGCAACTCACTCATATACTATGTACTACACTGTGCGTTTCTGATATTCTAAGTTTTTCAGTGCAACTCACTCATATACTATGTACTACACTGTGCGTTTCTTATATTCTAAGTTTTTCAGTGCAACTCACTCTTATACTATGTACTACACTGTGCGTTTCTTATATTCTAAGTTTTTCAGTGCAACTCACTCATATACTATGTACTACACTGTGCGTTTCTTATATTCTAAGTTTTTCAGTGCAACTCACTCATATACTATGTACTACACTGTGCGTTTCCTATATTCTAAGTTTTTCAGTGCAACTCACTCATATACTATGACTACACTGTGCGTTTCTTATATTCTAAGTTTTTCAGTGCAACTCACTCATATACTATGTACTACACTGTGCGTTTCTTATATTCTAAGTTTTTCAGTGCAACTCACTCATATACTATGTACTACACTGTGCATTTCGTGTAATGCGGGTTTTTCAGTAAATTCTAAGTTTTTCAGTGCAACTCACTCATATACTATGTACTACACTGTGCGTTTCTTATATTCTAAGTTTTTCAGTACAACTCACTCATATACTATGTACTACACTGTGCATTTCTTATATTCTAAGTTTTTCAGTGCAACTCACTCATATACTATGTACTACACTGTGCGTTTCTTATATTCTAAGTTTTTCAGTGCAACTCACTCATATACTATGTACTACACTGGGCGTTTCTTAAATTCTAAGTTTTTCAGTGCCACTCACTCATATACTATGTACTACAATGTGCGTTTCTTATATTCTAAGTTTTTCAGTGCAACTCACTCATATACTATGTACTACACTGTGCGTTTCTTATATTCTAAGTTTTTCAGTGCAACTCACTCATATACTATGTACTACACTGTGCGTTTCTTATATTCTAAGTTTTTCAGTGCAACTCACTCATATACTATGTACTACACTGTGCGTTTCTTATATTCTAAGTTTTTCAATGCAACTCACTCATATACTATGTACTACACTGTGCGTTTCTTATATTCTAAGTTTTTCAGTGCAACTCACTCATATACTATGTACTACACTGTGCGTTTCTTATATTCTAAGTTTTTCAGTGCAACTCACTCATATACTATGTTCTACACTGTGCGTTTCTTATATTCTAAGTTTTTCAGTGCAACTCACTCTTATACTATGTACTACACTGTGCGTTTCTTATATTCTAAGTTTTTCAGTGCAACTCACTCATATACTATGTACTACACTGTGCGTTTCTTATATTCTAAGTTTTTCAGTGCAAATCACTCATATACTATGTACTACACTGTGCGTTTCCTATATTCCAAGTTTTTCAGTGCAACTCACTCATATACTATGTACTACACTGTGCGTTTCTTATATTCTAAGTTTTTCAGTGCAACTCACTCATATACTATGTACTACACTGTGCGTTTCTTATATTCTAAGTTTTTCAGTGCAACTCACTCATATACTATGTACTACACTGTGCATTTCGTGTAATGCGGGTTTTTCAGTAAATTCTAAGTTTTTCAGTGCAACTCACTCATATACTATGTACTACACTGTGCGTTTCTTATATTCTAAGTTTTTCAGTACAACTCACTCATATACTATGTACTACACTGTGCGTTTCTTATATTCTAAGTTTTTCAGTGCAACTCACTCATATACTATGTACTACACTGTGCGTTTCTTATATTCTAAGTTTTTCAGTGCAACTCACTCATATACTATGTACTACACTGGGCGTTTCTTAAATTCTAAGTTTTTCAGTGCCACTCACTCATATACTATGTACTACAATGTGCGTTTCTTATATTCTAAGTTTTTCAGTGCAACTCACTCATATACTATGTACTACACTGTGCGTTTCTTATATTCTAAGTTTTTCAGTGCAACTAACTCATATACTATGTACTACACTGTGCGTTTCTTATATTCTAAGTTTTTCAGTGCAACTCACTCATATACTATGTACTACACTGTGCGTTTCTTATATTCTAAGTTTTTCAGTGCAACTCACTCATATACTATGTACTACACTGTGCGTTTCTTATATTCTAAGTTTTTCAGTGAAACTCACTCATATACTATGTACTACACTGTGCGTTTCTTATATTCTAAGTTTTTCAGTGCAACTCACTCATATACTATGTACTACACTGTGCGTTTCTTAAATTCTAAGTTTTTCAGTGCAACTCACTCATATACTATGTACTACACTGTGCGTTTCTTATATTCTAAGTTTTTCAGTGCAACTCACTCATATACTATGTACTACACTGTGCGTTTCTTATATTCTAAGTTTTTCAGTGCAACTCACTCATATACTATGTACTACACTGTGCGTTTCTTATATTTTAAGTTTTTCAGTGCAACTCACTCATATACTATGTACTACACTGTGCGTTTCTTATATTCTAAGTTTTTCAGTGCAACTCACTCATATACTATGTACTACACTGTGCGTTTCTTAAATTCTAAGTTTTTCAGTGCAACTCACTCATATACTATGTACTACACTGTGCGTTTCTTATATTCTAAGTTTTTCAGTGCAACTCACTCATATACTTTGTACTACACTGTGCATTTCGTGTAATGCAGGTTTTTCAGTAAATTCTAAGTTTTTCAGTGCAACTCACTCATATACTATGTACTACACTGTGCGTTTCTTATATTCTAAGTTTTTCAGTGCAACTCACTCATATACTATGTACTACACTGTGCGTTTCTTATATTCTAAGTTTTTCAGTGCAACTCACTCATATACTATGTACTACACTGTGCGTTTCTTATATTCTAAGTTGTTCAGTGCAACTCTCTCATATACTATGTATTACACTGTGCGTTTCTTATATTCTAAGTTTTTCAGTGCAACTCACTCATATACTTTGTACTACACTGTGCTTTTCTTATATTCTAAGTTTTTCAGTGCCACTCACTCATATACTATGTACTACACTGGGCGTTTCTTAAATTCTAAGTTTTTCAGTGCCACTCACTCATATACTATGTACTACAATGTGCGTTTCTTATATTCTAAGTTTTTCAGTGCAACTCACTCATATACTATGTACTACACTGTGCGTTTCTTATATTCTAAGTTTTTCAGTGCAACTCACTCATATACTATGTTCTACACTGTGCGTTTCTTATATTCTAAGTTTTTCAGTGCAACTCACTCTTATACTATGTACTACACTGTGCGTTTCTTATATTCTAAGTTTTTCAGTGCAACTCACTCATATACTATGTACTACACTGTGCGTTTCTTATATTCTAAGTTTTTCAGTGCAAATCACTCATATACTATGTACTACACTGTGCGTTTCCTATATTCCAAGTTTTTCAGTGCAACTCACTCATATACTATGTACTACACTGTGCGTTTCTTATATTCTAAGTTTTTCAGTGCAACTCACTCATATACTATGTACTACACTGTGCGTTTCTTATATTCTAAGTTTTTCAGTGCAACTCACTCATATACTATGTACTACACTGTGCATTTCGTGTAATGCGGGTTTTTCAGTAAATTCTAAGTTTTTCAGTGCAACTCACTCATATACTATGTACTACACTGTGCGTTTCTTATATTCTAAGTTTTTCAGTACAACTCACTCATATACTATGTACTACACTGTGCGTTTCTTATATTCTAAGTTTTTCAGTGCAACTCACTCATATACTATGTACTACACTGTGCGTTTCTTATATTCTAAGTTTTTCAGTGCAACTCACTCATATACTATGTACTACACTGGGCGTTTCTTAAATTCTAAGTTTTTCAGTGCCACTCACTCATATACTATGTACTACAATGTGCGTTTCTTATATTCTAAGTTTTTCAGTGCAACTCACTCATATACTATGTACTACACTGTGCGTTTCTTATATTCTAAGTTTTTCAGTGCAACTAACTCATATACTATGTACTACACTGTGCGTTTCTTATATTCTAAGTTTTTCAGTGCAACTCACTCATATACTATGTACTACACTGTGCGTTTCTTATATTCTAAGTTTTTCAGTGCAACTCACTCATATACTATGTACTACACTGTGCGTTTCTTATATTCTAAGTTTTTCAGTGAAACTCACTCATATACTATGTACTACACTGTGCGTTTCTTATATTCTAAGTTTTTCAGTGCAACTCACTCATATACTATGTACTACACTGTGCGTTTCTTAAATTCTAAGTTTTTCAGTGCAACTCACTCATATACTATGTACTACACTGTGCGTTTCTTATATTCTAAGTTTTTCAGTGCAACTCACTCATATACTATGTACTACACTGTGCGTTTCTTATATTCTAAGTTTTTCAGTGCAACTCACTCATATACTTTGTACTACACTGTGCATTTCGTGTAATGCAGGTTTTTCAGTAAATTCTAAGTTTTTCAGTGCAACTCACTCATATACTATGTACTACACTGTGCGTTTCTTATATTCTAAGTTTTTCAGTGCAACTCACTCATATACTATGTACTACACTGTGCGTTTCTTATATTCTAAGTTTTTCAGTGCAACTCACTCATATACTATGTACTACACTGTGCGTTTCTTATATTCTAAGTTGTTCAGTGCAACTCTCTCATATACTATGTATTACACTGTGCGTTTCTTATATTCTAAGTTTTTCAGTGCAACTCACTCATATACTTTGTACTACACTGTGCTTTTCTTATATTCTAAGTTTTTCAGTGCAACTCACTCATATACTTTGTACTACACTGTGCTTTTCTTATATTCTGGTTTTTCAGTGCAACTCACTCATATAATATGTACTACACTGTGCGTTTCTTATATTCTAAGTTTTTCAGTGCAACTCACTCATATACTATGTACTACACTGTGCGTTTCTTATATTCTAAGTTTTTCAGTGCAACTCACTCATATACTATGTACTACACTGTGCGTTTCTTATATTCTAAGTTTTTCAGTGCAACTCACTCATATACTATGTACTACACTGTGCATTTCGTGTAATGCGGGTTTTTCAGTAAATTCTAAGTTTTTCAGTGCAACTCACTCATATACTATGTACTACACTGTGCGTTTCTTATATTCTAAGTTTTTCAGTACAACTCACTCATATACTCTGTACTACACTGTGCGTTTCTTATATTCTAAGTTTTTCAGTGCAACTCACTCATATACTATGTACTACACTGTGCGTTTCTTATATTCTAAGTTTTTCAGTGCAACTCACTCATATACTATGTACTACACTGGGCGTTTCTTAAATTCTAAGTTTTTCAGTGCCACTCACTCATATACTATGTACTACAATGTGCGTTTCTTATATTCTAAGTTTTTCAGTGCAACTCACTCATATACTATGTACTACACTGTGCGTTTCTTATATTCTAAGTTTTTCAGTGCAACTAACTCATATACTATGTACTACACTGTGCGTTTCTTATATTCTAAGTTTTTCAGTGCAACTCACTCATATACTATGTACTACACTGTGCGTTTCTTATATTCTAAGTTTTTCAGTGCAACTCACTCATATACTATGTACTACACTGTGCATTTCGTGTAATGCAGGTTTTTCAGTAAATTCTAAGTTTTTCAGTGCAACTCACTCATATACTATGTACTACACTGTGCGTTTCTTATATTCTAAGTTTTTCAGTGCAACTCACTCATATACTATGTACTACACTGTGCGTTTCTGATATTCTAAGTTTTTCAGTGCAACTCACTCATATACTATGTACTACACTGTGCGTTTCTTATATTCTAAGTTTTTCAGTGCAACTCACTCTTATACTATGTACTACACTGTGCGTTTCTTATATTCTAAGTTTTTCAGTGCAACTCACTCATATACTATGTACTACACTGTGCGTTTCTTATATTCTAAGTTTTTCAGTGCAACTCACTCATATTCTATGTACTACACTGTGCGTTTCCTATATTCTAAGTTTTTCAGTGCAACTCACTCATATACTATGTACTACACTGTGCGTTTCTTATATTCTAAGTTTTTCAGTGCAACTCACTCATATACTATGTACTACACTGTGCGTTTCTTATATTCTAAGTTTTTCAGTGCAACTCACTCATATACTATGTACTACACTGTGCGTTTCTTATATTCTAAGTGTTTCAGTGCAACTCACTCATATACTATGTACTACACTGTGCATTTCGTGTAATGCGGGTTTTTCAGTATATTCTAAGTTTTTCAGTGCAACTCACTCATATACTATGTACTACACTGTGCGTTTCTTATATTCTAAGTTTTTCAGTACAACTCACTCATATACTATGTACTACACTGTGCGTTTCTTATATTCTAAGTTTTTCAGTGCAACTCACTCATATACTATGTACTACACTGTGCGTTTCTTATATTCTAAGTTTTTCAGTGCAACTCACTCATATACTATGTACTACACTGGGCGTTTCTTAAATTCTAAGTTTTTCAGTGCCACTCACTCATATACTATGTACTACAATGTGCGTTTCTTATATTCTAAGTTTTTCAGTGCAACTCACTCATATACTATGTACTACACTGTGCGTTTCTTATATTCTAAGTTTTTCAGTGCAACTCACTCATATACTATGTACTACACTGTGCGTTTCTTATATTCTAAGTTTTTCAGTGCAACTCACTCATATACTATGTACTACACTGTGCGTTTCTTATATTCTAAGTTTTTCAGTGCAACTCACTCATATACTATGTACTACACTGTGCGTTTCTTATATTCTAAGTTTTTCAGTGCAACTCACTCATATACTATGTACTACACTGTGCATTTCGTGTAATGCGGGTTTTTCAGTAAATTCTAAGTTTTTCAGTGCAACTCACTCATATACTATGTACTACACTGTGCGTTTCTTATATTCTAAGTTTTTCAGTACAACTCACTCATATACTATGTACTACACTGTGCGTTTCTTATATTCAAAGTTTTTCAGTGCAACTCACTCATATACTATGTACTACACTGTGCGTTTCTTATATTCTAAGTTTTTCAGTGCAACTCACTCATATACTATGTACTACACTGGGCGTTTCTTAAATTCTAAGTTTTTCAGTGCCACTCACTCATATACTATGTACTACAATGTGCGTTTCTTATATTCTAAGTTTTTCAGTGCAACTCAC
Source organism: Mus caroli (assembly GCF_978045245.1). NCBI lineage: Eukaryota > Metazoa > Chordata > Mammalia > Rodentia > Muridae > Mus > Mus caroli. Next base: position 1,843,232 of record NW_028227279.1, on the reverse strand, counting down.
TCATATACTATGTACTACACTGTGCGTTTCTTATATTCTAAGTTTTTCAGTGCAACTAACTCATATACTATGTACTACACTGTGCGTTTCTTATATTCTAAGTTTTTCAGTGCAACTCACTCATATACTATGTACTACACTGTGCGTTTCTTATATTCTAAGTTTTTCAGTGCAACTCACTCATATACTATGTACTACACTGTGCGTTTCTTATATTCTAAGTTTTTCAGTGCAACTCACTCTTATACTATGTACTACACTGTGCGTTTCTTATATTCTAAGTTTTTCAGTGCAACTCACTCATATACTATGTACTACACTGTGCGTTTCTTATATTCTAAGTTTTTCAGTGCAACTCACTCATATACTATGTACTACACTGTGCGTTTCTTATATTCTAAGTTTTTCAGTGCAACTCACTCTTATACTATGTACTACAATGTGCGTTTCTTATATTCTAAGTTTTTCAGTGCAACTCACTCATATACTATGTACTACACTGTGCGTTTCTTATATTCTAAGTTTTTCAGTGCAACTCACTCATATACTATGTACTACACTGTGCGTTTCTTATATTCTAAGTTTTTCAGTGCAACTCACTCATATACTATGTACTACACTGTGCGTTTCTTATATTCTAAGTTTTTCAGTGCAACTCACTCATATATTATGTACTACACTGTGCGTTTCTTATATTCTAAGTTTTTCAGTGCAACTCACTCATATACTATGTACTACACTGTGCATTTCGTGTAATGCGGGTTTTTCAGTAAATTCTAAGTTTTTCAGTGCAACTCACTCATATACTATGTACTACACTGTGCGTTTCTTATATTCTAAGTTTTTCAGTACAACTCACTCATATACTATGTACTACACTGTGCGTTTCTTATATTCAAAGTTTTTCAGTGCAACTCACTCATATACAATGTACTACACTGTGCGTTTCTTATATTCTAAGTTTTTCAGTGCAACTCACTCATATACTATGTACTACACTGGGCGTTTCTTAAATTCTAAGTTTTTCAGTGCCACTCACTCATATACTATGTACTACAATGTGCGTTTCTTATATTCTAAGTTTTTCAGTGCAACTCACTCATATACTATGTACTACACTGTGCGTTTCTTATATTCTAAGTTTTTCAGTGCAACTAACTCATATACTATGTACTACACTGTGCGTTTCTTATATTCTAAGTTTTTCAGTGCAACTCACTCATATACTATGTACTACACTGTGCGTTTCTTATATTCTAAGTTTTTCAGTGCAACTCACTCATATACTATGTACTACACTGTGCGTTTCTTATATTCTAAGTTTTTTAGTGAAACTCACTCATATACTATGTACTACACTGTGCGTTTCTTATATTCTAAGTTTTTCAGTGCAACTCACTCATATACTATGTACTACACTGTGCGTTTCTTAAATTCTAAGTTTTTCAGTGCAACTCACTCATATACTATGTACTACACTGTGCGTTTCTTATATTCTAAGTTTTTCAGTGCAACTCACTCATATACTATGTACTACACTGTGCGTTTCTTATATTCTAAGTTTTTCAGTGCAACTCACTCATATACTATGTACTACACTGTGCGTTTCTTATATTTTAAGTTTTTCAGTGCAACTCACTCATATACTATGTACTACACTGTGCGTTTCTTATATTCTAAGTTTTTCAGTGCAACTCACTCATATACTATGTACTACACTGTGCGTTTCTTAAATTCTAAGTTTTTCAGTGCAACTCACTCATATACTATGTACTACACTGTGCGTTTCTTATATTCTAAGTTTTTCAGTGCAACTCACTCATATACTATGTACTACACTGTGCATTTCGTGTAATGCGGGTTTTTCAGTAAATTCTAAGTTTTTCAGTGCAACTCACTCATATACTATGTACTACACTGTGCGTTTCTTATATTCTAAGTTTTTCAGTGCAACTCACTCATATACTATGTACTACACTGTGCGTTTCTTATATTCTAAGTTTTTCAGTGCAACTCACTCATATACTATGTACTACACTGTGCGTTTCTTATATTCTAAGTTGTTCAGTGCAACTCTCTCATATACTATGTATTACACTGTGCGTTTCTTATATTCTAAGTTTTTCAGTGCAACTCACTCATATACTTTGTACTACACTGTGCTTTTCTTATATTCTAAGTTTTTCAGTGCAACTCACTCATATACTTTGTACTACACTGTGCTTTTCGTATATTCTAAGTTTTTCAGTGCAACTCACTCATATAATATGTACTACACTGTGCGTTTCTTATATTCTAAGTTTTTCAGTGCAACTCACTCATATACTATGTACTACACTGTGCATTTCGTGTAATGCGGGTTTTTCAGTAAATTCTAAGTTTTTCAGTGCAACTCACTCATATACTATGTACTACACTGTGCGTTTCTTATATTCTAAGTTTTTCAGTACAACTCACTCATATACTATGAACTACACTGTGCGTTTCTTATATTCTAAGTTTTTCAGTGCAACTCACTCATATACTATGTACTACACTGTGCGTTTCTTATATTCTAAGTTTTTCAGTGCAACTCACTCATATACTATGTACTACACTGGGCGTTTCTTAAATTCTAAGTTTTTCAGTGCCACTCACTCATATACTATGTACTACACTGTGCGTTTCTTATATTCTAAGTTTTTCAGTGCAACTCACTCATATACTATGTACTACACTGTGCGTTTCTTATATTCTAAGTTTTTCAGTGCAACTCACTCATATACTATGTACTACACTGTGCGTTTCTTATATTCTAAGTTTTTCAGTGCAACTCACTCATATACTATGTACTACACTGTGCGTTTCTTAAATTCTAAGTTTTTCAGTGCAACTCACTCATATACTATGTACTACACTGTGCATTTCGTGTAATGCGGGTTTTTCAGTAAATTCTAAGTTTTTCAGTGCAACTCACTCATATACTATGTACTACACTGTGCGTTTCTTATATTCTAAGTTTTTCAGTGCAACTCACTCATATACTATGTACTACACTGTGCGTTTCTTATATTCTAAGTTTTTCAGTGAAACTCACTCATATACTATGTACTACACTGTGCGTTTCTTATATTCTAAGTTTTTCAGTGCAACTCACTCATATACTATGTACTACACTGTGCGTTTCTTAAATTCTAAGTTTTTCAGTGCAACTCACTCATATACTATGTACTACACTGTGCGTTTCTTATATTCTAAGTTTTTCAGTGCAACTCACTCATATACTATGTACTACACTGTGCGTTTCTTATATTCTGAGTTTTTCAGTGCAACTCACTCATATACTATGTACTACACTGTGCGTTTCTTATATTCTAAGTTTTTCAGTGCAACTCACTCATATACTATGTACTACACTGTGCGTTTCTTATATTCTAAGTTTTTCAGTGCAACTCACTCATATACTATGTACTACACTGGGCGTTTCTTAAATTCTAAGTTTTTCAGTGCCACTCACTCATATACTATGTACTACAATGTGCGTTTCTTATATTCTAAGTTTTTCAGTGCAACTCACTCATATACTATGTACTACACTGTGCGTTTCTTATATTCTAAGTTTTTCAGTGCAACTAACTCATATACTATGTACTACACTGTGCGTTTCTTATATTCTAAGTTTTTCAGTGCAACTCACTCATATACTATGTACTACACTGTGCGTTTCTTATATTCTAAGTTTTTCAGTGCAACTCACTCATATACTATGTACTAGACTGTGCGTTTCTTATATTCTAAGTTTTTCAGTGAAACTCACTCATATACTATGTACTACACTGTGCGTTTCTTATATTCTAAGTTTTTCAGTGCAACTCACTCATATACTATGTACTACACTGTGCGTTTCTTAAATTCTAAGTTTTTCAGTGCAACTCACTCATATACTATGTACTACACTGTGCGTTTCTTATATTCTAAGTTTTTCAGTGCAACTCACTCATATACTATGTACTACACTGTGCGTTTCTTATATTCTAAGTTTTTCAGTGCAACTCACTCATATACTATGTACTACACTGTGCGTTTCTTATATTCTAAGTTTTTCAGTGCAACTCACTCATATACTATGTACTACACTGTGCGTTTCTTATATTCTAAGTTTTTCAGTGCAACTCACTCATATACTATGTACTACACTGTGCGTTTCTTAAATTCTAAGTTTTTCAGTGCAACTCACTCATATACTATGTACTACACTGTGCGTTTCTTATATTCTAAGTTTTTCAGTGCAACTCACTCATATACTATGTACTACACTGTGCATTTCGTGTAATGCAGGTTTTTCAGTAAATTCTAAGTTTTTCAGTGCAACTCACTCATATACTATGTACTACACTGTGCGTTTCTTATATTCTAAGTTTTTCAGTGCAACTCACTCATATACTATGTACTACACTGTGCGTTTCTTATATTCTAAGTTTTTCAGTGCAACTCACTCATATACTATGTACTACACTGTGCGTTTCTTATATTCTAAGTTGTTCAGTGCAACTCTCTCATATACTATGTATTACACTGTGCGTTTCTTATATTCTAAGTTTTTCAGTGCAACTCACTCATATACTTTGTACTACACTGTGCTTTTCTTATATTCTAAGTTTTTCAGTGCAACTCACTCATATACTTTGTACTACACTGTGCTTTTCTTATATTCTAAGTTTTTCAGTGCAACTCACTCATATAATATGTACTACACTGTGCGTTTCTTATATTCTAAGTTTTTCAGTGCAACTCACTCATATACTATGTACTACACTGTGCGTTTCTTATATTCTAAGTTTTTCAGTGCAACTCACTCATATACTATGTACTACACTGTGCGTTTCTTATATTCTAAGTTTTTCAGTGCAACTCACTCATATACTATGTACTACACCCTGCATTTCGTGTAATGCGGGTTTTTCAGTAAATTCTAAGTTTTTCAGTGCAACTCACTCATATACTATGTACTACACTGTGCGTTTCTTATATTCTAAGTTTTTCAGTACAACTCACTCATATACTATGTACTACACTGTGCGTTTCTTATATTCTAAGTTTTTCAGTGCAACTTACTCATATACTATGTACTACACTGTGCGTTTCTTATATTCTAAGTTTTTCAGTGCAACTCACTCATATACTATGTACTACACTGGGCGTTTCTTAAATTCTAAGTTTTTCAGTGCCACTCACTCATATACTATGTACTACAATGTGCGTTTCTTATATTCTAAGTTTTTCAGTGCAACTCACTCATATACTATGTACTACACTGTGCGTTTCTTATATTCTAAGTTTTTCAGTGCAACTAACTCATATACTATGTACTACACTGTGCGTTTCTTATATTCTAAGTTTTTCAGTGCAACTCACTCATATACTATGTACTACACTGTGCGTTTCTTATATTCTAAGTTTTTCAGTGCAACTCACTCATATACTATGTACTACACTGTGCATTTCGTGTAATGCGGGTTTTTCAGTAAATTCTAAGTTTTTCAGTGCAACTCACTCATATACTATGTACTACACTGTGCGTTTCTTATATTCTAAGTTTTTCAGTGCAACTCACTCATATACTATGTACTACACTGTGCGTTTCTTATATTCTAAATTTTTCAGTGAAACTCACTCATATACTATGTACTACACTGTGCGTTTCTTATATTCTAAGTTTTTCAGTGCAACTCACTCATATACTATGTACTACACTGTGCATTTCTTAAATTCTAAGTTTTTCAGTGCAACTCACTCATATACTATGTACTACACTGTGCGTTTCTTATATTCTAAGTTTTTCAGTGCAACTCACTCATATACTATGTACTACACTGTGCGTTTCTTATATTCTAAGTTTTTCAGTGCAACTCACTCATATACTATGTACTACACTGTGCGTTTCTTATATTCTAAGTTTTTCAGTGCAACTCACTCATATACTATGTACTACACTGTGCGTTTCTTATATTCTTAGTTTTTCAGTGCAACTCACTCATATACTATGTACTACACTGTGCGTTTCTTAAATTCTAAGTTTTTCAGTGCAACTCACTCATATACTATGTACTACACTGTGCGTTTCTTATATTCTAAGTTTTTCAGTGCAACTCACTCATATACTATGTACTACACTGTGCATTTCGTGTAATGCAGGTTTTTCAGTAAATTCTAAGTTTTTCAGTGCAACTCACTCATATACTATGTACTACACTGTGCGTTTCTTATATTCTAAGTTTTTCAGTGCAACTCACTCATATACTATGTACTACACTGTGCGTTTCTTATATTCTAAGTTTTTCAGTGCAACTCACTCATATACTATGTACTACACTGTGCGTTTCTTATATTCTAAGTTGTTCAGTGCAACTCTCTCATATACTATGTATTACACTGTGCGTTTCTTATATTCTAAGTTTTTCAGTGCAACTCACTCATATACTTTGTACTACACTGTGCTTTTCTTATATTCTAAGTTTTTCAGTGCAACTCACTCATATACTTTGTACTACACTGTGCTTTTCTTATATTCTAAGTTTTTCAGTGCAACTCACTCATATAATATGTACTACACTGTGCGTTTCTTATATTCTAAGTTTTTCAGTGCAACTCACTCATATACTATGTACTACACTGTGCGTTTCTTAAATTCTAAGTTTTTCAGTGCAACTCACTCATATACTATGTACTACACTGTGCGTTTCTTATATTCTAAGTTTTTCAGTGCAACTCACTCATATACTATGTACTACACTGTGCGTTTCTTATATTCTAAGTTTTTCAGTGCAACTCACTCATATACTATGTACTACACTGTGCGTTTCTTATATTCTAAGTTTTTCAGTGCAACTCACTCATATACTATGTACTACACTGTGCGTTTCTTATATTCTAAGTTTTTCAGTGCAACTCACTCATATACTATGTACTACACTGTGCGTTTCTTAAATTCTAATTTTTTCAGTGCAACTCACTCATATACTATGTACTACACTGTGCGTTTCTTATATTCTAAGTTTTTCAGTGCAACTCACTCATATACTATGTACTACACTGTGCATTTCGTGTAATGCAGGTTTTTCAGTAAATTCTAAGTTTTTCAGTGCAACTCACTCATATACTATGTACTACACTGTGCGTTTCTTATATTCTAAGTTTTTCAGTGCAACTCACTCATATACTATGTACTACACTGTGCGTTTCTTATATTCTAAGTTTTTCAGTGCAACTCACTCATATACTATGTACTACACTGTGCGTTTCTTATATTCTAAGTTGTTCAGTGCAACTCTCTCATATACTATGTATTACACTGTGCGTTTCTTATATTCTAAGTTTTTCAGTGCAACTCACTCATATACTTTGTACTACACTGTGCTTTTCTTATATTCTAAGTTTTTCAGTGCAACTCACTCATATAATATGTACTACACTGTGCGTTTCTTATATTCTAAGTTTTTCAGTGCAACTCACTCATATACTATGTACTACACTGTGCGTTTCTTATATTCTAAGTTTTTCAGTGCAACTCACTCATATACTATGTACTACACTGTGCGTTTCTTATATTCTAAGTTTTTCAGTGCAACTCACTCATATACTATGTACTACACTGTGCATTTCGTGTAATGCGGGTTTTTCAGTAAATTCTAAGTTTTTCAGTGCAACTCACTCATATACTATGTACTACACTGTGCGTTTCTTATATTCTAAGTTTTTCAGTGCAACTCACTGATATACTATGTACTACACTGTGCGTTTCTTATATTCTAAGTTTTTCAGTGAAACTCACTCATATACTATGTACTACACTGTGCGTTTCTTATATTCTAAGTTTTTCAGTGCAACTCACTCATATACTATGTACTACACTGTGCATTTCGTGTAATGCGGGTTTTTCAGTAAATTCTAAGTTTTTCAGTGCAACTCACTCATATACTATGTACTACACTGTGCGTTTCTTATATTCTAAGTTTTTCAGTGCAACTCACTCATATACTATGTACTACACTGTGCGTTTCTTATATTCTAAGTTTTTCAGTGCAACTCACTCATATACTATGTACTACACTGTGCGTTTCTTATATTCTAAGTTGTTCAGAGCAACTCTCTCATATACTATGTATTACACTGTGCGTTTCTTATATTCTAAGTTTTTCAGTGCAACTCACTCATATACTTTGTACTACACTGTGCTTTTCTTATATTCTAAGTTTTTCAGTGCAACTCACTCATATACTTTGTACTACACTGTGCTTTTCTTATATTCTAAGTTTTTCAGTGCAACTCACTCATATAATATGTACTACACTGTGCGTTTCTTATATTCTAAGTTTATTCAGTGCAACTCACTCATATACTATGTACTACACTGTGCGTTTCTTATATTCTAAGTTTTTCAGTGCAACTCACTCATATACTATGTACTACACTGTGCGTTTCTTATATTCTAAGTTTTTCAGTGCAACTCACTCATATACTATGTACTACACCCTGCATTTCGTGTAATGCGGGTTTTTCAGTAAATTCTAAGTTTTTCAGTGCAACTCACTCAAATACTATGTACTACACTGTGCGTTTCTTATATTCTAAGTTTTTCAGTACAACTCACTCATATACTATGTACTACACTGTGCGTTTCTTATATTCTAAGTTTTTCAGTGCAACTTACTCATATACTATGTACTACACTGTGCGTTTCTTATATTCTAAGTTTTTCAGTGCAACTCACTCATATACTATGTACTACACTGGGCGTTTCTTAAATTCTAAGTTTTTCAGTGCCACTCACTCATATACTATGTACTACAATGTGCGTTTCTTATATTCTAAGTTTTTCAGTGCAACTCACTCATATACTATGTACTACACTGTGCGTTTCTTATATTCTAAGTTTTTCAGTGCAACTAACTCATATACTATGTACTACACTGTGCGTTTCTTATATTCTAAGTTTTTCAGTGCAACTCACTCATATACTATGTACTACACTGTGCGTTTCTTATATTCTAAGTTTTTCAGTGCAACTCACTCATATACTATGTACTACACTGTGCATTTCGTGTAATGCGGGTTTTTCAGTAAATTCTAAGTTTTTCAGTGCAACTCACTCATATACTATGTACTACACTGTGCGTTTCTTATATTCTAAGTTTTTCAGTGCAACTCACTCATATACTATGTACTACACTGTGCGTTTCTTATATTCTAAATTTTTCAGTGCAACTCACTCATATACTATGTACTACACTGTGCGTTTCTTATATTCTAAGTTTTTCAGTGCAACTCACTCATATACTATGTACTACACTGTGCGTTTCTTAAATTCTAAGTTTTTCAGTGCAACTCACTCATATACTATGTACTACACTGTGCGTTTCTTATATTCTAAGTTTTTCAGTGCAACTCACTCATATACTATGTACTACACTGTGCGTTTCTTATATTCTAAGTTTTTCAGTGCAACTCACTCATATACTATGTACTACACTGTGCGTTTCTTATATTCTAAGTTTTTCAGTGCAACTCACTCATATACTATGTACTACACTGTGCGTTTCTTATATTCTAAGTTTTTCAGTGCAACTCACTCATATACTATGTACTACACTGTGCGTTTCTTAAATTCTAAGTTTTTCAGTGCAACTCACTCATATACTATGTACTACACTGTGCGTTTCTTATATTCTAAGTTTTTCAGTGCAACTCACTCATATACTATGTACTACACTGTGCATTTCGTGTAATGCAGGTTTTTCAGTAAATTCTAAGTTTTTCAGTGCAACTCACTCATATACTATGTACTACACTGTGCGTTTCTTATATTCTAAGTTTTTCAGTGCAACTCACTCATATACTATGTACTACACTGTGCGTTTCTTATATTCTAAGTTTTTCAGTGCAACTCACTCATATACTATGTACTACACTGTGCGTTTCTTATATTCTAAGTTGTTCAGTGCAACTCTCTCATATACTATGTATTACACTGTGCGTTTCTTATATTCTAAGTTTTTCAGTGCAACTCACTCATATACTTTGTACTACACTGTGCTTTTCTTATATTCTAAGTTTTTCAGTGCAACTCACTCATATACTTTGTACTACACTGTGCTTTTCTTATATTCTAAGTTTTTCAGTGCAACTCACTCATATAATATGTACTACACTGTGCGTTTCTTATATTCTAAGTTTTTCAGTGCAACTCACTCATATACTATGTACTACACTGTGCGTTTCTTAAATTCTAAGTTTTTCAGTGCAACTCACTCATATACTATGTACTACACTGTGCGTTTCTTATATTCTAAGTTTTTCAGTGCAACTCACTCATATACTATGTACTACACTGTGCGTTTCTTATATTCTAAGTTTTTCAGTGCAACTCACTCATATACTATGTACTACACTGTGCGTTTCTTATATTCTAAGTTTTTCAGTGCAACTCACTCATATACTATGTACTACACTGTGCGTTTCTTATATTCTAAGTTTTTCAGTGCAACTCACTCATATACTATGTACTACACTGTGCGTTTCTTAAATTCTAATTTTTTCAGTGCAACTCACTCATATACTATGTACTACACTGTGCGTTTCTTATATTCTAAGTTTTTCAGTGCAACTCACTCATATACTATGTACTACACTGTGCATTTCGTGTAATGCAGGTTTTTCAGTAAATTCTAAGTTTTTCAGTGCAACTCACTCATATACTATGTACTACACTGTGCGTTTCTTATATTCTAAGTTTTTCAGTGCAACTCACTCATATACTATGTACTACACTGTGCGTTTCTTATATTCTAAGTTTTTCAGTGCAACTCACTCATATACTATGTACTACACTGTGCGTTTCTTATATTCTAAGTTGTTCAGTGCAACTCTCTCATATACTATGTATTACACTGTGCGTTTCTTATATTCTAAGTTTTTCAGTGCAACTCACTCATATACTTTGTACTACACTGTGCTTTTCTTATATTCTAAGTTTTTCAGTGCAACTCACTCATATAATATGTACTACACTGTGCGTTTCTTATATTCTAAGTTTTTCAGTGCAACTCACTCATATACTATGTACTACACTGTGCGTTTCTTATATTCTAAGTTTTTCAGTGCAACTCACTCATATACTATGTACTACACTGTGCGTTTCTTATATTCTAAGTTTTTCAGTGCAACTCACTCATATACTATGTACTACACTGTGCATTTCGTGTAATGCGGGTTTTTCAGTAAATTCTAAGTTTTTCAGTGCAACTCACTCATATACTATGTACTACACTGTGCGTTTCTTATATTCTAAGTTTTTCAGTGCAACTCACTGATATACTATGTACTACACTGTGCGTTTCTTATATTCTAAGTTTTTCAGTGAAACTCACTCATATACTATGTACTACACTGTGCGTTTCTTATATTCTAAGTTTTTCAGTGCAACTCACTCATATACTATGTACTACACTGTGCATTTCGTGTAATGCGGGTTTTTCAGTAAATTCTAAGTTTTTCAGTGCAACTCACTCATATACTATGTACTACACTGTGCGTTTCTTATATTCTAAGTTTTTCAGTACAACTCACTCATATACTATGTACTACACTGTGCGTTTCTTATATTCTAAGTTTTTCAGTGCAACTCACTCATATACTATGTACTACACTGTGCGTTTCTTATATTCTAAGTTTTTCAGTGCAACTCACTCATATACTATGTACTACACTGGGCGTTTCTTAAATTCTAAGTTTTTCAGTGCCACTCACTCATATACTATGTACTACAATGTGCGTTTCTTATATTCTAAGTTTTTCAGTGCAACTCACTCATATACTATGTACTACACTGTGCGTTTCTTATATTCTAAGTTTTTCAGTGCAACTAACTCATATACTATGTACTACACTGTGCGTTTCTCATATTCTAAGTTTTTCAGTGCAACTCACTCATATACAATGTACTACACTGTGCGTTTCTTATATTCTAAGTTTTTCAGTGCAACTCACTCATATACTATGTACTACACTGTGCATTTCGTGTAATGCGGGTTTTTCAGTAAATTCTAAGTTTTTCAGTGCAACTCACTCATATACTATGTACTACACTGTGCGTTTCTTATATTCTAAGTTTTTCAGTGCAACTCACTCATATACTATGTACTACACTGTGCGTTTCTTATATTCTAAATTTTTCAGTGAAACTCACTCATATACTATGTACTACACTGTGCGTTTCTTATATTCTAAGTTTTTCAGTGCAACTCACTCATATACTATGTACTACACTGTGCGTTTCTTAAATTCTAAGTTTTTCAGTGCAACTCACTCATATACTATGTACTACACTGTGCGTTTCTTATATTCTAAGTTTTTCAGTGCAACTCACTCATATACTATGTACTACACTGTGCGTTTCTTATATTCTAAGTTTTTCAGTGCAACTCACTCATATACTATGTACTACACTGTGCGTTTCTTATATTCTAAGTTTTTCAGTGCAACTCACTCATATACTATGTACTACACTGTGCGTTTCTTATATTCTAAGTTTTTCAGTGCAACTCACTCATATACTATGTACTACACTGTGCGTTTCTTAAATTCTAAGTTTTTCAGTGCAACTCACTCATATACTATGTACTACACTGTGCGTTTCTTATATTCTAAGTTTTTCAGTGCAACTCACTCATATACTATGTACTACACTGTGCATTTCGTGTAATGCAGGTTTTTCAGTAAATTCTAAGTTTTTCAGTGCAACTCACTCATATACTATGTACTACACTGTGCGTTTCTTATATTCTAAGTTTTTCAGTGCAACTCACTCATATACTATGTACTACACTGTGCGTTTCTTATATTCTAAGTTTTTCAGTGCAACTCACTCATATACTATGTACTACACTGTGCGTTTCTTATATTCTAAGTTGTTCAGTGCAACTCTCTCATATACTATGTATTACACTGTGCGTTTCTTATATTCTAAGTTTTTCAGTGCAACTCACTCATATACTTTGTACTACACTGTGCTTTTCTTATATTCTAAGTTTTTCAGTGCAACTCACTCATATACTTTGTACTACACTGTGCTTTTCTTATATTCTAAGTTTTTCAGTGCAACTCACTCATATAATATGTACTACACTGTGCGTTTCTTATATTCTAAGTTTTTCAGTGCAACTCACTCATATACTATGTACTACACTGTGCGTTTCTTAAATTCTAAGTTTTTCAGTGCAACTCACTCATATACTATGTACTACACTGTGCGTTTTATATATTTAAGTTTTTCAGTGCAACTCACTCATATACTATGTACTACACTGTGCGTTTCTTATATTCTAAGTTTTTCAGTGCAACTCACTCATATACTATGTACTACACTGTGCGTTTCTTATATTCTAAGTTTTTCAGTGCAACTCACTCATATACTATGTACTACACTGTGCGTTTCTTATATTCTAAGTTTTTCAGTGCAACTCACTCATATACTATGTACTACACTGTGCGTTTCTTAAATTCTAATTTTTTCAGTGCAACTCACTCATATACTATGTACTACACTGTGCGTTTCTTATATTCTAAGTTTTTCAGTGCAACTCACTCATATACTATGTACTACACTGTGCATTTCGTGTAATGCAGGTTTTTCAGTAAATTCTAAGTTTTTCAGTGCAACTCACTCATATACTATGTACTACACTGTGCGTTTCTTATATTCTAAGTTTTTCAGTGCAACTCACTCATATACTATGTACTACACTGTGCGTTTCTTATATTCTAAGTTTTTCAGTGCAACTCACTCATATACTATGTACTACACTGTGCGTTTCTTATATTCTAAGTTGTTCAGTGCAACTCTCTCATATACTATGTATTACACTGTGCGTTTCTTATATTCTAAGTTTTTCAGTGCAACTCACTCATATACTTTGTACTACACTGTGCTTTTCTTATATTCTAAGTTTTTCAGTGCAACTCACTCATATAATATGTACTACACTGTGCGTTTCTTATATTCTAAGTTTTTCAGTGCAACTCACTCATATACTATGTACTACACTGTGCGTTTCTTATATTCTAAGTTTTTCAGTGCAACTCACTCATATACTATGTACTACACTGTGCGTTTCTTATATTCTAAGTTTTTCAGTGCAACTCACTCATATACTATGTACTACACTGTGCATTTCGTGTAATGCGGGTTTTTCAGTAAATTCTAAGTTTTTCAGTGCAACTCACTCATATACTATGTACTACACTGTGCGTTTCTTATATTCTAAGTTTTTCAGTGCAACTCACTGATATACTATGTACTACACTGTGCGTTTCTTATATTCTAAGTTTTTCAGTGAAACTCACTCATATACTATGTACTACACTGTGCGTTTCTTATATTCTAAGTTTTTCAGTGCAACTCACTCATATACTATGTACTACACTGTGCGTTTCTTAAATTCTAAGTTTTTCAGTGCAACTCACTCATATACTATGTACTACACTGTGCGTTTCTTAAATTCTAAGTTTTTCAGTGCAACTCACTCATATACTATGTACTACACTGTGCGTTTCTTATATTCTAAGTTTTTCAGTGCAACTCACTCATATACTATGTACAACACTGTGCGTTTCTTATATTCTAAGTTTTTCAGTGCAACTCACTCATATACTATGTACTACACTGTGCATTTCGTGTAATGCGGGTTTTTCAGTAAATTCTAAGTTTTTCAGTGCAACTCACTCATATACTATGTACTACACTGTGCGTTTCTTATATTCTAAGTTTTTCAGTGCAACTCACTCATATACTATGTACTACACTGTGCGTTTCTTATATTCTAAGTTTTTCAGTGCAACTCACTCATATACTATGTACTACACTGTGCGTTTCTTATATTCTAAGTTTTTCAGTGCAACTCACTCATATACTATGTACTACACTGTGCGTTTCTTATATTCTAAGTTTTTCAGTGCAACTCACTCATATACTATGTACTACACTGTGCCTTTCTTATATTCTAAGTTTTTCAGTGCAACTCACTCATATACTATGTACTACACTGTGCGTTTCTTATATTCTAAGTTTTTCAGTGCAACTCACTCATATACTATGTACTACACTGTGCGTTTCTTATATTCTAAGTTTTTCAGTGCAACTCACTCATATACTATGTACTACACTGAGCGTTTCTTAAATTCTAAGTTTTTCAGTGCAACTCACTCATATACTATGTACTACACTGTGCGTTTCTTAAATTCTAAGTTTTTCAGTGCAACTCACTCATATACTTTGTACTACACTGTGCTTTTCTTATATTCTAAGTTTTTCAGTGCAACTCACTCATATAATATGTACTACACTGTGCGTTTCTTATATTCTAAGTTTTTCAGTGCAACTCACTCATATACTATGTACTACACTGTGCGTTTCTTATATTCTAAGTTTTTCAGTGCAACTCACTCATATACTATGTACTACACTGTGCGTTTCTTATATTCTAAGTTTTTCAGTGCAACTCACTCATATACTATGTACTACACTGTGCATTTCGTGTAATGCGGGTTTTTCAGTAAATTCTAAGTTTTTCAGTGCAACTCACTCATATACTATGTACTACACTGTGCGTTTCTTATATTCTAAGTTTTTCAGTGCAACTCACTCATATACTATGTACTACACTGGGCGTTTCTTAAATTCTAAGTTTTTCAGTGCCACTCACTCATATACTATGTACTACAATGTGCGTTTCTTATATTCTAAGTTTTTCAGTGCAACTCACTCATATACTATGTACTACACTGTGCGTTTCTTATATTCTAAGTTTTTCAGTGCAACTAACTCATATACGATGTACTACACTGTGCGTTTCTTATATTCTAAGTTTTTCAGTGCAACTCACTCATATACTATGTACTACACTGTGCGTTTCTTATATTCTAAGTTTTTCAGTGCAACTCACTCATATACTATGTACTACACTGTGCATTTCGTGTAATGCGGGTTTTTCAGTAAATTCTAAGTTTTTCAGTGCAACTCACTCATATACTATGTACTACACTGTGCGTTTCTTATATTCTAAGTTTTTCAGTGCAACTCACTCATATACTATGTACTACACTGTGCGTTTCTTATATTCTAAATTTTTCAGTGAAACTCACTCATATACTATGTACTACACTGTGCGTTTCTTATATTCTAAGTTTTTCAGTGCAACTCACTCATATACTATGTACTACACTGTGCGTTTCTTAAATTCTAAGTTTTTCAGTGCAACTCACTCATATACTATGTACTACACTGTGCGTTTCTTATATTCTAAGTTTTTCAGTGCAACTCACTCATATACTATGTACTACACTGTGCGTTTCTTATATTCTAAGTTTTTCAGTGCAACTCACTCATATACTATGTACTACACTGTGCGTTTCTTATATTCTAAGTTTTTCAGTGCAACTCACTCATATACTATGTACTGCACTGTGCGTTTCTTATATTCTAAGTTTTTCAGTGCAACTCACTCATATACTATGTACTACACTGTGCGTTTCTTAAATTCTAAGTTTTTCAGTGCAACTCACTCATATACTATGTACTACACTGTGCGTTTCTTATATTCTAAGTTTTTCAGTGCAACTCACTCATATACTATGTACTACACTGTGCATTTCGTGTAATGCAGGTTTTTCAGTAAATTCTAAGTTTTTCAGTGCAACTCACTCATATACTATGTACTACACTGTGCGTTTCTTATATTCTAAGTTTTTCAGTGCAACTCACTCATATACTATGTACTACACTGTGCGTTTCTTATATTCTAAGTTGTTCAGTGCAACTCTCTCATATACTATGTATTACACTGTGCGTTTCTTATATTCTAAGTTTTTTAGTGCAACTCACTCATATACTTTGTACTACACTGTGCTTTTCTTATATTCTAAGTTTTTCAGTGCAACTCACTCCTATACTTTGTACTACACTGTGCTTTTCTTATATTCTAAGTTTTTCAGTGCAACTCACTCATATAATATGTACTACACTGTGCGTTTCTTATATTCTAAGTTTTTCAGTGCAACTCACTCATATACTATGTACTACACTGTGCGTTTCTTAAATTCTAACTTTTTCAGTGCAACTCACTCATATACTATGTACTACACTGTGCGTTTCTTATATTCTAAGTTTTTCAGTGCAACTCACTCATATACTATGTACTACACTCTGCGTTTCTTATATTCTAAGTTTTTCAGTGCAACTCACTCATATACTATGTACTACACTGTGCGTTTCTTATATTCTAAGTTTTTCAGTGCAACTCACTCATATACTATGTACTACACTGTGCGTTTCTTATATTCTAAGTTTTTCAGTGCAACTCACTCATATACTATGTACTACACTGTGCGTTTCTTAAATTCTAATTTTTTCAGTGCAACTCACTCATATACTATGTACTACACTGTGCGTTTCTTATATTCTAAGTTTTTCAGTGCAACTCACTCATATACTATGTACTACACTGTGCATTTCGTGTAATGCAGGTTTTTCAGTAAATTCTAAGTTTTTCAGTGCAACTCACTCATATACTATGTACTACACTGTGCGTTTCTTATATTCTAAGTTTTTCAGTGCAACTCACTCATATACTATGTACTACACTGTGCATTTCGTGTAATGCGGGTTTTTCAGTAAATTCTAAGTTTTTCAGTGCAACTCACTCATATACTATGTACTACACTGTGCGTTTCTTATATTCTAAGTTTTTCAGTGCAACTCACTGATATACTATGTACTACACTGTGCGTTTCTTATATTCTAAGTTTTTCAGTGAAACTCACTCATATACTATGTACTACACTGTGCGTTTCTTATATTCTAAGTTTTTCAGTGCAACTCACTCATATACTATGTACTACACTGTGCGTTTCTTAAATTCTAAGTTTTTCAGTGCAACTCACTCATATACTATGTACTACACTGTGCGTTTCTTAAATTCTAAGTTTTTCAGTGCAACTCACTCATATACTATGTACTACACTGTGCGTTTCTTATATTCTAAGTTTTTCAGTGCAACTCACTCATATACTATGTACAACACTGTGCGTTTCTTATATTCTAAGTTTTTCAGTGCAACTCACTCATATACTATGTACTACACTGTGCATTTCGTGTAATGCGGGTTTTTCAGTAAATTCTAAGTTTTTCAGTGCAACTCACTCATATACTATGTACTACACTGTGCGTTTCTTATATTCTAAGTTTTTGAGTGCAACTCACTCATATACTATGTACTACACTGTGCGTTTCTTATATTCTAAGTTTTTCAGTGCAACTCACTCATATACTATGTACTACACTGTGCGTTTCTTATATTCTAATTTTTTCAGTGCAACTCACTCATATACTATGTACTACACTGTGCGTTTCTTATATTCTAAGTTTTTCAGTGCAACTCACTCATATACTATGTACTACACTGTGCATTTCGTGTAATGCAGGTTTTTCAGTAAATTCTAAGTTTTTCAGTGCAACTCACTCATATACTATGTACTACACTGTGCGTTTCTTATATTCTAAGTTTTTCAGTGCAACTCACTCATATACTATGTACTACACTGTGCATTTCGTGTAATGCGGGTTTTTCAGTAAATTCTAAGTTTTTCAGTGCAACTCACTCATATACTATGTACTACACTGTGCGTTTCTTATATTCTAAGTTTTTCAGTGCAACTCACTGATATACTATGTACTACACTGTGCGTTTCTTATATTCTAAGTTTTTCAGTGAAACTCACTCATATACTATGTACTACACTGTGCGTTTCTTATATTCTAAGTTTTTCAGTGCAACTCACTCATATACTATGTACTACACTGTGCGTTTCTTAAATTCTAAGTTTTTCAGTGCAACTCACTCATATACTATGTACTACACTGTGCGTTTCTTAAATTCTAAGTTTTTCAGTGCAACTCACTCATATACTATGTACTACACTGTGCGTTTCTTATATTCTAAGTTTTTCAGTGCAACTCACTCATATACTATGTACAACACTGTGCGTTTCTTATATTCTAAGTTTTTCAGTGCAACTCACTCATATACTATGTACTACACTGTGCATTTCGTGTAATGCGGGTTTTTCAGTAAATTCTAAGTTTTTCAGTGCAACTCACTCATATACTATGTACTACACTGTGCGTTTCTTATATTCTAAGTTTTTGAGTGCAACTCACTCATATACTATGTACTACACTGTGCGTTTCTTATATTCTAAGTTTTTCAGTGCAACTCACTCATATACTATGTACTACACTGTGCGTTTCTTATATTCTAAGTTTTTCAGTGCAACTCACTCATATACTATGTACTACACTGTGCGTTTCTTATATTCTAAGTTTTTCAGTGCAACTCACTCATATACTATGTACTACACTGTGCGTTTCTTATATTCTAAGTTTTTCAGTGCAACTCACTCATATACTATGTACTACACTGTGCGTTTCTTATATTCTAAGTTTTTCAGTGCAACTCACTCATATACTATGTACTACACTGTGCGTTTCTTATATTCTAAGTTTTTCAGTGCAACTCACTCATATACTATGTACTACACTGAGCGTTTCTTAAATTCTAAGTTTTTCATTGCAACTCACTCATATACTATGTACTACACTGTGCGTTTCTTAAATTCTAAGTTTTTCAGTGCAACTCACTCATATACTTTGTACTACACTGTGCTTTTCTTATATTCTAAGTTTTTCAGTGCAACTCACTCATATAATATGTACTACACTGTGCGTTTCTTATATTCTAAGTTTTTCAGTGCAACTCACTCATATACTATGTACTACACTGTGCGTTTCTTATATTCTAAGTTTTTCAGTGCAACTCACTCATATACTATGTACTACACTGTGCGTTTCTTATATTCTAAGTTTTTCAGTGCAACTCACTCATATACTATGTACTACACTGTGCGTTTCTTATATTCTAAGTTTTTCAGTGCAACTCACTCATATACTATGTACTACACTGTGCGTTTCTTATATTCTAAGTTTTTCAGTGCAACTCACTCATATACTATGTACTACACTGTGCGTTTCTTATATTCTAAGTTTTTCAGTGCAACTCACTCATATACTATGTACTACACTGAGCGTTTCTTAAATTCTAAGTTTTTCATTGCAACTCACTCATATACTATGTACTACACTGTGCGTTTCTTAAATTCTAAGTTTTTCAGTGCAACTCACTCATATACTTTGTACTACACTGTGCTTTTCTTATATTCTAAGTTTTTCAGTGCAACTCACTCATATAATATGTACTACACTGTGCGTTTCTTATATTCTAAGTTTTTCAGTGCAACTCACTCATATACTATGTACTACACTGTGCGTTTCTTATATTCTAAGTTTTTCAGTGCAACTCACTCATATACTATGTACTACACTGTGCGTTTCTTATATTCTAAGTTTTTCAGTGCCACTCACTCATATACTATGTACTACAATGTGCGTTTCTTATATTCTAAGTTTTTCAGTGCAACTCACTCATATACTATGTACTACACTGTGCGTTTCTTATATTCTAAGTTTTTCAGTGCAACTAACTCATATACTATGTACTACACTGTGCGTTTCTTATATTCTAAGTTTTTCAGTGCAACTCACTCATATACTATGTACTACACTGTGCGTTTCTTATATTCTATGTTTTTCAGTGCAACTCACTCATATACTATGTACTACACTGTGCATTTCGTGTAATGCGGGTTTTTCAGTAAATTCTAAGTTTTTCAGTGCAACTCACTCATATACTATGTACTACACTGTGCGTTTCTTATATTCTAAGTTTTTCAGTGCAACTCACTCATATACTATGTACTACACTGTGCGTTTCTTATATTCTAAGTTTTTCAGTGCAACTCACTCATATACTATGTACTACACTGTGCGTTTCTTATATTCTAAGTTTTTCAGTGCAACTCACTCATATACTATGTACTACACTGTGCGTTTCTTAAATTCTAAGTTTTTCAGTGCAACTCACTCATATACTATGTACTACACTGTGCGTTTCTTATATTCTAAGTTTTTCAGTGCAACTCACTCATATACTATGTACTACACTGTGCGTTTCTTATATTCTAAGTTTTTCAGTGCAACTCACTCATATACTATGTACTACACTGTGCGTTTCTTAAATTCTAAGTTTTTCAGTGCAACTCACTCATATACTATGTACTACACTGTGCGTTTCTTATATTCTAAGTTTTTCAGTGCAACTCACTCATATACTATGTACTACACTGTGCGTTTCTTAAATTCTAAGTTTTTCAGTGCAACTCACTCATATACTATGTACTACACTGTGCGTTTCTTATATTCTAAGTTTTTCAGTGCAACTCACTCATATACTATGTACTACACTGTGCATTTCGTGTAATGCAGGTATTTCAGTAAATTCTAAGTTTTTCAGTGCAACTCACTCATATACTATGTACTACACTGTGCGTTTCTTATATTCTAAGTTTTTCAGTGCAACTCACTCATATACTATGTACTACACTGTGCGTTTCTTATATTCTAAGTTTTTCAGTGCAACTCACTCATATACTATGTACTACACTGTGCGTTTCTTATATTCTAAGTTGTTCAGTGCAACTCTCTCATATACTATGTATTACACTGTGCGTTTCTTATATTCTAAGTTTTTCAGTGCAACTCACTCATATACTTTGTACTACACTGTGCTTTTCTTATATTCTAAGTTTTTCAGTGCAACTCACTCATATACTTTGTACTACACTGTGCTTTTCTTATATTCTAAGTTTTTCAGTGCAACTCACTCATATAATATGTACTACACTGTGCGTTTCTTATATTCTAAGTTTTTCAGTGCAACTCACTCATATACTATGTACTACACTGTGCGTTTCTTAAATTCTAAGTTTTTCAGTGCAACTCACTCATATACTATGTACTACACTGTGCGTTTCTTATATTCTAAGTTTTTCAGTGCAACTCACTCATATAGTATGTACTACACTGTGCGTTTCTTATATTCTAAGTTTTTCAGTGCAACTCACTCATATACTGTGTACTACACTGTGCGTTTCTTATATTCTAAGTTTTTCAGTGCAACTCACTCATATACTATGTACTACACTGTGCGTTTCTTAAATTCTAAGTTTTTAAGTGCAACTCACTCATATACTATGTACTACACTGTGCGTTTCTTATATTCTAAGTTTTTCAGTGCAACTCACTCATATACTATGTACTACACTGTGCATTTTGTGTAATGCAGGTTTTTCAGTAAATTCTAAGTTTTTCAGTGCAACTCACTCATATACTATGTACTACACTGTGCGTTTCTTATATTCTAAGTTTTTCAGTGCAACTCACTCATATACTATGTACTACACTGGGCGTTTCTTAAATTCTAAGTTTTTCAGTGCCACTCACTCATATACTATGTACTACAATGTGCGTTTCTTATATTCTAAGTTTTTCAGTGCAACTCACTCATATACTATGTACTACACTGTGCGTTTCTTATATTCTAAGTTTTTCAGTGCAACTAACTCATATACTATGTACTACACTGTGCGTTTCTTATATTCTAAGTTTTTCAGTGCAACTCACTCATATACTATGTACTACACTGTGCGTTTCTTATATTCTAAGTTTTTCAGTGCAACTCACTCATATACTATGTACTAGACTGTGCGTTTCTTATATTCTAAGTTTTTCAGTGAAACTCACTCATATACTATGTACTACACTGTGCGTTTCTTGTATTCTAAGTTTTTCAGTGCAACTCACTCATATACTATGTACTACACTGTGCGTTTCTTAAATTCTAAGTTTTTCAGTGCAACTCACTCATATACTATGTACTACACTGTGCGTTTCTTATATTCTAAGTTTTTCAGTGCAACTCACTCATATACTATGTACTACACTGTGCATTTCGTGTAATGCAGGTTTTTCAGTAAATTCTAAGTTTTTCAGTGCAACTCACTCATATACTATGTACTACACTGTGCGTTTCTTATATTCTAAGTTGTTCAGTGCAACTCTCTCATATACTATGTATTACACTGTGCGTTTCTTATATTCTAAGTTTTTCAGTGCAACTCACTCATATACTTTGTACTACACTGTGCTTTTCTTATATTCTAAGTTTTTCAGTGCAACTCACTCATATACTTTGTACTACACTGTGCTTTTCTTATATTCTAAGTTTTTCAGTGCAACTCACTCATATAATATGTACTACACTGTGCGTTTCTTATATTCTAAGTTTTTCAGTGCAACTCACTCATATACTATGTACTACACTGTGCGTTTCTTATATTCTAAGTTTTTCAGTGCAACTCACTCATATACTATGTACTACACTGTGCGTTTCTTATATTCTAAGTTTTTCAGTGCAACTCACTCATATACTATGTACTACACTGTGCATTTCGTGTAATGCGGGTTTTTCAGTAAATTCTAAGTTTTTCAGTGCAACTCACTCATATACTATGTACTACACTGTGCGTTTCTTATATTCTAAGTTTTTCAGTACAACTCACTCATATACTATGTACTACACTGTGCGTTTCTTATATTCTAAGTTTTTCAGTGCAACTCACTCATATACTATGTACTACACTGTGCGTTTCTTATATTCTAAGTTTTTCAGTGCAACTCACTCATATACTATGTACTACACTGGGCGTTTCTTAAATTCTAAGTTTTTCAGTGCCACTCACTCATATACTATGTACTACAATGTGCGTTTCTTATATTCTAAGTTTTTCAGTGCAACTCACTCATATACTATGTACTACACTGTGCGTTTCTTATATTCTAAGTTTTTCAGTGCAACTAACTCATATACTATGTACTACACTGTGCGTTTCTTATATTCTAAGTTTTTCAGTGCAACTCACTCATATACTATGTACTACACTGTGCGTTTCTTATATTCTAAGTTTTTCAGTGCAACTCACTCATATACTATGTACTACACTGTGCATTTCGTGTAATGCGGGTTTTTCAGTAAATTCTAAGTTTTTCAGTGCAACTCACTCATATACTATGTACTACACTGTGCGTTTCTTATATTCTAAGTTTTTCAGTGCAACTAACTCATATACTATGTACTACACTGTGCGTTTCTTATATTCTAAGTTTTTCAGTGCAACTCACTCATATACTATGTACTACACTGTGCGTTTCTTATATTCTAAGTTTTTCAGTGCAACTCACTCATATACTATGTACTAGACTGTGCGTTTCTTATATTCTAAGTTTTTCAGTGAAACTCACTCATATACTATGTACTACACTGTGCGTTTCTTGTATTCTAAGTTTTTCAGTGCAACTCACTCATATACTATGTACTACACTGTGCGTTTCTTAAATTCTAAGTTTTTCAGTGCAACTCACTCATATACTATGTACTACACTGTGCGTTTCTTATATTCTAAGTTTTTCAGTGCAACTCACTCATATACTATGTACTACACTGTGCATTTCGTGTAATGCAGGTTTTTCAGTAAATTCTAAGTTTTTCAGTGCAACTCACTCATATACTATGTACTACACTGTGCGTTTCTTATATTCTAAGTTGTTCAGTGCAACTCTCTCATATACTATGTATTACACTGTGCGTTTCTTATATTCTAAGTTTTTCAGTGCAACTCACTCATATACTTTGTACTACACTGTGCTTTTCTTATATTCTAAGTTTTTCAGTGCAACTCACTCATATACTTTGTACTACACTGTGCTTTTCTTATATTCTAAGTTTTTCAGTGCAACTCACTCATATAATATGTACTACACTGTGCGTTTCTTATATTCTAAGTTTTTCAGTGCAACTCACTCATATACTATGTACTACACTGTGCGTTTCTTATATTCTAAGTTTTTCAGTGCAACTCACTCATATACTATGTACTACACTGTGCGTTTCTTATATTCTAAGTTTTTCAGTGCAACTCACTCATATACTATGTACTACACTGTGCATTTCGTGTAATGCGGGTTTTTCAGTAAATTCTAAGTTTTTCAGTGCAACTCACTCATATACTATGTACTACACTGTGCGTTTCTTATATTCTAAGTTTTTCAGTACAACTCACTCATATACTATGTACTACACTGTGCGTTTCTTATATTCTAAGTTTTTCAGTGCAACTCACTCATATACTATGTACTACACTGTGCGTTTCTTATATTCTAAGTTTTTCAGTGCAACTCACTCATATACTATGTACTACACTGGGCGTTCTTAAATTCTAAGTTTTTCAGTGCCACTCACTCATATACTATGTACTACAATGTGCGTTTCTTATATTCTAAGTTTTTCAGTGCAACTCACTCATATACTATGTACTACACTGTGCGTTTCTTATATTCTAAGTTTTTCAGTGCAACTAACTCATATACTATGTACTACACTGTGCGTTTCTTATATTCTAAGTTTTTCAGTGCAACTCACTCATATACTATGTACTACACTGTGCGTTTCTTATATTCTAAGTTTTTCAGTGCAACTCACTCATATACTATGTACTACACTGTGCATTTCGTGTAATGCGGGTTTTTCAGTAAATTCTAAGTTTTTCAGTGCAACTCACTCATATACTATGTACTACACTGTGCGTTTCTTATATTCTAAGTTTTTCAGTACAACTCACTCATATACTATGTACTACACTGTGCGTTTCTTATATTCTAAGTTTTTCAGTGCAACTCACTCATATACTATGTACTACACTGTGCGTTTCTTATATTCTAAGTTTTTCAGTGCAACTCACTCATATACTATGTACTACACTGGGCGTTTCTTAAATTCTAAGTTTTTCAGTGCCACTCACTCATATACTATGTACTACAATGTGCGTTTCTTATATTCTAAGTTTTTCAGTGCAACTCACTCATATACTATGTACTACACTGTGCGTTTCTTATATTCTAAGTTTTTCAGTGCAACTAACTCATATACTATGTACTACACTGTGCGTTTCTTATATTCTAAGTTTTTCAGTGCAACTCACTCATATACTATGTACTACACTGTGCGTTTCTTATATTCTAAGTTTTTCAGTGCAACTCACTCATATACTATGTACTACACTGTGCATTTCGTGTAATGCGGGTTTTTCAGTAAATTCTAAGTTTTTCAGTGCAACTCACTCATATACTATGTACTACACTGTGCGTTTCTTATATTCTAAGTTTTTCAGTGCAACTCACTCATATACTATGTACTACACTGTGCGTTTCTTATATTCTAAATTTTTCAGTGAAACTCACTCATATACTATGTACTACACTGTGCGTTTCTTATATTCTAAGTTTTTCAGTGCAACTCACTCATATACTATGTACTACACTGTGCATTTCGTGTAATGCGGGTTTTTCAGTAAATTCTAAGTTTTTCAGTGCAACTCACTCATATACTATGTACTACACTGTGCGTTTCTTATATTCTAAGTTGTTCAGTGCAACTCTCTCATATACTATGTATTACACTGTGCGTTTCTTATATTCTAAGTTTTTCAGTGCAACTCACTCATATACTTTGTACTACACTGTGCTTTTCTTATATTCTAAGTTTTTCAGTGCAACTCACTCATATACTTTGTACTACACTGTGCTTTTCTTATATTCTAAGTTTTTCAGTGCAACTCACTCATATAATATGTACTACACTGTGCGTTTCTTATATTCTAAGTTTTTCAGTGCAACTCACTCATATACTATGTACTACACTGTGCGTTTCTTATATTCTAAGTTTTTCAGTGCAACTCACTCATATACTATGTACTACACTGTGCGTTTCTTATATTCTAAGTTTTTCAGTGCAACTCACTCATATACTATGTACTACACTGTGCATTTCGTGTAATGCGGGTTTTTCAGTAAATTCTAAGTTTTTCAGTGCAACTCACTCATATACTATGTACTACACTGTGCGTTTCTTATATTCTAAGTTTTTCAGTACAACTCACTCATATACTATGTACTACACTGTGCGTTTCTTATATTCTAAGTTTTTCAGTGCAACTCACTCATATACTATGTACTACACTGTGCGTTTCTTATATTCTAAGTTTTTCAGTGCAACTCACTCATATACTATGTACTACACTGGGCGTTTCTTAAATTCTAAGTTTTTCAGTGCCACTCACTCATATACTATGTACTACAATGTGCGTTTCTTATATTCTAAGTTTTTCAGTGCAACTCACTCATATACTATGTACTACACTGTGCGTTTCTTATATTCTAAGTTTTTCAGTGCAACTAACTCATATACTATGTACTACACTGTGCGTTTCTTATATTCTAAGTTTTTCAGTGCAACTCACTCATATACTATGTACTACACTGTGCGTTTCTTATATTCTAAGTTTTTCAGTGCAACTCACTCATATACTATGTACTACACTGTGCATTTCGTGTAATGCGGGTTTTTCAGTAAATTCTAAGTTTTTCAGTGCAACTCACTCATATACTATGTACTACACTGTGCGTTTCTTATATTCTAAGTTTTTCAGTACAACTCACTCATATACTATGTACTACACTGTGCGTTTCTTATATTCTAAGTTTTTCAGTGCAACTCACTCATATACTATGTACTACACTGTGCGTTTCTTATATTCTAAGTTTTTCAGTGCAACTCACTCATATACTATGTACTACACTGGGCGTTTCTTAAATTCTAAGTTTTTCAGTGCCACTCACTCATATACTATGTACTACAATGTGCGTTTCTTATATTCTAAGTTTTTCAGTGCAACTCACTCATATACTATGTACTACACTGTGCGTTTCTTATATTCTAAGTTTTTCAGTGCAACTAACTCATATACTATGTACTACACTGTGCGTTTCTTATATTCTAAGTTTTTCAGTGCAACTCACTCATATACTATGTACTACACTGTGCGTTTCTTATATTCTAAGTTTTTCAGTGCAACTCACTCATATACTATGTACTACACTGTGCATTTCGTGTAATGCGGGTTTTTCAGTAAATTCTAAGTTTTTCAGTGCAACTCACTCATATACTATGTACTACACTGTGCGTTTCTTATATTCTAAGTTTTTCAGTGCAACTCACTCATATACTATGTACTACACTGTGCGTTTCTTATATTCTAAATTTTTCAGTGAAACTCACTCATATACTATGTACTACACTGTGCGTTTCTTATATTCTAAGTTTTTCAGTGCAACTCACTCATATACTATGTACTACACTGTGCGTTTCTTAAATTCTAAGTTTTTCAGTGCAACTCACTCATATACTATGTACTACACTGTGCGTTTCTTATATTCTAAGTTTTTCAGTGCAACTCACTCATATACTATGTACTACACTGTGCGTTTCTTATATTCTAAGTTTTTCAGTGCAACTCACTCATATACTATGTACTACACTGTGCGTTTCTTATATTCTAAGTTTTTCAGTGCAACTCACTCATATACTATGTACTACACTGTGCGTTTCTTATATTCTAAGTTTTTCAGTGCAACTCACTCATATACTATGTACTACACTGTGCGTTTCTTAAATTCTAAGTTTTTCAGTGCAACTCACTCATATACTATGTACTACACTGTGCGTTTCTTATATTCTAAGTTTTTCAGTGCAACTCACTCATATACTATGTACTACACTGTGCATTTCGTGTAATGCAGGTTTTTCAGTAAATTCTAAGTTTTTCAGTGCAACTCACTCATATACTATGTACTACACTGTGCGTTTCTTATATTCTAAGTTTTTCAGTGCAACTCACTCATATACTATGTACTACACTGTGCGTTTCTTATATTCTAAGTTTTTCAGTGCAACTCACTCATATACTATGTACTACACTGTGCGTTTCTTATATTCTAAGTTGTTCAGTGCAACTCTCTCATATACTATGTATTACACTGTGCGTTTCTTAAATTCTAAGTTTTTCAGTGCAACTCACTCATATACTATGTACTACACTGTGCGTTTCTTATATTCTAAGTTTTTCAGTGCAACTCACTCATATACTATGTACTACACTGTGCATTTCGTGTAATGCAGGTATTTCAGTAAATTCTAAGTTTTTCAGTGCAACTCACTCATATACTATGTACTACACTGTGCGTTTCTTATATTCTAAGTTTTTCAGTGCAACTCACTCATATACTATGTACTACACTGTGCGTTTCTTATATTCTAAGTTTTTCAGTGCAACTCACTCATATACTATGTACTACACTGTGCGTTTCTTATATTCTAAGTTGTTCAGTGCAACTCTCTCATATACTATGTATTACACTGTGCGTTTCTTATATTCTAAGTTTTTCAGTGCAACTCACTCATATACTTTGTACTACACTGTGCTTTTCTTATATTCTAAGTTTTTCAGTGCAACTCACTCATATACTTTGTACTACACTGTGCTTTTCTTATATTCTAAGTTTTTCAGTGCAACTCACTCATATAATATGTACTACACTGTGCGTTTCTTATATTCTAAGTTTTTCAGTGCAACTCACTCATATACTATGTACTACACTGTGCGTTTCTTAAATTCTAAGTTTTTCAGTGCAACTCACTCATATACTATGTACTACACTGTGCGTTTCTTATATTCTAAGTTTTTCAGTGCAACTCACTCATATACTATGTACTACACTGTGCGTTTCTTATATTCTAAGTTTTTCAGTGCAACTCACTCATATACTATGTACTACACTGTGCGTTTCTTATATTCTAAGTTTTTCAGTGCAACTCACTCATATACTATGTACTACACTGTGCGTTTCTTAAATTCTAAGTTTTTCAGTGCAACTCACTCATATACTATGTACTACACTGTGCGTTTCTTATATTCTAAGTTTTTCAGTGCAACTCACTCATATACTATGTACTACACTGTGCATTTTGTGTAATGCAGGTTTTTCAGTAAATTCTAAGTTTTTCAGTGCAACTCACTCATATACTATGTACTACACTGTGCGTTTCTTATATTCTAAGTTTTTCAGTGCAACTCACTCATATACTATGTACTACACTGGGCGTTTCTTAAATTCTAAGTTTTTCAGTGCCACTCACTCATATACTATGTACTACAATGTGCGTTTCTTATATTCTAAGTTTTTCAGTGCAACTCACTCATATACTATGTACTACACTGTGCGTTTCTTATATTCTAAGTTTTTCAGTGCAACTAACTCATATACTATGTACTACACTGTGCGTTTCTTATATTCTAAGTTTTTCAGTGCAACTCACTCATATACTATGTACTACACTGTGCGTTTCTTATATTCTAAGTTTTTCAGTGCAACTCACTCATATACTATGTACTACACTGTGCATTTCGTGTAATGCAGGTTTTTCAGTAAATTCTAAGTTTTTCAGTGCCACTCACTCATATACTATGTACTACAATGTGCGTTTCTTATATTCTAAGTTTTTCAGTGCAACTCACTCATATACTATGTACTACACTGTGCGTTTCTTATATTCTAAGTTTTTCAGTGCAACTAACTCATATACTATGTACTACACTGTGCGTTTCTTATATTCTAAGTTTTTCAGTGCAACTCACTCATATACTATGTACTACACTGTGCGTTTCTTATATTCTAAGTTTTTCAGTGCAACTCACTCATATACTATGTACTAGACTGTGCGTTTCTTATATTCTAAG
>NW_028227279.1:0-10000 GCF_978045245.1 Mus caroli | reverse complement strand
TTAGGGTTAGGGTTAGGGTTAGGGTTAGGGTTAGGGTTAGGGTTAGGGTTAGGGTTAGGGTTAGGGTTAGGGTTAGGGTTAGGGTTAGGGTTAGGGTTAGGGTTAGGGTTAGGGTTAGGGTTAGGGTTAGGGTTAGGGTTAGGGTTAGGGTTAGGGTTAGGGTTAGGGTTAGGGTTAGGGTTAGGGTTAGGGTTAGGGTTAGGGTTAGGGTTAGGGTTAGGGTTAGGGTTAGGGTTAGGGTTAGGGTTAGGGTTAGGGTTAGGGTTAGGGTTAGGGTTAGGGTTAGGGTTAGGGTTAGGGTTAGGGTTAGGGTTAGGGTTAGGGTTAGGGTTAGGGTTAGGGTTAGGGTTAGGGTTAGGGTTAGGGTTAGGGTTAGGGTTAGGGTTAGGGTTAGGGTTAGGGTTAGGGTTAGGGTTAGGGTTAGGGTTAGGGTTAGGGTTAGGGTTAGGGTTAGGGTTAGGGTTAGGGTTAGGGTTAGGGTTAGGGTTAGGGTTAGGGTTAGGGTTAGGGTTAGGGTTAGGGTTAGGGTTAGGGTTAGGGTTAGGGTTAGGGTTAGGGTTAGGGTTAGGGTTAGGGTTAGGGTTAGGGTTAGGGTTAGGGTTAGGGTTAGGGTTAGGGTTAGGGTTAGGGTTAGGGTTAGGGTTAGGGTTAGGGTTAGGGTTAGGGTTAGGGTTAGGGTTAGGGTTAGGGTTAGGGTTAGGGTTAGGGTTAGGGTTAGGGTTAGGGTTAGGGTTAGGGTTAGGGTTAGGGTTAGGGTTAGGGTTAGGGTTAGGGTTAGGGTTAGGGTTAGGGTTAGGGTTAGGGTTAGGGTTAGGGTTAGGGTTAGGGTTAGGGTTAGGGTTAGGGTTAGGGTTAGGGTTAGGGTTAGGGTTAGGGTTAGGGTTAGGGTTAGGGTTAGGGTTAGGGTTAGGGTTAGGGTTAGGGTTAGGGTTAGGGTTAGGGTTAGGGTTAGGGTTAGGGTTAGGGTTAGGGTTAGGGTTAGGGTTAGGGTTAGGGTTAGGGTTAGGGTTAGGGTTAGGGTTAGGGTTAGGGTTAGGGTTAGGGTTAGGGTTAGGGTTAGGGTTAGGGTTAGGGTTAGGGTTAGGGTTAGGGTTAGGGTTAGGGTTAGGGTTAGGGTTAGGGTTAGGGTTAGGGTTAGGGTTAGGGTTAGGGTTAGGGTTAGGGTTAGGGTTAGGGTTAGGGTTAGGGTTAGGGTTAGGGTTAGGGTTAGGGTTAGGGTTAGGGTTAGGGTTAGGGTTAGGGTTAGGGTTAGGGTTAGGGTTAGGGTTAGGGTTAGGGTTAGGGTTAGGGTTAGGGTTAGGGTTAGGGTTAGGGTTAGGGTTAGGGTTAGGGTTAGGGTTAGGGTTAGGGTTAGGGTTAGGGTTAGGGTTAGGGTTAGGGTTAGGGTTAGGGTTAGGGTTAGGGTTAGGGTTAGGGTTAGGGTTAGGGTTAGGGTTAGGGTTAGGGTTAGGGTTAGGGTTAGGGTTAGGGTTAGGGTTAGGGTTAGGGTTAGGGTTAGGGTTAGGGTTAGGGTTAGGGTTAGGGTTAGGGTTAGGGTTAGGGTTAGGGTTAGGGTTAGGGTTAGGGTTAGGGTTAGGGTTAGGGTTAGGGTTAGGGTTAGGGTTAGGGTTAGGGTTAGGGTTAGGGTTAGGGTTAGGGTTAGGGTTAGGGTTAGGGTTAGGGTTAGGGTTAGGGTTAGGGTTAGGGTTAGGGTTAGGGTTAGGGTTAGGGTTAGGGTTAGGGTTAGGGTTAGGGTTAGGGTTAGGGTTAGGGTTAGGGTTAGGGTTAGGGTTAGGGTTAGGGTTAGGGTTAGGGTTAGGGTTAGGGTTAGGGTTAGGGTTAGGGTTAGGGTTAGGGTTAGGGTTAGGGTTAGGGTTAGGGTTAGGGTTAGGGTTAGGGTTAGGGTTAGGGTTAGGGTTAGGGTTAGGGTTAGGGTTA
This sequence comes from Mus caroli, assembly GCF_978045245.1. NCBI lineage: Eukaryota > Metazoa > Chordata > Mammalia > Rodentia > Muridae > Mus > Mus caroli. Next base: position 8,083 of record NW_028227279.1, on the reverse strand, counting down.
GGGTTAGGGTTAGGGTTAGGGTTAGGGTTAGGGTTAGGGTTAGGGTTAGGGTTAGGGTTAGGGTTAGGGTTAGGGTTAGGGTTAGGGTTAGGGTTAGGGTTAGGGTTAGGGTTAGGGTTAGGGTTAGGGTTAGGGTTAGGGTTAGGGTTAGGGTTAGGGTTAGGGTTAGGGTTAGGGTTAGGGTTAGGGTTAGGGTTAGGGTTAGGGTTAGGGTTAGGGTTAGGGTTAGGGTTAGGGTTAGGGTTAGGGTTAGGGTTAGGGTTAGGGTTAGGGTTAGGGTTAGGGTTAGGGTTAGGGTTAGGGTTAGGGTTAGGGTTAGGGTTAGGGTTAGGGTTAGGGTTAGGGTTAGGGTTAGGGTTAGGGTTAGGGTTAGGGTTAGGGTTAGGGTTAGGGTTAGGGTTAGGGTTAGGGTTAGGGTTAGGGTTAGGGTTAGGGTTAGGGTTAGGGTTAGGGTTAGGGTTAGGGTTAGGGTTAGGGTTAGGGTTAGGGTTAGGGTTAGGGTTAGGGTTAGGGTTAGGGTTAGGGTTAGGGTTAGGGTTAGGGTTAGGGTTAGGGTTAGGGTTAGGGTTAGGGTTAGGGTTAGGGTTAGGGTTAGGGTTAGGGTTAGGGTTAGGGTTAGGGTTAGGGTTAGGGTTAGGGTTAGGGTTAGGGTTAGGGTTAGGGTTAGGGTTAGGGTTAGGGTTAGGGTTAGGGTTAGGGTTAGGGTTAGGGTTAGGGTTAGGGTTAGGGTTAGGGTTAGGGTTAGGGTTAGGGTTAGGGTTAGGGTTAGGGTTAGGGTTAGGGTTAGGGTTAGGGTTAGGGTTAGGGTTAGGGTTAGGGTTAGGGTTAGGGTTAGGGTTAGGGTTAGGGTTAGGGTTAGGGTTAGGGTTAGGGTTAGGGTTAGGGTTAGGGTTAGGGTTAGGGTTAGGGTTAGGGTTAGGGTTAGGGTTAGGGTTAGGGTTAGGGTTAGGGTTAGGGTTAGGGTTAGGGTTAGGGTTAGGGTTAGGGTTAGGGTTAGGGTTAGGGTTAGGGTTAGGGTTAGGGTTAGGGTTAGGGTTAGGGTTAGGGTTAGGGTTAGGGTTAGGGTTAGGGTTAGGGTTAGGGTTAGGGTTAGGGTTAGGGTTAGGGTTAGGGTTAGGGTTAGGGTTAGGGTTAGGGTTAGGGTTAGGGTTAGGGTTAGGGTTAGGGTTAGGGTTAGGGTTAGGGTTAGGGTTAGGGTTAGGGTTAGGGTTAGGGTTAGGGTTAGGGTTAGGGTTAGGGTTAGGGTTAGGGTTAGGGTTAGGGTTAGGGTTAGGGTTAGGGTTAGGGTTAGGGTTAGGGTTAGGGTTAGGGTTAGGGTTAGGGTTAGGGTTAGGGTTAGGGTTAGGGTTAGGGTTAGGGTTAGGGTTAGGGTTAGGGTTAGGGTTAGGGTTAGGGTTAGGGTTAGGGTTAGGGTTAGGGTTAGGGTTAGGGTTAGGGTTAGGGTTAGGGTTAGGGTTAGGGTTAGGGTTAGGGTTAGGGTTAGGGTTAGGGTTAGGGTTAGGGTTAGGGTTAGGGTTAGGGTTAGGGTTAGGGTTAGGGTTAGGGTTAGGGTTAGGGTTAGGGTTAGGGTTAGGGTTAGGGTTAGGGTTAGGGTTAGGGTTAGGGTTAGGGTTAGGGTTAGGGTTAGGGTTAGGGTTAGGGTTAGGGTTAGGGTTAGGGTTAGGGTTAGGGTTAGGGTTAGGGTTAGGGTTAGGGTTAGGGTTAGGGTTAGGGTTAGGGTTAGGGTTAGGGTTAGGGTTAGGGTTAGGGTTAGGGTTAGGGTTAGGGTTAGGGTTAGGGTTAGGGTTAGGGTTAGGGTTAGGGTTAGGGTTAGGGTTAGGGTTAGGGTTAGGGTTAGGGTTAGGGTTAGGGTTAGGGTTAGGGTTAGGGTTAGGGTTAGGGTTAGGGTTAGGGTTAGGGTTAGGGTTAGGGTTAGGGTTAGGGTTAGGGTTAGGGTTAGGGTTAGGGTTAGGGTTAGGGTTAGGGTTAGGGTTAGGGTTAGGGTTAGGGTTAGGGTTAGGGTTAGGGTTAGGGTTAGGGTTAGGGTTAGGGTTAGGGTTAGGGTTAGGGTTAGGGTTAGGGTTAGGGTTAGGGTTAGGGTTAGGGTTAGGGTTAGGGTTAGGGTTAGGGTTAGGGTTAGGGTTAGGGTTAGGGTTAGGGTTAGGGTTAGGGTTAGGGTTAGGGTTAGGGTTAGGGTTAGGGTTAGGGTTAGGGTTAGGGTTAGGGTTAGGGTTAGGGTTAGGGTTAGGGTTAGGGTTAGGGTTAGGGTTAGGGTTAGGGTTAGGGTTAGGGTTAGGGTTAGGGTTAGGGTTAGGGTTAGGGTTAGGGTTAGGGTTAGGGTTAGGGTTAGGGTTAGGGTTAGGGTTAGGGTTAGGGTTAGGGTTAGGGTTAGGGTTAGGGTTAGGGTTAGGGTTAGGGTTAGGGTTAGGGTTAGGGTTAGGGTTAGGGTTAGGGTTAGGGTTAGGGTTAGGGTTAGGGTTAGGGTTAGGGTTAGGGTTAGGGTTAGGGTTAGGGTTAGGGTTAGGGTTAGGGTTAGGGTTAGGGTTAGGGTTAGGGTTAGGGTTAGGGTTAGGGTTAGGGTTAGGGTTAGGGTTAGGGTTAGGGTTAGGGTTAGGGTTAGGGTTAGGGTTAGGGTTAGGGTTAGGGTTAGGGTTAGGGTTAGGGTTAGGGTTAGGGTTAGGGTTAGGGTTAGGGTTAGGGTTAGGGTTAGGGTTAGGGTTAGGGTTAGGGTTAGGGTTAGGGTTAGGGTTAGGGTTAGGGTTAGGGTTAGGGTTAGGGTTAGGGTTAGGGTTAGGGTTAGGGTTAGGGTTAGGGTTAGGGTTAGGGTTAGGGTTAGGGTTAGGGTTAGGGTTAGGGTTAGGGTTAGGGTTAGGGTTAGGGTTAGGGTTAGGGTTAGGGTTAGGGTTAGGGTTAGGGTTAGGGTTAGGGTTAGGGTTAGGGTTAGGGTTAGGGTTAGGGTTAGGGTTAGGGTTAGGGTTAGGGTTAGGGTTAGGGTTAGGGTTAGGGTTAGGGTTAGGGTTAGGGTTAGGGTTAGGGTTAGGGTTAGGGTTAGGGTTAGGGTTAGGGTTAGGGTTAGGGTTAGGGTTAGGGTTAGGGTTAGGGTTAGGGTTAGGGTTAGGGTTAGGGTTAGGGTTAGGGTTAGGGTTAGGGTTAGGGTTAGGGTTAGGGTTAGGGTTAGGGTTAGGGTTAGGGTTAGGGTTAGGGTTAGGGTTAGGGTTAGGGTTAGGGTTAGGGTTAGGGTTAGGGTTAGGGTTAGGGTTAGGGTTAGGGTTAGGGTTAGGGTTAGGGTTAGGGTTAGGGTTAGGGTTAGGGTTAGGGTTAGGGTTAGGGTTAGGGTTAGGGTTAGGGTTAGGGTTAGGGTTAGGGTTAGGGTTAGGGTTAGGGTTAGGGTTAGGGTTAGGGTTAGGGTTAGGGTTAGGGTTAGGGTTAGGGTTAGGGTTAGGGTTAGGGTTAGGGTTAGGGTTAGGGTTAGGGTTAGGGTTAGGGTTAGGGTTAGGGTTAGGGTTAGGGTTAGGGTTAGGGTTAGGGTTAGGGTTAGGGTTAGGAGGTTAGGGTTAGGGTTAGGGTTAGGGTTAGGGTTAGGGTTAGGGTTAGGGTTAGGGTTAGGGTTAGGGTTAGGGTTAGGGTTAGGGTTAGGGTTAGGGTTAGGGTTAGGGTTAGGGTTAGGGTTAGGGTTAGGGTTAGGGTTAGGGTTAGGGTTAGGGTTAGGGTTAGGGTTAGGGTTAGGGTTAGGGTTAGGGTTAGGGTTAGGGTTAGGGTTAGGGTTAGGGTTAGGGTTAGGGTTAGGGTTAGGGTTAGGGTTAGGGTTAGGGTTAGGGTTAGGGTTAGGGTTAGGGTTAGGGTTAGGGTTAGGGTTAGGGTTAGGGTTAGGGTTAGGGTTAGGGTTAGGGTTAGGGTTAGGGTTAGGGTTAGGGTTAGGGTTAGGGTTAGGGTTAGGGTTAGGGTTAGGGTTAGGGTTAGGGTTAGGGTTAGGGTTAGGGTTAGGGTTAGGGTTAGGGTTAGGGTTAGGGTTAGGGTTAGGGTTAGGGTTAGGGTTAGGGTTAGGGTTAGGGTTAGGGTTAGGGTTAGGGTTAGGGTTAGGGTTAGGGTTAGGGTTAGGGTTAGGGTTAGGGTTAGGGTTAGGGTTAGGGTTAGGGTTAGGGTTAGGGTTAGGGTTAGGGTTAGGGTTAGGGTTAGGGTTAGGGTTAGGGTTAGGGTTAGGGTTAGGGTTAGGGTTAGGGTTAGGGTTAGGGTTAGGGTTAGGGTTAGGGTTAGGGTTAGGGTTAGGGTTAGGGTTAGGGTTAGGGTTAGGGTTAGGGTTAGGGTTAGGGTTAGGGTTAGGGTTAGGGTTAGGGTTAGGGTTAGGGTTAGGGTTAGGGTTAGGGTTAGGGTTAGGGTTAGGGTTAGGGTTAGGGTTAGGGTTAGGGTTAGGGTTAGGGTTAGGGTTAGGGTTAGGGTTAGGGTTAGGGTTAGGGTTAGGGTTAGGGTTAGGGTTAGGGTTAGGGTTAGGGTTAGGGTTAGGGTTAGGGTTAGGGTTAGGGTTAGGGTTAGGGTTAGGGTTAGGGTTAGGGTTAGGGTTAGGGTTAGGGTTAGGGTTAGGGTTAGGGTTAGGGTTAGGGTTAGGGTTAGGGTTAGGGTTAGGGTTAGGGTTAGGGTTAGGGTTAGGGTTAGGGTTAGGGTTAGGGTTAGGGTTAGGGTTAGGGTTAGGGTTAGGGTTAGGGTTAGGGTTAGGGTTAGGGTTAGGGTTAGGGTTAGGGTTAGGGTTAGGGTTAGGGTTAGGGTTAGGGTTAGGGTTAGGGTTAGGGTTAGGGTTAGGGTTAGGGTTAGGGTTAGGGTTAGGGTTAGGGTTAGGGTTAGGGTTAGGGTTAGGGTTAGGGTTAGGGTTAGGGTTAGGGTTAGGGTTAGGGTTAGGGTTAGGGTTAGGGTTAGGGTTAGGGTTAGGGTTAGGGTTAGGGTTAGGGTTAGGGTTAGGGTTAGGGTTAGGGTTAGGGTTAGGGTTAGGGTTAGGGTTAGGGTTAGGGTTAGGGTTAGGGTTAGGGTTAGGGTTAGGGTTAGGGTTAGGGTTAGGGTTAGGGTTAGGGTTAGGGTTAGGGTTAGGGTTAGGGTTAGGGTTAGGGTTAGGGTTAGGGTTAGGGTTAGGGTTAGGGTTAGGGTTAGGGTTAGGGTTAGGGTTAGGGTTAGGGTTAGGGTTAGGGTTAGGGTTAGGGTTAGGGTTAGGGTTAGGGTTAGGGTTAGGGTTAGGGTTAGGGTTAGGGTTAGGGTTAGGGTTAGGGTTAGGGTTAGGGTTAGGGTTAGGGTTAGGGTTAGGGTTAGGGTTAGGGTTAGGGTTAGGGTTAGGGTTAGGGTTAGGGTTAGGGTTAGGGTTAGGGTTAGGGTTAGGGTTAGGGTTAGGGTTAGGGTTAGGGTTAGGGTTAGGGTTAGGGTTAGGGTTAGGGTTAGGGTTAGGGTTAGGGTTAGGGTTAGGGTTAGGGTTAGGGTTAGGGTTAGGGTTAGGGTTAGGGTTAGGGTTAGGGTTAGGGTTAGGGTTAGGGTTAGGGTTAGGGTTAGGGTTAGGGTTAGGGTTAGGGTTAGGGTTAGGGTTAGGGTTAGGGTTAGGGTTAGGGTTAGGGTTAGGGTTAGGGTTAGGGTTAGGGTTAGGGTTAGGGTTAGGGTTAGGGTTAGGGTTAGGGTTAGGGTTAGGGTTAGGGTTAGGGTTAGGGTTAGGGTTAGGGTTAGGGTTAGGGTTAGGGTTAGGGTTAGGGTTAGGGTTAGGGTTAGGGTTAGGGTTAGGGTTAGGGTTAGGGTTAGGGTTAGGGTTAGGGTTAGGGTTAGGGTTAGGGTTAGGGTTAGGGTTAGGGTTAGGGTTAGGGTTAGGGTTAGGGTTAGGGTTAGGGTTAGGGTTAGGGTTAGGGTTAGGGTTAGGGTTAGGGTTAGGGTTAGGGTTAGGGTTAGGGTTAGGGTTAGGGTTAGGGTTAGGGTTAGGGTTAGGGTTAGGGTTAGGGTTAGGGTTAGGGTTAGGGTTAGGGTTAGGGTTAGGGTTAGGGTTAGGGTTAGGGTTAGGGTTAGGGTTAGGGTTAGGGTTAGGGTTAGGGTTAGGGTTAGGGTTAGGGTTAGGGTTAGGGTTAGGGTTAGGGTTAGGGTTAGGGTTAGGGTTAGGGTTAGGGTTAGGGTTAGGGTTAGGGTTAGGGTTAGGGTTAGGGTTAGGGTTAGGGTTAGGGTTAGGGTTAGGGTTAGGGTTAGGGTTAGGGTTAGGGTTAGGGTTAGGGTTAGGGTTAGGGTTAGGGTTAGGGTTAGGGTTAGGGTTAGGGTTAGGGTTAGGGTTAGGGTTAGGGTTAGGGTTAGGGTTAGGGTTAGGGTTAGGGTTAGGGTTAGGGTTAGGGTTAGGGTTAGGGTTAGGGTTAGGGTTAGGGTTAGGGTTAGGGTTAGGGTTAGGGTTAGGGTTAGGGTTAGGGTTAGGGTTAGGGTTAGGGTTAGGGTTAGGGTTAGGGTTAGGGTTAGGGTTAGGGTTAGGGTTAGGGTTAGGGTTAGGGTTAGGGTTAGGGTTAGGGTTAGGGTTAGGGTTAGGGTTAGGGTTAGGGTTAGGGTTAGGGTTAGGGTTAGGGTTAGGGTTAGGGTTAGGGTTAGGGTTAGGGTTAGGGTTAGGGTTAGGGTTAGGGTTAGGGTTAGGGTTAGGGTTAGGGTTAGGGTTAGGGTTAGGGTTAGGGTTAGGGTTAGGGTTAGGGTTAGGGTTAGGGTTAGGGTTAGGGTTAGGGTTAGGGTTAGGGTTAGGGTTAGGGTTAGGGTTAGGGTTAGGGTTAGGGTTAGGGTTAGGGTTAGGGTTAGGGTTAGGGTTAGGGTTAGGGTTAGGGTTAGGGTTAGGGTTAGGGTTAGGGTTAGGGTTAGGGTTAGGGTTAGGGTTAGGGTTAGGGTTAGGGTTAGGGTTAGGGTTAGGGTTAGGGTTAGGGTTAGGGTTAGGGTTAGGGTTAGGGTTAGGGTTAGGGTTAGGGTTAGGGTTAGGGTTAGGGTTAGGGTTAGGGTTAGGGTTAGGGTTAGGGTTAGGGTTAGGGTTAGGGTTAGGGTTAGGGTTAGGGTTAGGGTTAGGGTTAGGGTTAGGGTTAGGGTTAGGGTTAGGGTTAGGGTTAGGGTTAGGGTTAGGGTTAGGGTTAGGGTTAGGGTTAGGGTTAGGGTTAGGGTTAGGGTTAGGGTTAGGGTTAGGGTTAGGGTTAGGGTTAGGGTTAGGGTTAGGGTTAGGGTTAGGGTTAGGGTTAGGGTTAGGGTTAGGGTTAGGGTTAGGGTTAGGGTTAGGGTTAGGGTTAGGGTTAGGGTTAGGGTTAGGGTTAGGGTTAGGGTTAGGGTTAGGGTTAGGGTTAGGGTTAGGGTTAGGGTTAGGGTTAGGGTTAGGGTTAGGGTTAGGGTTAGGGTTAGGGTTAGGGTTAGGGTTAGGGTTAGGGTTAGGGTTAGGGTTAGGGTTAGGGTTAGGGTTAGGGTTAGGGTTAGGGTTAGGGTTAGGGTTAGGGTTAGGGTTAGGGTTAGGGTTAGGGTTAGGGTTAGGGTTAGGGTTAGGGTTAGGGTTAGGGTTAGGGTTAGGGTTAGGGTTAGGGTTAGGGTTAGGGTTAGGGTTAGGGTTAGGGTTAGGGTTAGGGTTAGGGTTAGGGTTAGGGTTAGGGTTAGGGTTAGGGTTAGGGTTAGGGTTAGGGTTAGGGTTAGGGTTAGGGTTAGGGTTAGGGTTAGGGTTAGGGTTAGGGTTAGGGTTAGGGTTAGGGTTAGGGTTAGGGTTAGGGTTAGGGTTAGGGTTAGGGTTAGGGTTAGGGTTAGGGTTAGGGTTAGGGTTAGGGTTAGGGTTAGGGTTAGGGTTAGGGTTAGGGTTAGGGTTAGGGTTAGGGTTAGGGTTAGGGTTAGGGTTAGGGTTAGGGTTAGGGTTAGGGTTAGGGTTAGGGTTAGGGTTAGGGTTAGGGTTAGGGTTAGGGTTAGGGTTAGGGTTAGGGTTAGGGTTAGGGTTAGGGTTAGGGTTAGGGTTAGGGTTAGGGTTAGGGTTAGGGTTAGGGTTAGGGTTAGGGTTAGGGTTAGGGTTAGGGTTAGGGTTAGGGTTAGGGTTAGGGTTAGGGTTAGGGTTAGGGTTAGGGTTAGGGTTAGGGTTAGGGTTAGGGTTAGGGTTAGGGTTAGGGTT
>NW_028227278.1:11410831-11452582 GCF_978045245.1 Mus caroli | reverse complement strand
TCACCATATTCCAGGTCCTACTGTGTGATTTTCTCATTTTTAGACTTTTTCAGTGTTTACTCACCATATTCAAGGTACTACAGTGTTATTTTCTCATTTTTTGACTTTTTCAGGTTTTCTCATCATATTCCAATTCCTACAGTGTGATTTTCTCTTTTTTCGACTTTTAAAGAGTTTCTCAACATATTCCAGGTCCACCAGTGTAATTTTCTCATGTTTTGACTTTTTCAGTGTTTCTCACCATATTGCAGGTCCTACAAGTGTGAATTTCTCATTTTTCGACTTTTTCAGAGTTACTCACCATATTCCAGGTCCTACAGTGTGATTTTCCCATTTTAATATTTTTCAGTGTTTTTCACCATATTCCAGGTCCTACTGCCTGATTTTCTCATGTTTTTGACTTTTTCAGAGTTTCTCACCATATTCCAAGTCCTACAGTGTGATTTTCTCATTTTTTGACATTTTCAGGGTTTCTCATCTTATTCTAAGTCCTAGAGTGTGATTTTTCTAATTTTTCGACTTTTTCAGATTATATCACCATATTCCTTGTACTACAGTGTGATGTTTCTCATTTTTCGACTTTTTCAGGGTTTCTCACCATATTGCAGGTCCTACAAGTGTGAATTTCTTATTTTTTGACTTTTTCAGGGTTTCTCACCATATTGCAGATAAGACAAATTTGATTTTCTTATTTTTCGACTTTTTCAGGGTTTCTCACCATATTCCAGGTCCTACTGTGTGATTTTCTCATTTTTAGACTTTTTCAGTTTTTACTCACCATATTCAAGGTACTACAGTGTTATTTTCTCATTTTTTGACTTTTTCAGGTTTTCTCATCTTATTGCAAGTCCTACAGGGTGATTTTCTCTTTTTTCGACTTTTAAAGGGTTTCTCAACATATTCCAGGTCCACCAGTGTAATTTTCTCATTTTTTGACTTTTTCAGTGTTTCTCACCATATTGCAGGTCCTACAAGTGTGAATTTCTAATTTTTCGACTTTTTCAGAGTTACTCACCATATTCCAGGTCCTACAGTGTGATTTTTTCATTTCAAGATTTTTCAGTGTTTCTCACCATATTCCAGGTCCTACTGCCTGATGTTCTCTATTTTTCGACTTTTTCAGGGTTTCTCACCATATTCCAAGTCCTACAGTGTGATTTTCTCATTTTTTTGACATTTTCAGGGTTTGTCACCATATTCCAGGTACTACAGTGTGATTTTCTTATTTTAGACTTTTTCAGTGCTCTCACCAAATTCCTGGACCTACTGCGTGATTTTCTCATTTTTGACTTTTTCAGGGTTTCTCACTATATTCCATGTCCTACACTGTAATTTTCTCATTTTTCGACTTTTTCAGGGTTTTTCACCATATTGGAGGTCCTACAAGTGTGATTTTTTTATTTTTCGACTTTTTCAGGGTTTCTCAACATATTCCAGCTCCTACAGTGTATTATTCTCATTTTTTTGATTTTTTCACGGTTTCTCATCTTATTCCAAATCCTACAGTGTGATTTTCTCATTTTTGGAATTTTTCAGGGTTTCTCACCATATTGCAGGTTCTACATTGTGATTTTTCTCATTTTTTGAATTAATCAGGGTTGCTCACCATATTTCAGCTCCTACAGTGTATTTCTGTCATTTTTTGTCTTTTTCACGGTTTCTCATCTTATTCCAAGTCCTATATTTTGATTTTCTCCTTTTTTGACTTTTTTAGGGTTTCTCACCATTTTGCAGGTACTACAAGTTTGATTTTCTTATTTTTCGATCTTTCAGAATTTCTCACCATATTCCAGGTCCTACTGTTTGATTTTCTCATTTTTAGACTTTTTAAGGGTTTCTCACCATATTCCAGGTACTACAGTGTGATTTTCTCATTTTTTTTGACTTTTTCATGGTATATCATCATATTCCAAGTCCTAGAGTGTGATTTTCTCTTTTTTCGACTATTTCAGAGTTTCTCACCATATTCCAGGTCCTACAGTGTGATTTTCTTGTTTTAAGACTTTTTCAGGGTTTCTCAACACATTCCAGGTACTACAGTGTGATTTTCTCATTTTTCGACTTTTTCAGGGTTTCTCATCTTATTCCAAGTCCTACAGTGTGATTTTCTCGTTTTAAGACTTTTTCAGGGTTTCTCAACACATTCCAGCTTCTACAGTGTATTTTTCTCATTTTTTGACTTTTTAACGGTTACTCATCATATTCTAAATCCTACAGTGTGATTTTCGCATTTTTGGAAATTTTCAGGGTTTCTCACCATATTGCAGGTACTACAAGTTTGATTTTCTTATTTTTTGACTGTTTAAGTGTTTATCACCATATTGCAGGTCCTACTGTGTGATTTTCTCATTTTGAGACTTTTTCAGTGTTTCTCACCATATTCCAGCTACTACAGTGTGATTTTCTCATTTTTCGACTTTTTCAGGGTTCCTCATCTTATTCCAAGTCCTAGAGTGTGATTTTTCTAATTATTGACTTTTTCACGGTTGCTCACCATATTCCATCTTCTACAGTGTGATTTTCTCATTTTTCGACTTTTTCAGGGTTTTTCATCATATTCCAAGTTCTATAGTGTGATTTTCTCATTTTTTGACTTTTTCAGGGTTTCTCACCATATTCCAGGTCCTACAGTGTGATTTTCTCATTTTTCGACTTTTTCAGTGTTTCTCACCATATTGCAGGTCCTACAAGTCTGAATTTCTCATTTTTCGACTTTTTCAGAGTTACCATATTCCAGGTCCTACAGTGTGATTTTCTCATTTTAAGATTTTTCAGTGTTTCTCAACATATTGCAGGTCCTACTGTGTGATTTTCTCTTTTTAAGACTTTTTCAGGGTTTCTTTTTTTTTTTTTGATTTTTAATATTTTTATTACATATTTTCCTCAATTACATTTCCAATGCTATCCCAAAAGTCCCCCATAGCGCCCCCCACTTCCCTACCCACCCATTCCCATTCTTTTGGCCCTGGCATTCCCCTATATTGGGGCATATAATATTTGCAAGTCCAATGGGCCTCTCTTTCCATTGATGGCCGACTAGGCCATCTTTCGATACATATGCAGCTAGAGACAAGAGCTCCGGGGTTCTGGTTAGTACATCATGTTGTTCCAACAATAGGGTTGCAGATCCCTTTAGCTCCTTGGGTACTTTCTCTAGCTTCTCCATTGGGAGCCCTGTGATACATCCAATAGCTGACTGTGAACATCCACTCCTGTGTTTGCTAGGCCCCGGCATCGTCTCACAAGAGACAGCTATATTTGGGTCCTTTCAGAAAATCTTGCTAGTGTATGCAATGGTGTCAGCGTTTAGAAGCTGATTATGGGATAGATCCCTGGATATGGCAGTCTCTAAATGGTCCATACTTTCATCACAGCTACGAACTTTGTCTCTGTAACTCCTTCCCTGGGTGTTTTGTTCCCAATTCTAAGAAGGTGCACAGTGTCCACACTTTGGTCTTCATTCTTCTTGAGTTTCATGCGTTTATCAAATTGTATCTTATATCTTGGGTATCCTAAGTTTTGGGCTAATATCCACTTATCAGTGAATACATATTGTGTGAGTTATTTTGTGATTGTGTTACTTCACTCAAGATGATGCCCTCCAGGTCCTTCCATTTGGCTAGGAATTTCATAAATTCATTCTTTTTAATAGCTGAGTAGTACTCCATTGTGTAAATGTACCATAATTTCTGTATCCATTCCTCTGTTGAGGGACATCTGGTTTCTTTCCAGCTTCTGGCTATTATAAAGAGGGCTGCTATGAACATAGTGGAGCATGTGTCCTTTTTACCGGTTGGGACATCTTCTGGATATATGCCCAGGAGAGGTATTGCTGGATCCTCCGCTAGTACTATGTCCAATTTTCTGAGGAACCGCCAGACTGATTTCCAGAGTGGTTGTACAAGCTTGCAATCCCACCAACAATGGAGGAGTGTTCCTCTTTCTCCACATCCTTGCCAGCATCTGCTGTCACCTGAATTTTTGATCTTAGCCATTCTGACTGGTGTGAGGTGGAATCTCAGGGTTGTTTTGATTTGCATTTCCCTGATGATTAAGGATGTTGAACAGTTTTTCAGGTGTTTCTCTGCCATTCGGTATTCCTCAGGTGAGAATTCTTTGTTCAGTTCTGAGCCCCATTTTTTAATGGGGTTATTTGACTTTCTGGAGTCCACCTTCTTGAGTTCTTTATATATATATTGGATATTAGTCCCTTATCTGATTTAGGATAGGTGAAGATCCTTTCCCAATCTGTTGGTGGTTTTTTTGTCTTATTGATGGTGTCTTTAGCCTTGCAGAAGCTTTGTAGTTTCATGAGGTCCCACTTGTCAATTCTCGATCTTACAGCACAAGCCATTACTGTTCTATTCAGGAATTTTTCCCCTGTGCCCATATCTTCAAGGCTTTTCCCCACTTTCTCCTCTATAAGTTTCAGTGTCTCTGGTTTTATGTGAAGTTCCTTGATCCACTTAGACTTGACCTTAGTACAAGGAGATAGGAATGGATCGATTCGCATTCTTCTACATGTTAACAACCAGTTGTGCCAGCACCATTTGTTGAAAATGCTGTCTTTCTTCCACTGGATGGTTTTAGCTCCCTTGTCGAAGATCAAGTGACCATAGGTGTGTGGGTTCATTTCTGGGTCTTCAATTCTATTCCATTGGTCTATTTGTCTGTCACTATACCAGTACCATGCAGTTTTTATCACAATTGCTCTGTAGTAGAGCTTTAGGTCCGGCATGGTGATTCCACCAGAGGTTCTTTTATCCTTGAGAAGAGTTTTTGCTATCCTAGGTTTTTTGTTATTCCAGATGAATTTGCAGATTGCACTTTCTAATTCGTTGAAGAATTGATTTGGAATTTTGATGGGGATTGCATTGAATCTGTAGATTGCTTTTGGCAAGATAGCCATTTTTACAATGTTGATCCTGCCAATCCATGAGCATGGGAGATCTTTCCATCTTCTGAGATCTTCTATAATTTCTTTCTTCAGAGACTTGAAGTTTTTATTATACAGATCTTTCACTTCCTTAGTTAGAGTCACGCCAAGATATTTTATATTATTTGTGACTATTGAGAAGGGTGTTGTTTCCCTAATTTCTTTCTCAGCCTGTTTATTCTTTGTGTAGAGAAAGGCCATTGATTTGTTTGAGTTAATTTTATATCCAGCTACTTCACCGAAGCTGTTTATCAGGCTTAGGAGTTCTCTGGTGGAATTTTTAGGGTCACTTATATATACTATCATATCATCTGCAAAGAGTGATATTTTGACTTCATCTTTTCCAATTTGTATCCCTTTGATCTCCTTTTGTTGTCGAATTGCTCTGGCTAGGACTTCAAGTACAATGTTGAATAGGTATGGAGAAAGTGGACAGCCTTGTCTAGTCCCTGATTTTAGAGGGATTGCTTCAAGCTTCTCACCATTTACTTTGATGTTGGCTACTGGTTTGCTGTAGATTGCTTTTATCATGTTTAGGTATGGGCTTTGAATTCCTGATCTTTCCAAGACTTTTATCATGAATGGGTGTTGGATCTTGTCAAATGCTTTTTCCGCATCTAACGAGATGACCATGTGGTTTTTGTCTTTGAGTTTGTTTATATACTGGATTACGTTGATGGATTTCCGTATATTGAACCATCCCTGCATCCCTGGGATGAAACCTACTTGGTCAGGATGGATGATTGTTTTGATGTGTTCTTGGATTCGGTTAACAAGAACTTTATTGAGGATTTTTGCATCAATATTCATAAGGGATATTGGTCTGAAGTTTTCTATCTTTGTTGGGTCTTTTTGTGGTTTAGGTATCAGAGTAATTGTGGCTTCATAGAATGAGTTGGGTAGAGTACCTTCTGTTTCTATTTTGTGGAATAGTTTGTGAAGAACTGGGATTAGATCTTCTTTGAAGGTCTGATAGAACTCTGCACTAAACCCATCTGGTCCTGGGCTTTTTTTAGTTGGGAGACTATTAATGACTGCTTCTATTTCTTTGGGGGATATAGGGCTGTTTAGATCATTAACCTGATCTTGATTCAACTTTGGTACCTGGTATCTGTCTAGGAACTTCTCCATTTCATCCAGGTTCTCCAGTTTTGTTGAGTATAGCCTTTGGTAGAAGGATCTGATGGTGTTTTGGATGTCTTCAGGATCTGTTGTTATGTCTCCTTTTTCATTTCTGATTTTGTTAATTAGGATGCTTCCCTGTGCCCTCTAGTGAGTCTGGCTAAGGGTTTATCTATCTTGTTGATTTTCTCAAAGAACCAGCTCCTTGATTGGTTGATTCTTTGAATAGTTTTTCTTGTTTCCACTTGGTTGATTTCACCCCTGAGTTTGATTATTTCCTGCCGTCTACTCCTCTTGGGTGAATTTGCTTCCTTTTGTTCTAGTGCTTTTAGGTGTGTTGTCAAGCTGCTAATGTGTGCTCTCTCTAGTTTCCTTTTGGAGGCACTCAGAGCAATGAGTTTTCCTCTTAGAAATGCTTTCATTGCGTCCCATAAGTTTGGGTATGTTGTGGCTTCATTTTCATTGAACTCTAAAAAGTCCTTAATTTCTTTCTTTATTCCTTCCTTGACCAAGGTATCATTGAGAAGAGTGTTGTTCAGTTTCCACGTGAAGGTTGGCTTTGTATTATTTATTTTGTTATTGAAGATCAGCCTTAGTCCATGGTGATCTGATAGGATGCATGGGACAATTTCAATATTTTTGTATCTGTTGAGGCCTGCTTTGTGACCAATTATGTGGTCAATTTTGGAGAAGGTACCATGAGGTGCTGAGAAGAAGGTATATCCTTTTGTTTTAGGATAGAATGTTCTGTAGATATCTGCCAGATCCATTTGATTCATAATTTCTCTTAGTTTCACTGTGTCCCTGTTTAGTTTCTGTTTCCATGATCTGTCCATTGGTGAAAGTGGTGTGTTGAAGTCTCCCACTATTATTGTATGAGGTGCAATGTGTGCTTTGAGATTTACTAAAGTTTCTTTAATGAATGAGGCTGCCTTTGTATTTGGAGCATAGATATTCAGGATTGATAGTTCCTCTTGGAGGATTTTACCTTTGATGAGTATGAAGTGTCCCTCCCTGTCTTTTTTAATGACTTTGGGTTGGAAGTCAATCTTATCAGATATTAGAATGGCTACTCCATCTTGTTTCTTCATGCCATTTGCTTGGAAAATTGTTTTCCAGCCTTTCATTCTGAGGTAGTGTCTATCCTTTTCTCTGAGATGAGTTTCCTGTAAGCAGCAAAATGTTGGGTCTTGTTTGTGTAGCCAGTTTGTTAGTCTATGTCTTTTTATCGGGGAGTTGAGTCCATTGATATTAAGAGATATTAAGGAAAAGTAATTGTTGTTTCCTGTTATTATTGTTGTTAAAGTTGGCATTTTGTTCTTGTGGCTGTCTTCTTTTAGGTTTGTTGAGGGATTACCTTCTTGTTGTTTCTAGGGCGTGGTTCCTGTCCTTGTATTGGTTTTTTTCTGTTGTTATCCTTTGAAGGGCTGGATTCGTGGAGAGATAATGTGTGAATTTGGTTTTGTCGTGGAATACTTTGGTTTCTCCATCTATGTTAATTGAGAGTTTGGCTGGGTATAGTAGCCTGGGCTGGAATTTGTGTTCTTTTAGTGTCTGTATAACATCCGTCCAGGATCTTCTGGCTTTCATAGTCTCTGGTGAAAAATCTGGTGTAATTCTGATAGGCTTGCCTTTATATGTTACTTGGCCTTTTTCTCTTACTGCTTTTAGTATTCTCTTTATTTAGAGCATTTGTTGTTCTGATTATAATGTGTCGGGAGGTATTTCTTTTCTGGTCCAGTCTATTTGGAGTTCTGAGGCTTCTTGTATGTTCATGGGCATCTCTTTCTTTAGATTTGGGAAGTTTTCTTCTATAATTTTGTTGAAGATGTTTGCTGGTCCTTTGAGTTGAAAATCTTCATTCTCATCCACTCCTATTATCCGTAGGTTTGGTCTTCTCATTGTGTCCTGTATTTCTTGGATGTTTTGAGTTAGGATCTTTTTGCATTTTACATTTTCCTTGATTGTTGTGCCGATGTTCTCTATGGAATCTTCTGCACCTGAGATTCTCTCTTCCATCTCTTGTATTCTGTTGCTGATGCTCGTATCTATGGTTCCAGATTTCTTTCCTAGGGTTTCTATCTCCAGTGTTGCCTCATTTTGGGTTTTCTTTATTGTGTCTACTTCCCTTTTTAGTTCTAGTATGGTTTTGTTCATTTCCATCATCTGTTTGGATGTGTTTTCCTGTTTTTCTGTAAGGACTTCTACCTGTTTGATTATGTTATCATTTTTTTCTTTAAGGATTTGTAACTCTTTAGCAGTGTTCTCCTGCAATTCTTTAAGGGATTTTTGTGCTTCCTCTTTATTGTCTTCTGCCTGTTTAGCAGTGTTCTCCTGCATTTCTTTAAGTGTGTTATTAAAGTCCTTCTTGAAGTCCTCTATCATCATCAGGAGATATGCTTTTAAATCCGTGTCTAGCTTTTACGGTGTGTTGGGGTGCCCTGGACTGGGCAAAGTGGGGGTGCTGGGTTCTGATGATGGTGAGTGGTCTTGGTTTCTGTTAGTAAGATTATTACGTTTACCTTTCGCCATCTGGTAATCTCTGGGGATAGTTGTTATCTTTGTCACTGTTTAAAGATTGGAGCAGAAGCTGTGTTCCACTCACCAGAGTCCCAAAATCCTGCGGCGGGGGTCGTGGGTAGCTGGCGGGTGTCAGGCAACCCTGCGCTCCCGCTACCCCAGCGCTGATCCGGCCGGATGAGGCCTGTGGCCCTACTCAGGCCGGTTTCTGCTTCCCTAACTAATGCAGTCTCAGGTCCCGAGCACTTGGGTTGGAGCAGAAGCTGTGCTCCACTCACCAGAAGTCTTAAGATCCTGTGGCGGGTGTTGTGGGTAGCTGGCGAGTGTCAGCCGACCCTGCGCCCCAACTGCCCTGGTGCTTTTCTGACCGGAAGAGGGTTGTGCTTTTTCAGGGTTTCTCACCATATTCCAGATCATACTGTATGATTTTCTCATATTTTTACTTTTTCTGTGTTTCTCATCATATTCCAAGTCCTACAGTGTGATTTTCTCATTTTTTGACTTTTTCAGGGTTTCTCATCATATTCCAAGTCCTAGACTGTGATTTTTCTAATTTTTCGACTTTTTCAGATTATATCACCATATTCCTTTTACTACAGTGTTGTTTCTCATTTTTTGACTTTTTCAAGGTTTCTCATCATATTCCAAGTCCTAGAGTGTGATTTTTCTAATTTTTCGACTTTTTCAGATTATATCACCATATTCCTTTTACTACAGTGTGATGTTTCTCAGTTTTTGACTTTTTCAAGGTTTCTCACCATATTCCATGTCCTACAGTGTGATTTTCTCATTTTAAGACTTTTTCAGGGTTTGTCACCATATTCCAGGTACTACAGTGTAATTTTTTTATTTTAGACTTTTTCAGTGTTTCTCACCATATTCCAGGACCTACTGCGTGATTTTCTCATTTTTCGACTTTTTCAGGGTTTCTCACCATATTCCAGGTCCTACACTGTGATTTTCTCATTTTTCGACTTTTTCAGGGTTTTTCACTATATTGGAGGTCCTACAAGTGTGATTTTCTTATTTTTCGACTTTTTCAGGGTTTCTCATCATATTCGAGCTCCTACAGTGTATTATTCTCATTTTTTGACTTTTTCAAGGTTTCTCATCATAATCCAAATCCTACAGTGTGATTTTCTCATTTTTGGAATTTTTCAGGGTTTCTTACCATATTCCAGTTTCTACAGTGTTATTTTTCTAATTTTCGACTTTTTCAGTGGTGCTCACCATATTCCATCTTCTACAGTGTGATTTTCTCATTTTTCGACTTTTTCAGGGTTTCTCATCATATTCCAAGTCCTACAGTGTGATTTTCTCATTTTTTGACTTTTTCAGGGTTTCTCATCATATTCCAAGTCCTACAGTGTGATTTTTTCATTTTTTGACTTTTTCAGGGTTTCTCACCATATTGGAGGTTCTATAAGTGTGATTTTCATATTTTTCGACTTTTTCAGGGTTTCTCACCATATTCCAGCTTCTACACTGTATTTTTCTCATTTTTTGACTTTTTCACGGTTTCTCATCATATTCTAAATCCTACAGTGTGATTTTCTCATTTTTGGAATTTTTCAGGGTTTCTCACCATATTGCAGGTACTACAAGTTTGATTTTCTTCTTTTTTGACTGTTTAAGTTTTTCTCACCATATTGCAGGTCCTACTGTGTGATTTTCTCATTTTGAGACTTTTTCAGTGTTTCTCACCATATTCCAGCTACTACAGTGTGATTTTCTCATTTTTCGACTTTTTCAGGGTTTCTCATCATATTCCAATCCTAGAGTGTGATTTTTCTAATTTTTCGACTTTTTCAGAGTTTCTCACCATATTCCAGGTTCTACATTGTTATTTTTCTAATTTTTGACTTTTTCAGGGTTGCTCACCATATTCCATCTTCTACAGTGAGATTTTCTCATTTTTCGACTTTTTCAGGGTTTCTCATCATATTCCAAGTCCTACAGTGTGATTTTCTCATTTTTTGACTTTTTCAGGGTTTCTCATCATATTCCAAGTCCTACAGTGTGATTTTCTCATTTTTTGACTTTTTCAGGGTTTCTCACCATATTCCAGGTCCTACAGTGTGATTTTCTCTTTTTTTAACTTTTCAGGGTTTCTTACCGTATTCCAGGTTCTACATTGTCATTTTCTCATTTTTTGAATATTTCAGGTTTTCTCAACATATTCCAGGTCCTACACTGTCATTTTCTAATTTGCGACTTTTTCAGAGTTTCTCACCATATTCCATGTACTACAGTGTGATTTTCTCATTTTTTGACTTTTTCAGTGTTTCTCACCATATTCCAGATCCTACTGTGTGATTTTCTCATATTTTTACTTTTTCTGTGTTTCTCATCATATTCCAAGTCCTACAGTGTGATTTTCTCATTTTTTGACTTTTTCAGGGTTTCTCATCATATTCCAAGTCCTAGACTGTGATTTTTCTAATTTTTCGACTTTTTCAGATTATATCACCATATTCCTTTTACTACAGTGTTGTTTCTCATTTTTTGACTTTTTCAAGGTTTCTCATCATATTCCAAGTCCTAGAGTGTGATTTTTCTAATTTTTCGAATTTTTCAGATTATATCACCATATTCCTTTTACTACAGTGTGATGTTTCTCATTTTTTGACTTTTTCAAGGTTTCTCACCATATTCCATGTCCTACAGTGTGATTTTCTCATTTTAAGACTTTTTCAGGGTTTGTCACCATATTCCAGGTACTACAGTGTAATTTTTTTATTTTAGACTTTTTCAGTGTTTCTCACCATATTCCAGGACCTACTGCGTGATTTTCTCATTTTTCGACTTTTTCAGGGTTTCTCACCATATTCCAGGTCCAACACTGTGATTTTCTCTTTTTTCGACTTTTTCAGGGTTTTTCACTATATTGGAGGTCCTACAAGTGTGATTTTCTTATTTTTCGACTTTTTCAGGGTTTCTCATCATATTTGAGCTCCTACAGTGTATTATTCTCATTTTTTGACTTTTTCACGGTTTCTCATCATAATCCAAATCCTACAGTGTGATTTTCTCATTTTTGGAATTTTTCAGGGTTTCTTACCATATTCCAGTTTCTACAGTGTTATTTTTCTAATTTTCGACTTTTTCAGTGGTGCTCACCATATTCCATCTTCTACAGTGTGATTTTCTCATTTTTCGACTTTTTCAGGGTTTGTCATCATATTCCAAGTCCTACAGTGTGATTTTCTCATTTTTCGACTTTTTCAGGGTTTCTCATCATATTCCAAGTCCTACAGTGTGATTTTCTCATTTTTTGACTTTTTCAGGGTTTCTCATCATATTCCAAGTCCTACAGTGTGATTTTTTCATTTTTTGACTTTTTCAGGGTTTCTCATCATATTCCAAGTACTACAGTGTGATTTTTTCATTTTTTGACTTTTTCAGGTTTTCTCATCATATTCCAAGTCCTACAGTGTTATTTTCTCATTTTTTGACTTTTTCAGTGTTTCTCACCATATTCCAGGTCCTACAGTGTGATTTTCTCATTTTTTGACTTTTTCAGGGTTTCTCACCATATTGGAGGTTCTGTAAGTGTGATTTTCATATTTTTCGACTTTTTCAGGGTTTCTCACCATATTCCAGCTTCTACAGTGTATTTTTCTCATTTTTTGACTTTTTCACGGTTTCTAATCATATTCTAAATCCTACAGTGTGATTTTCTCATTTTTCGACTTTTTCAGGGTTTCTCACCATATTGCAGGTACTACAAGTTTGATTTTCTTCTTTTTTGACTGTTTAAGTTTTTCTCACCATATTGCTGGTCCTACTGTGTGATTTTCTCATTTTGAGACTTTTTCAGTGTTTCTCACCATATTCCAGCTACTACAGTGTGATTTTCTCATTTTTCGACTTTTTCAGGGTTTCTCATATTCCAAGTCCTAGAGAGTGATTTTTCTAATTTTTCGCCTTTTTCAGAGTTTCTCACCATATTCCAGGTTCCACAGTGTGATTTTTCTCATTTTTTGACTTTTTCAGGATTGCTCAACATATTCCATCTTCTACAGTATGATTTTCTCATTTTTCAACTTTTTCAGGGTTTCTCATCTTATTCCAAGTCCTACAGTGTGATTTTCTCATTTTTTGACTTTTTCAGGGTGTCTCATCTTATTCCAAGTCATACAGTGTGATTTTCTCATTTTTCGACTTTTTCAGGGTTTCTCACCATATTGCAGGTCCTACAAGTGTGAATTTCTTATTTTTTGACTTTTTCAGGGTTTCTCACCATATTGCAGATAAGACAAATTTGATTTTCTTATTTTTCGACTTTTTCAGGGTTTCTCACCATATTCCAGGTCCTACTGTGTGATTTTCTCATTTTTAGACTTTTTCAGTTTTTACTCTCCATATTCAAGGTACTACAGTGTTATTTTCTCATTTTTTGACTTTTTCAGGTTTTCTCATCTTATTGCAAGTCCTACAGGGTGATTTTCTCTTTTTTCGACTTTTAAAGGGTTTCTCAACATATTCCAGGTCCACCAGTGTAATTTTCTCATTTTTTGACTTTTTCTGTGTTTCTCACCATATTGCAGGTCCTACAAGTGTGAATTTCTAATTTTTCGACTTTTTCAGAGTTACTCACCATATTCCAGGTCCTACAGTGTGATTTTTTCATTTCAAGATTTTTCAGTGTTTCTCACCATATTCCAGGTCCTACTGCCTGATGTTCTCATTTTTCGACTTTTTCAGGGTTTCTCACCATATTCCAAGTCCTACAGTGTGATTTTCTCATTTTTTTGACATTTTCAGGGTTTGTCACCATATTCCAGGTACTACAGTGTGATTTTCTTATTTTAGACTTTTTCAGTGCTCTCACCAAATTCCTGGACCTACTGCGTGATTTTCTCATTTTTGACTTTTTCAGGGTTTCTCACTATATTCCATGTCCTACACTGTTTTTCTCATTTTTCGACTTTTTCAGGGTTTTTCACCATATTGGAGGTCCTACAAGTGTGATTTTTTTATTTTTCGACTTTTTCAGGGTTTCTCAACATATTCCAGCTCCTACAGTGTATTATTCTCATTTTTTTGATTTTTTCACGGTTTCTCATCTTATTCCAAATCCTACAGTGTGATTTTCTCATTTTTGGAATTTTTCAGGGTTTCTCACCATATTGCAGGTTCTACATTGTGATTTTTCTCATTTTTTGAATTAATCAGGGTTGCTCACCATATTTCAGCTCCTACAGTGTATTTCTGTCATTTTTTGTCTTTTTCACGGTTTCTCATCTTATTCCAAGTCCTATATTTTGATTTTCTCCTTTTTTGACTTTTTTAGGGTTTCTCACCATTTTGCAGGTACTACAAGTTTGATTTTCTTATTTTTCGATCTTTCAGGGTTTCTCACCATATTCCAGGTCCTACTGTTTGATTTTCTCATTTTTAGACTTTTTAAGGGTTTCTCACCATATTCCAGGTACTACAGTGTGATTTTCTCATTTTTTTGACTTTTTCATGGTATATCATCATATTCCAAGTCCTAGAGTGTGATTTTCTCTTTTTTCGACTATTTCAGAGTTTCTCACCATATTCCAGGTCCTACAGTGTGATTTTCTTGTTTTAAGACTTTTTCAGGGTTTCTCAACACATTCCAGGTACTACAGTGTGATTTTCTCATTTTTCGACTTTTTCAGGGTTTCTCATCTTATTCCAAGTCCTACAGTGTGATTTTCTCGTTTTAAGACTTTTTCAGGGTTTCTCAACACATTCCAGCTTCTACAGTGTATTTTTCTCATTTTTTGACTTTTTAACGGTTACTCATCATATTCTAAATCCTACAGTGTGATTTTCGCATTTTTGGAAATTTTCAGGGTTTCTCACCATATTGCAGGTACTACAAGTTTGATTTTCTTATTTTTTGACTGTTTAAGTGTTTATCACCATATTGCAGGTCCTACTGTGTGATTTTCTCATTTTGAGACTTTTTCAGTGTTTCTCACCATATTCCAGCTACTACAGTGTGATTTTCTCATTTTTCGACTTTTTCAGGGTTCCTCATCATATTCCAAGTCCTAGAGTGTGATTTTTCTAATTATTGACTTTTTCACGGTTGCTCACCATATTCCATCTTCTACAGTGTGATTTTCTCATTTTTCGACTTTTTCAGGGTTTTTCATCATATTCCAAGTTCTATAGTGTGATTTTCTCATTTTTTGACTTTTTCAGTGTTTCTCACCATATTCCAGGTCCTACAGTGTGATTTTCTCATTTTTCGACTTTTTCAGGGTTTCTCACGATAATGGAGGTCAAACAAGTGTGAGTTTCTTATTTTTCGACTTTTTCAGGTTTTCTCACCATATTCCAGCTCCTACGGTGTATTTTTCTCATTTTTAGACTTTTTCACGTTTTCTCACAATATTCCTGGTCCTACTGCGTGATTTTCTCATTTTTCGACTTTTTCAGGTTTCTCACCATATTCCAAGTCCTACAGTGTGATTTTCTCATTTTTCGACTTTTTCAGAATTTCTCACCCTATTGCAGGTCCTACAAGTGTGAATTTCTTATTTTTTGACTTTTTCAGGGTTTCTCACCATATTCCAGCTCCTTCAGTGTATTTTTCTCATTTTTTGACACTTCAGGGTTTCTCACCATATTGCAGATATGACAAATTTGATTTTCTTATTTTTCGACTGCTTCAGGGTTTCTCACCATATTCCAGGTCCTACTGTGTGTTTTTCTCATTTTTAGACTTTTTCAGTGTTTTCTCACCATATTCAAGGTACTACAGTGTTATTTTCTCATTTTTTGACTTTTTCAGGTTTTCTCATCATATTCCATGTCCTAGAGGGTGATTTTCTCTTTTTTCGACTTTTAAATTGTTTCTCAACATATTCTAGGTCCTACAGTGTAATTTTCTCATGTTTTGACTTTTTCAGTGTTTCTCACCATATTGCAGGTCCTACAAGTCTGAATTTCTCATTTTTCGACTTTTTCAGAGTTACCATATTCCAGGTCCTACAGTGTGATTTTCTCATTTTAAGATTTTTCAGTGTTTCTCAACATATTGCAGGTCCTACTGTGTGATTTTCTCTTTTTAAGACTTTTTCAGGGTTTCTTTTTTTTTTTTGATTTTTAATATTTTTATTACATATTTTCCTCAATTACATTTCCAATGCTATCCCAAAAGTCCCCCATAGCGCCCCCCACTTCCCTACCCACCCATTCCCATTCTTTTGGCCCTGGCATTCCCCTATATTGGGGCATATAATATTTGCAAGTCCAATGGGCCTCTCTTTCCATTGATGGCCGACTAGGCCATCTTTCGATACATATGCAGCTAGAGACAAGAGCTCCGGGGTTCTGGTTAGTACATCATGTTGTTCCAACAATAGGGTTGCAGATCCCTTTAGCTCCTTGGGTACTTTCTCTAGCTTCTCCATTGGGAGCCCTGTGATACATCCAATAGCTGACTGTGAACATCCACTCCTGTGTTTGCTAGGCCCCGGCATCGTCTCACAAGAGACAGCTATATTTGGGTCCTTTCAGAAAATCTTGCTAGTGTATGCAATGGTGTCAGCGTTTAGAAGCTGATTATGGGATAGATCCCTGGATATGGCAGTCTCTAAATGGTCCATACTTTCATCACAGCTACGAACTTTGTCTCTGTAACTCCTTCCCTGGGTGTTTTGTTCCCAATTCTAAGAAGGTGCACAGTGTCCACACTTTGGTCTTCATTCTTCTTGAGTTTCATGCGTTTATCAAATTGTATCTTATATCTTGGGTATCCTAAGTTTTGGGCTAATATCCACTTATCAGTGAATACATATTGTGTGAGTTATTTTGTGATTGTGTTACTTCACTCAAGATGATGCCCTCCAGGTCCTTCCATTTGGCTAGGAATTTCATAAATTCATTCTTTTTAATAGCTGAGTAGTACTCCATTGTGTAAATGTACCATAATTTCTGTATCCATTCCTCTGTTGAGGGACATCTGGTTTCTTTCCAGCTTCTGGCTATTATAAAGAGGGCTGCTATGAACATAGTGGAGCATGTGTCCTTTTTACCGGTTGGGACATCTTCTGGATATATGCCCAGGAGAGGTATTGCTGGATCCTCCGCTAGTACTATGTCCAATTTTCTGAGGAACCGCCAGACTGATTTCCAGAGTGGTTGTACAAGCTTGCAATCCCACCAACAATGGAGGAGTGTTCCTCTTTCTCCACATCCTTGCCAGCATCTGCTGTCACCTGAATTTTTGATCTTAGCCATTCTGACTGGTGTGAGGTGGAATCTCAGGGTTGTTTTGATTTGCATTTCCCTGATGATTAAGGATGTTGAACAGTTTTTCAGGTGTTTCTCTGCCATTCGGTATTCCTCAGGTGAGAATTCTTTGTTCAGTTCTGAGCCCCATTTTTTAATGGGGTTATTTGACTTTCTGGAGTCCACCTTCTTGAGTTCTTTATATATATATTGGATATTAGTCCCTTATCTGATTTAGGATAGGTGAAGATCCTTTCCCAATCTGTTGGTGGTTTTTTTGTCTTATTGATGGTGTCTTTAGCCTTGCAGAAGCTTTGTAGTTTCATGAGGTCCCACTTGTCAATTCTCGATCTTACAGCACAAGCCATTACTGTTCTATTCAGGAATTTTTCCCCTGTGCCCATATCTTCAAGGCTTTTCCCCACTTTCTCCTCTATAAGTTTCAGTGTCTCTGGTTTTATGTGAAGTTCCTTGATCCACTTAGACTTGACCTTAGTACAAGGAGATAGGAATGGATCGATTCGCATTCTTCTACATGTTAACAACCAGTTGTGCCAGCACCATTTGTTGAAAATGCTGTCTTTCTTCCACTGGATGGTTTTAGCTCCCTTGTCGAAGATCAAGTGACCATAGGTGTGTGGGTTCATTTCTGGGTCTTCAATTCTATTCCATTGGTCTATTTGTCTGTCACTATACCAGTACCATGCAGTTTTTATCACAATTGCTCTGTAGTAGAGCTTTAGGTCCGGCATGGTGATTCCACCAGAGGTTCTTTTATCCTTGAGAAGAGTTTTTGCTATCCTAGGTTTTTTGTTATTCCAGATGAATTTGCAGATTGCACTTTCTAATTCGTTGAAGAATTGATTTGGAATTTTGATGGGGATTGCATTGAATCTGTAGATTGCTTTTGGCAAGATAGCCATTTTTACAATGTTGATCCTGCCAATCCATGAGCATGGGAGATCTTTCCATCTTCTGAGATCTTCTATAATTTCTTTCTTCAGAGACTTGAAGTTTTTATTATACAGATCTTTCACTTCCTTAGTTAGAGTCACGCCAAGATATTTTATATTATTTGTGACTATTGAGAAGGGTGTTGTTTCCCTAATTTCTTTCTCAGCCTGTTTATTCTTTGTGTAGAGAAAGGCCATTGATTTGTTTGAGTTAATTTTATATCCAGCTACTTCACCGAAGCTGTTTATCAGGCTTAGGAGTTCTCTGGTGGAATTTTTAGGGTCACTTATATATACTATCATATCATCTGCAAAGAGTGATATTTTGACTTCATCTTTTCCAATTTGTATCCCTTTGATCTCCTTTTGTTGTCGAATTGCTCTGGCTAGGACTTCAAGTACAATGTTGAATAGGTATGGAGAAAGTGGACAGCCTTGTCTAGTCCCTGATTTTAGAGGGATTGCTTCAAGCTTCTCACCATTTACTTTGATGTTGGCTACTGGTTTGCTGTAGATTGCTTTTATCATGTTTAGGTATGGGCTTTGAATTCCTGATCTTTCCAAGACTTTTATCATGAATGGGTGTTGGATCTTGTCAAATGCTTTTTCCGCATCTAACGAGATGACCATGTGGTTTTTGTCTTTGAGTTTGTTTATATACTGGATTACGTTGATGGATTTCCGTATATTGAACCATCCCTGCATCCCTGGGATGAAACCTACTTGGTCAGGATGGATGATTGTTTTGATGTGTTCTTGGATTCGGTTAACAAGAACTTTATTGAGGATTTTTGCATCAATATTCATAAGGGATATTGGTCTGAAGTTTTCTATCTTTGTTGGGTCTTTTTGTGGTTTAGGTATCAGAGTAATTGTGGCTTCATAGAATGAGTTGGGTAGAGTACCTTCTGTTTCTATTTTGTGGAATAGTTTGTGAAGAACTGGGATTAGATCTTCTTTGAAGGTCTGATAGAACTCTGCACTAAACCCATCTGGTCCTGGGCTTTTTTTAGTTGGGAGACTATTAATGACTGCTTCTATTTCTTTGGGGGATATAGGGCTGTTTAGATCATTAACCTGATCTTGATTCAACTTTGGTACCTGGTATCTGTCTAGGAACTTCTCCATTTCATCCAGGTTCTCCAGTTTTGTTGAGTATAGCCTTTGGTAGAAGGATCTGATGGTGTTTTGGATGTCTTCAGGATCTGTTGTTATGTCTCCTTTTTCATTTCTGATTTTGTTAATTAGGATGCTTCCCTGTGCCCTCTAGTGAGTCTGGCTAAGGGTTTATCTATCTTGTTGATTTTCTCAAAGAACCAGCTCCTTGATTGGTTGATTCTTTGAATAGTTTTTCTTGTTTCCACTTGGTTGATTTCACCCCTGAGTTTGATTATTTCCTGCCGTCTACTCCTCTTGGGTGAATTTGCTTCCTTTTGTTCTAGTGCTTTTAGGTGTGTTGTCAAGCTGCTAATGTGTGCTCTCTCTAGTTTCCTTTTGGAGGCACTCAGAGCAATGAGTTTTCCTCTTAGAAATGCTTTCATTGCGTCCCATAAGTTTGGGTATGTTGTGGCTTCATTTTCATTGAACTCTAAAAAGTCCTTAATTTCTTTCTTTATTCCTTCCTTGACCAAGGTATCATTGAGAAGAGTGTTGTTCAGTTTCCACGTGAAGGTTGGCTTTCTATTATTTATTTTGTTATTGAAGATCAGCCTTAGTCCATGGTGATCTGATAGGATGCATGGGACAATTTCAATATTTTTGTATCTGTTGAGGCCTGCTTTGTGACCAATTATGTGGTCAATTTTGGAGAAGGTACCATGAGGTGCTGAGAAGAAGGTATATCCTTTTGTTTTAGGATAGAATGTTCTGTAGATATCTGCCAGATCCATTTGATTCATAATTTCTCTTAGTTTCACTGTGTCCCTGTTTAGTTTCTGTTTCCATGATCTGTCCATTGGTGAAAGTGGTGTGTTGAAGTCTCCCACTATTATTGTATGAGGTGCAATGTGTGCTTTGAGATTTACTAAAGTTTCTTTAATGAATGAGGCTGCCTTTGTATTTGGAGCATAGATATTCAGGTTTGATAGTTCCTCTTGGAGGATTTTACCTTTGATGAGTATGAAGTGTCCCTCCCTGTCTTTTTTAATGACTTTGGGTTGGAAGTCAATCTTATCAGATATTAGAATGGCTACTCCATCTTGTTTCTTCATGCCATTTGCTTGGAAAATTGTTTTCCAGCCTTTCATTCTGAGGTAGTGTCTATCCTTTTCTCTGAGATGAGTTTCCTGTAAGCAGCAAAATGTTGGGTCTTGTTTGTGTAGCCAGTTTGTTAGTCTATGTCTTTTTATCGGGGAGTTGAGTCCATTGATATTAAGAGATATTAAGGAAAAGTAATTGTTGTTTCCTGTTATTATTGTTGTTAAAGTTGGCATTTTGTTCTTGTGGCTGTCTTCTTTTAGGTTTGTTGAGGGATTACCTTCTTGTTGTTTCTAGGGCGTGGTTCCTGTCCTTGTATTGGTTTTTTTCTGTTGTTATCCTTTGAAGGGCTGGATTCGTGGAGAGATAATGTGTGAATTTGGTTTTGTCGTGGAATACTTTGGTTTCTCCATCTATGTTAATTGAGAGTTTGGCTGGGTATAGTAGCCTGGGCTGGAATTTGTGTTCTTTTAGTGTCTGTATAACATCCGTCCAGGATCTTCTGGCTTTCATAGTCTCTGGTGAAAAATCTGGTGTAATTCTGATAGGCTTGCCTTTATATGTTACTTGGCCTTTTTCTCTTACTGCTTTTAGTATTCTCTTTATTTAGAGCATTTGTTGTTCTGATTATAATGTGTCGGGAGGTATTTCTTTTCTGGTCCAGTCTATTTGGAGTTCTGAGGCTTCTTGTATGTTCATGGGCATCTCTTTCTTTAGATTTGGGAAGTTTTCTTCTATAATTTTGTTGAAGATGTTTGCTGGTTCTTTGAGTTGAAAATCTTCATTCTCATCCACTCCTATTATCCGTAGGTTTGGTCTTCTCATTGTGTCCTGTATTTCTTGGATGTTTTGAGTTAGGATCTTTTTGCATTTTACATTTTCCTTGATTGTTGTGCCGATGTTCTCTATGGAATCTTCTGCACCTGAGATTCTCTCTTCCATCTCTTGTATTCTGTTGCTGATGCTCGTATCTATGGTTCCAGATTTCTTTCCTAGGGTTTCTATCTCCAGTGTTGCCTCATTTTGGGTTTTCTTTATTGTGTCTACTTCCCTTTTTAGTTCTAGTATGGTTTTGTTCATTTCCATCATCTGTTTGGATGTGTTTTCCTGTTTTTCTGTAAGGACTTCTACCTGTTTGATTATGTTATCATTTTTTTCTTTAAGGATTTGTAACTCTTTAGCAGTGTTCTCCTGCAATTCTTTAAGGGATTTTTGTGCTTCCTCTTTATTGTCTTCTGCCTGTTTAGCAGTGTTCTCCTGCATTTCTTTAAGTGTGTTATTAAAGTCCTTCTTGAAGTCCTCTATCATCATCAGGAGATATGCTTTTAAATCCGTGTCTAGCTTTTCCGGTGTGTTGGGGTGACCTGGACTGGGCAAAGTGGGGGTGCTGGGTTCTGATGATGGTGAGTGGTCTTGGTTTCTGTTAGTAAGATTATTACGTTTACCTTTCGCCATCTGGTAATCTCTGGGGATAGTTGTTATCTTTGTCACTGTTTAAAGATTGGAGCAGAAGCTGTGTTCCACTCACCAGAGTCCCAAAATCCTGCGGCGGGGGTCGTGGGTAGCTGGCGGGTGTCAGGCAACCCTGCGCTCCCGCTACCCCAGCGCTGATCCGGCCGGATGAGGCCTGTGGCCCTACTCAGGCCGGTTTCTGCTTCCCTAACTAATGCAGTCTCAGGTCCCGAGCACTTGGGTTGGAGCAGAAGCTGTGCTCCACTCACCAGAAGTCTTAAGATCCTGTGGCGGGTGTTGTGGGTAGCTGGCGAGTGTCAGCCGACCCTGCGCCCCAACTGCCCTGGTGCTTTTCTGACCGGAAGAGGGTTGTGCTTTTTCAGGGTTTCTCACCATATTCCAGATCATACTGTATGATTTTCTCATATTTTTACTTTTTCTGTGTTTCTCATCATATTCCAAGTCCTACAGTGTGATTTTCTCATTTTTTGACTTTTTCAGGGTTTCTCATCATATTCCAAGTCCTAGACTGTGATTTTTCTAATTTTTCGACTTTTTCAGATTATATCACCATATTCCTTTTACTACAGTGTTGTTTCTCATTTTTTGACTTTTTCAAGGTTTCTCATCATATTCCAAGTCCTAGAGTGTGATTTTTCTAATTTTTCGACTTTTTCAGATTATATCACCATATTCCTTTTACTACAGTGTGATGTTTCTCAGTTTTTGACTTTTTCAAGGTTTCTCACCATATTCCATGTCCTACAGTGTGATTTTCTCATTTTAAGACTTTTTCAGGGTTTGTCACCATATTCCAGGTACTACAGTGTAATTTTTTTATTTTAGACTTTTTCAGTGTTTCTCACCATATTCCAGGACCTACTGCGTGATTTTCTCATTTTTCGACTTTTTCAGGGTTTCTCACCATATTCCAGGTCCTACACTGTGATTTTCTCATTTTTCGACTTTTTCAGGGTTTTTCACTATATTGGAGGTCCTACAAGTGTGATTTTCTTATTTTTCGACTTTTTCAGGGTTTCTCATCATATTCGAGCTCCTACAGTGTATTATTCTCATTTTTTGACTTTTTCAAGGTTTCTCATCATAATCCAAATCCTACAGTGTGATTTTCTCATTTTTGGAATTTTTCAGGGTTTCTTACCATATTCCAGTTTCTACAGTGTTATTTTTCTAATTTTCGACTTTTTCAGTGGTGCTCACCATATTCCATCTTCTACAGTGTGATTTTCTCATTTTTCGACTTTTTCAGGGTTTCTCATCATATTCCAAGTCCTACAGTGTGATTTTCTCATTTTTTGACTTTTTCAGGGTTTCTCATCATATTCCAAGTCCTACAGTGTGATTTTTTCATTTTTTGACTTTTTCAGGGTTTCTCATCATATTCCAAGTACTACAGTGTGATTTTTTCATTTTTTGACTTTTTCAGGTTTTCTCATCATATTCCAAGTCCTACAGTGTTATTTTCTCATTTTTTGACTTTTTCAGTGTTTCTCACCATATTCCAGGTCCTACAGTGTGATTTTCTCATTTTTTGACTTTTTCAGGGTTTCTCACCATATTGGAGGTTCTATAAGTGTGATTTTCATATTTTTCGACTTTTTCAGGGTTTCTCACCATATTCCAGCTTCTACACTGTATTTTTCTCATTTTTTGACTTTTTCACGGTTTCTCATCATATTCTAAATCCTACAGTGTGATTTTCTCATTTTTGGAATTTTTCAGGGTTTCTCACCATATTGCAGGTACTACAAGTTTGATTTTCTTCTTTTTTGACTGTTTAAGTTTTTCTCACCATATTGCAGGTCCTACTGTGTGATTTTCTCATTTTGAGACTTTTTCAGTGTTTCTCACCATATTCCAGCTACTACAGTGTGATTTTCTCATTTTTCGACTTTTTCAGGGTTTCTCATCATATTCCAATCCTAGAGTGTGATTTTTCTAATTTTTCGACTTTTTCAGAGTTTCTCACCATATTCCAGGTTCTACATTGTTATTTTTCTAATTTTTGACTTTTTCAGGGTTGCTCACCATATTCCATCTTCTACAGTGAGATTTTCTCATTTTTCGACTTTTTCAGGGTTTCTCATCATATTCCAAGTCCTACAGTGTGATTTTCTCATTTTTTGACTTTTTCAGGGTTTCTCATCATATTCCAAGTCCTACAGTGTGATTTTCTCATTTTTTGACTTTTTCAGGGTTTCTCACCATATTCCAGGTCCTACAGTGTGATTTTCTCTTTTTTTAACTTTTCAGGGTTTCTTACCGTATTCCAGGTTCTACATTGTCATTTTCTCATTTTTTGAATATTTCAGGTTTTCTCAACATATTCCAGGTCCTACACTGTCATTTTCTAATTTGCGACTTTTTCAGAGTTTCTCACCATATTCCATGTACTACAGTGTGATTTTCTCATTTTTTGACTTTTTCAGTGTTTCTCAACATATTCCAGATCCTACTGTGTGATTTTCTCATATTTTTACTTTTTCTGTGTTTCTCATCATATTCCAAGTCCTACAGTGTGATTTTCTCATTTTTTGACTTTTTCAGGGTTTCTCATCATATTCCAAGTCCTAGACTGTGATTTTTCTAATTTTTTGACTTTTTCAGATTATATCACCATATTCCTTTTACTACAGTGTTGTTTCTCATTTTTTGACTTTTTCAAGGTTTCTCATCATATTCCAAGTCCTAGAGTGTGATTTTTCTAATTTTTCGAATTTTTCAGATTATATCACCATATTCCTTTTACTCCAGTGTGATGTTTCTCATTTTTTGACTTTTTCAAGGTTTCTCACCATATTCCATGTCCTACAGTGTGATTTTCTCATTTTAAGACTTTTTCAGGGTTTGTCACCATATTCCAGGTACTACAGTGTAATTTTTTTATTTTAGACTTTTTCAGTGTTTCTCACCATATTCCAGGACCTACTGCGTGATTTTCTCATTTTTCGACTTTTTCAGGGTTTCTCACCATATTCCAGGTCCAACACTGTGATTTTCTCATTTTTCGACTTTTTCAGGGTTTTTCACTATATTGGAGGTCCTACAAGTGTGATTTTCTTATTTTTCGACTTTTTCAGGGTTTCTCATCATATTTGAGCTCCTACAGTGTATTATTCTCATTTTTTGACTTTTTCACGGTTTCTCATCATAATCCAAATCCTACAGTGTGATTTTGTCATTTTTGGAATTTTTCAGGGTTTCTTACCATATTCCAGTTTCTACAGTGTTATTTTTCTAATTTTCGACTTTTTCAGTGGTGCTCACCATATTCCATCTTCTACAGTGTGATTTTCTCATTTTTCGACTTTTTCAGGGTTTGTCATCATATTCCAAGTCCTACAGTGTGATTTTCTCATTTTTCGACTTTTTCAGGGTATCTCATCATATTCCAAGTCCTACAGTGTGATTTTCTCATTTTTTGACTTTTTCAGGTTTTCTCATCTTATTGCAAGTCCTACAGGGTGATTTTCTCTTTTTTCGACTTTTAAAGGGTTTCTCAACATATTCCAGGTCTACCAGTGTAATTTTCTCATTTTTTGACTTTTTCAGTGTTTCTCACCATATTGCAGGTCCTACAAGTGTGAATTTCTAATTTTTCGACTTTTTCAGAGTTACTCACCATATTCCAGGTCCTACAGTGTGATTTTTTCATTTCAAGATTTTTCAGTGTTTCTCACCATATTCCAGGTCCTACTGCCTGATGTTCTCATTTTTCGACTTTTTCAGGGTTTCTCACCATATTCCAAGTCCTACAGTGTGATTTTCTCATTTTTTTGACATTTTCAGGGTTTGTCACCATATTCCAGGTACTACAGTGTGATTTTCTTATTTTAGACTTTTTCAGTGCTCTCACCAAATTCCTGGACCTACTGCGTGATTTTCTCATTTTTGACTTTTTCAGGGTTTCTCACTATATTCCATGTCCTACACTGTAATTTTCTCATTTTTCGACTTTTTCAGGGTTTTTCACCATATTGGAGGTCCTACAAGTGTGATTTTTTTATTTTTCGACTTTTTCAGGGTTTCTCAACATATTCCA
The DNA here is from genome assembly GCF_978045245.1 of Mus caroli. NCBI lineage: Eukaryota > Metazoa > Chordata > Mammalia > Rodentia > Muridae > Mus > Mus caroli. Next base: position 11,427,123 of record NW_028227278.1, on the reverse strand, counting down.
GCTCCTACAGTGTATTATTCTCATTTTTTGATTTTTTCACGGTTTCTCATCTTATTCCAAATCCTACAGTGTGATTTTCTCATTTTTGGAATTTTTCAGGGTTTCTCACCATATTGCAGGTTCTACATTGTGATTTTTCTCATTTTTTGAATTAATCAGGGTTGCTCACCATATTTCAGCTCCTACAGTGTATTTCTGTCATTTTTTGTCTTTTTCACGGTTTCTCATCTTATTCCAAGTCCTATATTTTGATTTTCTCCTTTTTTGACTTTTTTAGGGTTTCTCACCATTTTGCAGGTACTACAAGTTTGATTTTCTTATTTTTCGATCTTTCAGGGTTTCTCACCATATTCCAGGTCCTACTGTTTGATTTTCTCATTTTTAGACTTTTTAAGGGTTTCTCACCATATTCCAGGTACTACAGTGTGATTTTCTCATTTTTTTGACTTTTTCATGGTATATCATCATATTCCAAGTCCTAGAGTGTGATTTTCTCTTTTTTCGACTATTTCAGAGTTTCTCACCATATTCCAGGTCCTACAGTGTGATTTTCTTGTTTTAAGACTTTTTCAGGGTTTCTCAACACATTCCAGGTACTACAGTGTGATTTTCTCATTTTTCGACTTTTTCAGGGTTTCTCATCTTATTCCAAGTCCTACAGTGTGATTTTCTCGTTTTAAGACTTTTTCAGGGTTTCTCAACACATTCCAGCTTCTACAGTGTATTTTTCTCATTTTTTGACTTTTTAACGGTTACTCATCATATTCTAAATCCTACAGTGTGATTTTCGCATTTTTGGAAATTTTCAGGGTTTCTCACCATATTGCAGGTACTACAAGTTTGATTTTCTTATTTTTTGACTGTTTAAGTGTTTATCACCATATTGCAGGTCCTACTGTGTGATTTTCTCATTTTGAGACTTTTTCAGTGTTTCTCACCATATTCCAGCTACTACAGTGTGATTTTCTCATTTTTCGACTTTTTCAGGGTTCCTCATCATATTCCAAGTCCTAGAGTGTGATTTTTCTAATTATTGACTTTTTCACGGTTGCTCAACATATTCCATCTTCTACAGTGTGATTTTCTCATTTTTCGACTTTTTCAGGGTTTTTCATCATATTCCAAGTTCTATAGTGTGATTTTCTCATTTTTTGACTTTTTCAGGGTTTCTCACCATATTCCAGGTCCTACAGTGTGATTTTCTCATTTTTCGACTTTTTCAGGGTTTCTCACGATAATGGAGGTCAAACAAGTGTGAGTTTCTTATTTTTCGACTTTTTCAGGTTTTCTCACCATATTCCAGCTCCTACGGTGTATTTTTCTCATTTTTAGACTTTTTCACGTTTTCTCACAATATTCCTGGTCCTACTGCGTGATTTTCTCATTTTTCGACTTTTTCAGGTTTCTCACCATATTCCAAGTCCTACAGTGTGATTTTCTCATTTTTTGACTTTTTCAGAATTTCTCACCCTATTGCAGGTTCTACAAGTGTGAATTTCTTATTTTTTGACTTTTTCAGGGTTTCTCACCATATTCTAGCTCCTTCAGTGTATTTTTCTCATTTTTTGACACTTCAGGGTTTCTCACCATATTGCAGATATGACAAATTTGATTTTCTTATTTTTCGACTGCTTCAGGGTTTCTCACCATATTCCAGGTCCTACTGTGTGTTTTTCTCATTTTTAGACTTTTTCAGTGTTTTCTCACCATATTCAAGGTACTACAGTGTTATTTTCTCATTTTTTGACTTTTTCAGGTTTTCTCATCATATTCCATGTCCTAGAGGGTGATTTTCTCTTTTTTCGACTTTTAAATTGTTTCTCAACATATTCTAGGTCCTACAGTGTAATTTTCTCATGTTTTGACTTTTTCAGTGTTTCTCACCATATTGCAGGTCCTACAAGTCTGAATTTCTCATTTTTCGACTTTTTCAGAGTTACCATATTCCAGGTCCTACAGTGTGATTTTCTCATTTTAAGATTTTTCAGTGTTTCTCAACATATTGCAGGTCCTACTGTGTGATTTTCTCTTTTTAAGACTTTTTCAGGGTTTCTTTTTTTTTTTTTGATTTTTAATATTTTTATTACATATTTTCCTCAATTACATTTCCAATGCTATCCCAAAAGTCCCCCATAGCGCCCCCCACTTCCCTACCCACCCATTCCCATTCTTTTGGCCCTGGCATTCCCCTATATTGGGGCATATAATATTTGCAAGTCCAATGGGCCTCTCTTTCCATTGATGGCCGACTAGGCCATCTTTCGATACATATGCAGCTAGAGACAAGAGCTCCGGGGTTCTGGTTAGTACATCATGTTGTTCCAACAATAGGGTTGCAGATCCCTTTAGCTCCTTGGGTACTTTCTCTAGCTTCTCCATTGGGAGCCCTGTGATACATCCAATAGCTGACTGTGAACATCCACTCCTGTGTTTGCTAGGCCCCGGCATCGTCTCACAAGAGACAGCTATATTTGGGTCCTTTCAGAAAATCTTGCTAGTGTATGCAATGGTGTCAGCGTTTAGAAGCTGATTATGGGATAGATCCCTGGATATGGCAGTCTCTAAATGGTCCATACTTTCATCACAGCTACGAACTTTGTCTCTGTAACTCCTTCCCTGGGTGTTTTGTTCCCAATTCTAAGAAGGTGCACAGTGTCCACACTTTGGTCTTCATTCTTCTTGAGTTTCATGCGTTTATCAAATTGTATCTTATATCTTGGGTATCCTAAGTTTTGGGCTAATATCCACTTATCAGTGAATACATATTGTGTGAGTTATTTTGTGATTGTGTTACTTCACTCAAGATGATGCCCTCCAGGTCCTTCCATTTGGCTAGGAATTTCATAAATTCATTCTTTTTAATAGCTGAGTAGTACTCCATTGTGTAAATGTACCATAATTTCTGTATCCATTCCTCTGTTGAGGGACATCTGGTTTCTTTCCAGCTTCTGGCTATTATAAAGAGGGCTGCTATGAACATAGTGGAGCATGTGTCCTTTTTACCGGTTGGGACATCTTCTGGATATATGCCCAGGAGAGGTATTGCTGGATCCTCCGCTAGTACTATGTCCAATTTTCTGAGGAACCGCCAGACTGATTTCCAGAGTGGTTGTACAAGCTTGCAATCCCACCAACAATGGAGGAGTGTTCCTCTTTCTCCACATCCTTGCCAGCATCTGCTGTCACCTGAATTTTTGATCTTAGCCATTCTGACTGGTGTGAGGTGGAATCTCAGGGTTGTTTTGATTTGCATTTCCCTGATGATTAAGGATGTTGAACAGTTTTTCAGGTGTTTCTCTGCCATTCGGTATTCCTCAGGTGAGAATTCTTTGTTCAGTTCTGAGCCCCATTTTTTAATGGGGTTATTTGACTTTCTGGAGTCCACCTTCTTGAGTTCTTTATATATATATATTGGATATTAGTCCCTTATCTGATTTAGGATAGGTGAAGATCCTTTCCCAATCTGTTGGTGGTTTTTTTGTCTTATTGATGGTGTCTTTAGCCTTGCAGAAGCTTTGTAGTTTCATGAGGTCCCACTTGTCAATTCTCGATCTTACAGCACAAGCCATTACTGTTCTATTCAGGAATTTTTCCCCTGTGCCCATATCTTCAAGGCTTTTCCCCACTTTCTCCTCTATAAGTTTCAGTGTCTCTGGTTTTATGTGAAGTTCCTTGATCCACTTAGACTTGACCTTAGTACAAGGAGATAGGAATGGATCGATTCGCATTCTTCTACATGTTAACAACCAGTTGTGCCAGCACCATTTGTTGAAAATGCTGTCTTTCTTCCACTGGATGGTTTTAGCTCCCTTGTCGAAGATCAAGTGACCATAGGTGTGTGGGTTCATTTCTGGGTCTTCAATTCTATTCCATTGGTCTATTTGTCTGTCACTATACCAGTACCATGCAGTTTTTATCACAATTGCTCTGTAGTAGAGCTTTAGGTCCGGCATGGTGATTCCACCAGAGGTTCTTTTATCCTTGAGAAGAGTTTTTGCTATCCTAGGTTTTTTGTTATTCCAGATGAATTTGCAGATTGCACTTTCTAATTCGTTGAAGAATTGATTTGGAATTTTGATGGGGATTGCATTGAATCTGTAGATTGCTTTTGGCAAGATAGCCATTTTTACAATGTTGATCCTGCCAATCCATGAGCATGGGAGATCTTTCCATCTTCTGAGATCTTCTATAATTTCTTTCTTCAGAGACTTGAAGTTTTTATTATACAGATCTTTCACTTCCTTAGTTAGAGTCACGCCAAGATATTTTATATTATTTGTGACTATTGAGAAGGGTGTTGTTTCCCTAATTTCTTTCTCAGCCTGTTTATTCTTTGTGTAGAGAAAGGCCATTGATTTGTTTGAGTTAATTTTATATCCAGCTACTTCACCGAAGCTGTTTATCAGGCTTAGGAGTTCTCTGGTGGAATTTTTAGGGTCACTTATATATACTATCATATCATCTGCAAAGAGTGATATTTTGACTTCATCTTTTCCAATTTGTATCCCTTTGATCTCCTTTTGTTGTCGAATTGCTCTGGCTAGGACTTCAAGTACAATGTTGAATAGGTATGGAGAAAGTGGACAGCCTTGTCTAGTCCCTGATTTTAGAGGGATTGCTTCAAGCTTCTCACCATTTACTTTGATGTTGGCTACTGGTTTGCTGTAGATTGCTTTTATCATGTTTAGGTATGGGCTTTGAATTCCTGATCTTTCCAAGACTTTTATCATGAATGGGTGTTGGATCTTGTCAAATGCTTTTTCCGCATCTAACGAGATGACCATGTGGTTTTTGTCTTTGAGTTTGTTTATATACTGGATTACGTTGATGGATTTCCGTATATTGAACCATCCCTGCATCCCTGGGATGAAACCTACTTGGTCAGGATGGATGATTGTTTTGATGTGTTCTTGGATTCGGTTAACAAGAACTTTATTGAGGATTTTTGCATCAATATTCATAAGGGATATTGGTCTGAAGTTTTCTATCTTTGTTGGGTCTTTTTGTGGTTTAGGTATCAGAGTAATTGTGGCTTCATAGAATGAGTTGGGTAGAGTACCTTCTGTTTCTATTTTGTGGAATAGTTTGTGAAGAACTGGGATTAGATCTTCTTTGAAGGTCTGATAGAACTCTGCACTAAACCCATCTGGTCCTGGGCTTTTTTTAGTTGGGAGACTATTAATGACTGCTTCTATTTCTTTGGGGGATATAGGGCTGTTTAGATCATTAACCTGATCTTGATTCAACTTTGGTACCTGGTATCTGTCTAGGAACTTCTCCATTTCATCCAGGTTCTCCAGTTTTGTTGAGTATAGCCTTTGGTAGAAGGATCTGATGGTGTTTTGGATGTCTTCAGGATCTGTTGTTATGTCTCCTTTTTCATTTCTGATTTTGTTAATTAGGATGCTTCCCTGTGCCCTCTAGTGAGTCTGGCTAAGGGTTTATCTATCTTGTTGATTTTCTCAAAGAACCAGCTCCTTGATTGGTTGATTCTTTGAATAGTTTTTCTTGTTTCCACTTGGTTGATTTCACCCCTGAGTTTGATTATTTCCTGCCGTCTACTCCTCTTGGGTGAATTTGCTTCCTTTTGTTCTAGTGCTTTTAGGTGTGTTGTCAAGCTGCTAATGTGTGCTCTCTCTAGTTTCCTTTTGGAGGCACTCAGAGCAATGAGTTTTCCTCTTAGAAATGCTTTCATTGCGTCCCATAAGTTTGGGTATGTTGTGGCTTCATTTTCATTGAACTCTAAAAAGTCCTTAATTTCTTTCTTTATTCCTTCCTTGACCAAGGTATCATTGAGAAGAGTGTTGTTCAGTTTCCACGTGAAGGTTGGCTTTCTATTATTTATTTTGTTATTGAAGATCAGCCTTAGTCCATGGTGATCTGATAGGATGCATGGGACAATTTCAATATTTTTGTATCTGTTGAGGCCTGCTTTGTGACCAATTATGTGGTCAATTTTGGAGAAGGTACCATGAGGTGCTGAGAAGAAGGTATATCCTTTTGTTTTAGGATAGAATGTTCTGTAGATATCTGCCAGATCCATTTGATTCATAATTTCTCTTAGTTTCACTGTGTCCCTGTTTAGTTTCTGTTTCCATGATCTGTCCATTGGTGAAAGTGGTGTGTTGAAGTCTCCCACTATTATTGTATGAGGTGCAATGTGTGCTTTGAGATTTACTAAAGTTTCTTTAATGAATGAGGCTGCCTTTGTATTTGGAGCATAGATATTCAGGATTGATAGTTCCTCTTGGAGGATTTTACCTTTGATGAGTATGAAGTGTCCCTCCCTGTCTTTTTTAATGACTTTGGGTTGGAAGTCAATCTTATCAGATATTAGAATGGCTACTCCATCTTGTTTCTTCATGCCATTTGCTCGGAAAATTGTTTTCCAGCCTTTCATTCTGAGGTAGTGTCTATCCTTTTCTCTGAGATGAGTTTCCTGTAAGCAGCAAAATGTTGGGTCTTGTTTGTGTAGCCAGTTTGTTAGTCTATGTCTTTTTATCGGGGAGTTGAGTCCATTGATATTAAGAGATATTAAGGAAAAGTAATTGTTGTTTCCTGTTATTATTGTTGTTAAAGTTGGCATTTTGTTCTTGTGGCTGTCTTCTTTTAGGTTTGTTGAGGGATTACCTTCTTGTTGTTTCTAGGGCGTGGTTCCTGTCCTTGTATTGGTTTTTTTCTGTTGTTATCCTTTGAAGGGCTGGATTCGTGGAGAGATAATGTGTGAATTTGGTTTTGTCGTGGAATACTTTGGTTTCTCCATCTATGTTAATTGAGAGTTTGGCTGGGTATAGTAGCCTGGGCTGGAATTTGTGTTCTTTTAGTGTCTGTATAACATCCGTCCAGGATCTTCTGGCTTTCATAGTCTCTGGTGAAAAATCTGGTGTAATTCTGATAGGCTTGCCTTTATATGTTACTTGGCCTTTTTCTCTTACTGCTTTTAGTATTCTCTTTATTTAGAGCATTTGTTGTTCTGATTATAATGTGTCGGGAGGTATTTCTTTTCTGGTCCAGTCTATTTGGAGTTCTGAGGCTTCTTGTATGTTCATGGGCATCTCTTTCTTTAGATTTGGGAAGTTTTCTTCTATAATTTTGTTGAAGATGTTTGCTGGTCCTTTGAGTTGAAAATCTTCATTCTCATCCACTCCTATTATCCGTAGGTTTGGTCTTCTCATTGTGTCCTGTATTTCTTGGATGTTTTGAGTTAGGATCTTTTTGCATTTTACATTTTCCTTGATTGTTGTGCCGATGTTCTCTATGGAATCTTCTGCACCTGAGATTCTCTCTTCCATCTCTTGTATTCTGTTGCTGATGCTCGTATCTATGGTTCCAGATTTCTTTCCTAGGGTTTCTATCTCCAGTGTTGCCTCATTTTGGGTTTTCTTTATTGTGTCTACTTCCCTTTTTAGTTCTAGTATGGTTTTGTTCATTTCCATCATCTGTTTGGATGTGTTTTCCTGTTTTTCTGTAAGGACTTCTACCTGTTTGATTATGTTATCCTGTTTTTCTTTAAGGATTTGTAACTCTTTAGCAGTGTTCTCCTGCAATTCTTTAAGGGATTTTTGTGCTTCCTCTTTATTGTCTTCTGCCTGTTTAGCAGTGTTCTCCTGCATTTCTTTAAGTGTGTTATTAAAGTCCTTCTTGAAGTCCTCTATCATCATCAGGAGATATGCTTTTAAATCCGTGTCTAGCTTTTCCGGTGTGTTGGGGTGACCTGGACTGGGCAAAGTGGGGGTGCTGGGTTCTGATGATGGTGAGTGGTCTTGGTTTCTGTTAGTAAGATTATTACGTTTACCTTTCGCCATCTGGTAATCTCTGGGGATAGTTGTTATCTTTGTCACTGTTTAAAGATTGGAGCAGAAGCTGTGTTCCACTCACCAGAGTCCCAAAATCCTGCGGCGGGGGTCGTGGGTAGCTGGCGGGTGTCAGGCAACCCTGCGCTCCCGCTACCCCAGCGCTGATCCGGCCGGATGAGGCCTGTGGCCCTACTCAGGCCGGTTTCTGCTTCCCTAACTAATGCAGTCTCAGGTCCCGAGCACTTGGGTTGGAGCAGAAGCTGTGCTCCACTCACCAGAAGTCTTAAGATCCTGTGGCGGGTGTTGTGGGTAGCTGGCGAGTGTCAGCCGACCCTGCGCCCCAACTGCCCTGGTGCTTTTCTGACCGGAAGAGGGTTGTGCTTTTTCAGGGTTTCTCACCATATTCCAGATCATACTGTATGATTTTCTCATATTTTTACTTTTTCTGTGTTTCTCATCATATTCCAAGTCCTACAGTGTGATTTTCTCATTTTTTGACTTTTTCAGGGTTTCTCATCATATTCCAAGTCCTAGACTGTGATTTTTCTAATTTTTCGACTTTTTCAGATTATATCACCATATTCCTTTTACTACAGTGTTGTTTCTCATTTTTTGACTTTTTCAAGGTTTCTCATCATATTCCAAGTCCTAGAGTGTGATTTTTCTAATTTTTCGACTTTTTCAGATTATATCACCATATTCCTTTTACTACAGTGTGATGTTTCTCAGTTTTTGACTTTTTCAAGGTTTCTCACCATATTCCATGTCCTACAGTGTGATTTTTCTCATTTTAAGACTTTTTCAGGGTTTGTCACCATATTCCAGGTACTACAGTGTAATTTTTTTATTTTAGACTTTTTCAGTGTTTCTCACCATATTCCAGGACCTACTGCGTGATTTTCTCATTTTTCGACTTTTTCAGGGTTTCTCACCATATTCCAGGTCCTACACTGTGATTTTCTCATTTTTCGACTTTTTCAGGGTTTTTCACTATATTGGAGGTCCTACAAGTGTGATTTTCTTATTTTTCGACTTTTTCAGGGTTTCTCATCATATTCGAGCTCCTACAGTGTATTATTCTCATTTTTTGACTTTTTCAAGGTTTCTCATCATAATATAAATCCTACAGTGTGATTTTCTCATTTTTGGAATTTTTCAGGGTTTCTTACCATATTCCAGTTTCTACAGTGTTATTTTTCTAATTTTCGACTTTTTCAGTGGTGCTCACCATATTCCATCTTCTACAGTGTGATTTTCTCATTTTTCGACTTTTTCAGGGTTTCTCATCATATTCCAAGTCCTACAGTGTGATTTTCTCATTTTTTGACTTTTTCAGGGTTTCTCATCATATTCCAAGTCCTACAGTGTGATTTTTTCATTTTTTGACTTTTTCAGGGTTTCTCATCATATTCCAAGTACTACAGTGTGATTTTTTCATTTTTTGACTTTTTCAGGTTTTCTCATCATATTCCAAGTCCTACAGTGTTATTTTCTCATTTTTTGACTTTTTCAGTGTTTCTCACCATATTCCAGGTCCTACAGTGTGATTTTCTCATTTTTTGACTTTTTCAGGGTTTCTCACCATATTGGAGGTTCTGTAAGTGTGATTTTCATATTTTTCGACTTTTTCAGGGTTTCTCACCATATTCCAGCTTCTACAGTGTATTTTTCTCATTTTTTGACTTTTTCACGGTTTCTCATCATATTCTAAATCCTACAGTGTGATTTTCTCATTTTTGGAATTTTTCAGGGTTTCTCACCATATTGCAGGTACTACAAGTTTGATTTTCTTCTTTTTTGACTGTTTAAGTTTTTCTCACCATATTGCAGGTCCTACTGTGTGATTTTCTCATTTTGAGACTTTTTCAGTGTTTCTCACCATATTCCAGCTACTACAGTGTGATTTTCTCATTTTTCGACTTTTTCAGGGTTTCTCATCATATTCCAATCCTAGAGTGTGATTTTTCTAATTTTTCGACTTTTTCAGAGTTTCTCACCATATTCCAGGTTCTACATTGTTATTTTTCTAATTTTTGACTTTTTCAGGGTTGCTCACCATATTCCATCTTCTACAGTGAGATTTTCTCATTTTTCGACTTTTTCAGGGTTTCTCATCATATTCCAAGTCCTACAGTGTGATTTTCTCATTTTTTGACTTTTTCAGGGTTTCTCATCATATTCCAAGTCCTACAGTGTGATTTTCTCATTTTTTGACTTTTTCAGGGTTTCTCACCATATTCCAGGTCCTACAGTGTGATTTTCTCTTTTTTTAACTTTTCAGGGTTTCTTACCGTATTCCAGGTTCTACATTGTCATTTTCTCATTTTTTGAATATTTCAGGTTTTCTCAACATATTCCAGGTCCTACACTGTCATTTTCTAATTTGCGACTTTTTCAGAGTTTCTCACCATATTCCATGTACTACAGTGTGATTTTCTCATTTTTTGACTTTTTCAGTGTTTCTCAACATATTCCAGATCCTACTGTGTGATTTTCTCATATTTTTACTTTTTCTGTGTTTCTCATCATATTCCAAGTCCTACAGTGTGATTTTCTCATTTTTTGACTTTTTCAGGGTTTCTCATCATATTCCAAGTCCTAGACTGTGATTTTTCTAATTTTTCGACTTTTTCAGATTATATCACCATATTCCTTTTACTACAGTGTTGTTTCTCATTTTTTGACTTTTTCAAGGTTTCTCATCATATTCCAAGTCCTAGAGTGTGATTTTTCTAATTTTTCGAATTTTTCAGATTATATCACCATATTCCTTTTACTACAGTGTGATGTTTCTCATTTTTTGACTTTTTCAAGGTTTCTCACCATATTCCATGTCCTACAGTGTGATTTTCTCATTTTAAGACTTTTTCAGGGTTTATCACCATATTCCAGGTACTACAGTGTAATTTTTTTATTTTAGACTTTTTCAGTGTTTCTCACCATATTCCAGGACCTACTGCGTGATTTTCTCATTTTTTGACTTTTTCAGGATTTCTCACCATATTCCAGGTCCAACACTGTGATTTTCTCATTTTTCGACTTTTTCAGGGTTTTTCACTATATTGGAGGTCCTACAAGTGTGATTTTCTTATTTTTCGACTTTTTCAGGGTTTCTCATCATATTCGAGCTCCTACAGTGTATTATTCTCATTTTTTGACTTTTTCACGGTTTCTCATCATAATCCAAATCCTACAGTGTGATTTTCTCATTTTTGGAATTTTTCAGGGTTTCTTACCATATTCCAGTTTCTACAGTGTTATTTTTCTAATTTTCGACTTTTTCAGTGGTGCTCACCATATTCCATCTTCTACAGTGTGATTTTCTCATTTTTCGACTTTTTCAGGGTTTGTCATCATATTCCAAGTCCTACAGTGTGATTTTCTCATTTTTCGACTTTTTCAGGGTTTCTCATCATATTCCAAGTCCTACAGTGTGATTTTCTCATTTTTTTTGACTTTTTCAGGGTTTCTCATCATATTCCAAGTCCTACAGTGTGATTTTTTCATTTTTTGACTTTTTCAGGGTTTCTCATCATATTCCAAGTACTACAGTGTGATTTTTTCATTTTTTGACTTTTTCAGGTTTTCTCATCATATTCCAAGTCCTACAGTGTTATTTTCTCATTTTTTGACTTTTTCAGTGTTTCTCACCATATTCCAGGTCCTACAGTGTGATTTTCTCATTTTTTGACTTTTTCAGGGTTTCTCACCATATTGGAGGTTCTGTAAGTGTGATTTTCATATTTTTCGACTTTTTCAGGGTTTCTCACCATATTCCAGCTTCTACAGTGTATTTTTCTCATTTTTTGACTTTTTCACGGTTTCTAATCATATTCTAAATCCTACAGTGTGATTTTCTCATTTTTCGACTTTTTCAGGGTTTCTCACCATATTGCAGGTACTACAAGTTTGATTTTCTTCTTTTTTGACTGTTTAAGTTTTTCTCACCATATTGCAGGTCCTACTGTGTGATTTTCTCATTTTGAGACTTTTTCAGTGTTTCTCACCATATTCCAGCTACTACAGTGTGATTTTCTCATTTTTCGACTTTTTCAGGGTTTCTCATCATATTCCAATCCTAGAGTGTGATTTTTCTAATTTTTCGACTTTTTCAGAGTTTCTCACCATATTCCAGGTTCTACATTGTTATTTTTCTAATTTTTGACTTTTTCAGGGTTGCTCACCATATTCCATCTTCTACAGTGAGATTTTCTCATTTTTCGACTTTTTCAGGGTTTCTCATCATATTCCAAGTCCTACAGTGTGATTTTCTCATTTTTTGACTTTTTCAGGGTTTCTCATCATATTCCAAGTCCTACAGTGTGATTTTCTCATTTTTTGACTTTTTCAGGGTTTCTCACCATATTCCAGGTCCTACAGTGTGATTTTCTCTTTTTTTAACTTTTCAGGGTTTCTTACCGTATTCCAGGTTCTACATTGTCATTTTCTCATTTTTTGAATATTTCAGGTTTTCTCAACATATTCCAGGTCCTACACTGTCATTTTCTAATTTGCGACTTTTTCAGAGTTTCTCACCATATTCCATGTACTACAGTGTGATTTTCTCATTTTTTGACTTTTTCAGTGTTTCTCAACATATTCCAGATCCTACTGTGTGATTTTCTCATATTTTTACTTTTTCTGTGTTTCTCATCATATTCCAAGTCCTACAGTGTGATTTTCTCATTTTTTGACTTTTTCAGGGTTTCTCATCATATTCCAAGTCCTAGACTGTGATTTTTCTAATTTTTCGACTTTTTCAGATTATATCACCATATTCCTTTTACTACAGTGTTGTTTCTCATTTTTTGACTTTTCAAGGTTTCTCATCATATTCCAAGTCCTAGAGTGTGATTTTTCTAATTTTTCGAATTTTTCAGATTATATCACCATATTCCTTTTACTACAGTGTGATGTTTCTCATTTTTTGACTTTTTCAAGGTTTCTCACCATATTCCATGTCCTACAGTGTGATTTTCTCATTTTAAGACTTTTTCAGGGTTTGTCACCATATTCCAGGTACTACAGTGTAATTTTTTAATTTTAGACTTTTTCAGTGTTTCTCACCATATTCCAGGACCTACTGCGTGATTTTCTCATTTTTCGACTTTTTCAGGGTTTCTCACCATATTCCAGGTCCTACACTGTGATTTTCTCATTTTTCGACTTTTTCAGGGTTTTTCACTATATTGGAGGTCCTACAAGTGTGATTTTCTTATTTTTCGACTTTTTCAGGGTTTCTCATCATATTCGAGCTCCTACAGTGTATTATTCTCATTTTTTGACTTTTTCAAGGTTTCTCATCATAATATAAATCCTACAGTGTGATTTTCTCATTTTTGGAATTTTTCAGGGTTTCTTACCATATTCCAGTTTCTACAGTGTTATTTTTCTAATTTTCGACTTTTTCAGTGGTGCTCACCATATTCCATCTTCTACAGTGTGATTTTCTCATTTTTCGACTTTTTCAGGGTTTCTCATCATATTCCAAGTCCTACAGTGTGATTTTCTCATTTTTTGACTTTTTCAGGGTTTCTCATCATATTCCAAGTCCTACAGTGTGATTTTTTCATTTTTTGACTTTTTCAGGGTTTCTCATCATATTCCAAGTACTACAGTGTGATTTTTTCATTTTTTGACTTTTTCAGGTTTTCTCATCATATTCCAAGTCCTACAGTGTTATTTTCTCATTTTTTGACTTTTTCAGTGTTTCTCACAATATTCCAGGTCCTACAGTGTGATTTTCTCATTTTTTGACTTTTTCAGGGTTTCTCACCATATTGGAGGTTCTATAAGTGTGATTTTCATATTTTTCGACTTTTTCAGGGTTTCTCACCATATTCCAGCTTCTACAGTGTATTTTTCTCATTTTTTGACTTTTTCACGGTTTCTCATCATATTCTAAATCCTACAGTGTGATTTTCTCATTTTTGGAATTTTTCAGGGTTTCTCACCATATTGCAGGTACTACAAGTTTGATTTTCTTCTTTTTTGATTGTTTAAGTTTTTCTCACCATATTGCAGGTCCTACTGTGTGATTTTCTCATTTTGAGACTTTTTCAGTGTTTCTCACCATATTCCAGCTACTACAGTGTGATTTTCTCATTTTTCGACTTTTTCAGGGTTTCTCATCATATTCCAATCCTAGAGTGTGATTTTTCTAATTTTTCGACTTTTTCAGAGTTTCTCACCATATTCCAGGTTCTACATTGTTATTTTTCTAATTTTTGACTTTTTCAGGGTTGCTCACCATATTCCATCTTCTACAGTGAGATTTTCTCATTTTTCGACTTTTTCAGGGTTTCTCATCATATTCCAAGTCCTACAGTGTGATTTTCTCATTTTTTGACTTTTTCAGGGTTTCTCATCATATTCCAAGTCCTACAGTGTGATTTTCTCATTTTTTGACTTTTTCAGGGTTTCTCACCATATTCCAGGTCCTACAGTGTGATTTTCTCTTTTTTTAACTTTTCAGGGTTTCTTACCGTATTCCAGGTTCTACATTGTCATTTTCTCATTTTTTGAATATTTCAGGTTTTCTCAACATATTCCAGGTCCTACACTGTCATTTTCTAATTTGCGACTTTTTCAGAGTTTCTCACCATATTCCATGTACTACAGTGTGATTTTCTCATTTTTTGACTTTTTCAGTGTTTCTCAACATATTCCAGATCCTACTGTGTGATTTTCTCATATTTTTACTTTTTCTGTGTTTCTCATCATATTCCAAGTCCTACAGTGTGATTTTCTCATTTTTTGACTTTTTCAGGGTTTCTCATCATATTCCAAGTCCTAGACTGTGATTTTTCTAATTTTTCGACTTTTTCAGATTATATCACCATATTCCTTTTACTACAGTGTTGTTTCTCATTTTTTGACTTTTTTAAGGTTTCTCATCATATTCCAAGTCCTAGGGTGTGATTTTTCTAATTTTTCGAATTTTTCAGATTATATCACCATATTCCTTTTACTACAGTGTGATGTTTCTCATTTTTTGACTTTTTCAAGGTTTCTCACCATATTCCATGTCCTACAGTGTGATTTTCTCATTTTAAGACTTTTTCAGGGTTTGTCACCATATTCCAGGTACTACAGTGTAATTTTTTTATTTTAGACTTTTTCAGTGTTTCTCACCATATTCCAGGACCTACTGCGTGATTTTCTCATTTTTCGACGTTTTCAGGATTTCTCACCATATTCCAGGTCCAACACTGTGATTTTCTCATTTTTCGACTTTTTCAGGGTTTTTCACTATATTGGAGGTCCTACAAGTGTGATTTTCTTATTTTTCGACTTTTTCAGGGTTTCTCATCATATTCGAGCTCCTACAGTGTATTATTCTCATTTTTTGACTTTTTCACGGTTTCTCATCATAATCCAAATCCTACAGTGTGATTTTCTCATTTTTGGAATTTTTCAGGGTTTCTTACCATATTCCAGTTTCTACAGTGTTATTTTTCTAATTTTCGACTTTTTCAGTGGTGCTCACCATATTCCATCTTCTACAGTGTGATTTTCTCATTTTTCGACTTTTTCAGGGTTTGTCATCATATTCCAAGTCCTACAGTGTGATTTTCTCATTTTTCGACTTTTTCAGGGTTTCTCATCATATTCCAAGTCCTACAGTGTGATTTTCTCATTTTTTTGACTTTTTCAGGGTTTCTCATCATATTCCAAGTCCTACAGTGTGATTTTTTCATTTTTTGACTTTTTCAGGGTTTCTCATCATATTCCAAGTACTACAGTGTGATTTTTTCATTTTTTGACTTTTTCAGGTTTTCTCATCATATTCCAAGTCCTACAGTGTTATTTTCTCATTTTTTGACTTTTTCAGTGTTTCTCACCATATTCCAGGTCCTACAGTGTGATTTTCTCATTTTTTGACTTTTTCAGGGTTTCTCACCATATTGGAGGTTCTGTAAGTGTGATTTTCATATTTTTCGACTTTTTCAGGGTTTCTCACCATATTCCAGCTTCTACAGTGTATTTTTCTCATTTTTTGACTTTTTCACGGTTTCTAATCATATTCTAAATCCTACAGTGTGATTTTCTCATTTTTCGACTTTTTCAGGGTTTCTCACCATATTGCAGGTACTACAAGTTTGATTTTCTTCTTTTTTGACTGTTTAAGTTTTTCTCACCATATTGCAGGTCCTACTGTGTGATTTTCTCATTTTGAGACTTTTTCAGTGTTTCTCACCATATTCCAGCTACTACAGTGTGATTTTCTCATTTTTCGACTTTTTCAGGGTTTCTCATCATATTCCAATCCTAGAGTGTGATTTTTCTAATTTTTCGACTTTTTCAGATTTTCTCACCATATTCCAGGTTCTACATTGTTATTTTTCTAATTTTTGACTTTTTCAGGGTTGCTCACCATATTCCATCTTCTACAGTGAGATTTTCTCATTTTTCGACTTTTTCAGGGTTTCTCATCATATTCCAAGTCCTAAAGTGTGATTTTCTCATTTTTTGACTTTTTCAGGGTTTCTCATC
>NW_028227278.1:11361731-11410731 GCF_978045245.1 Mus caroli | reverse complement strand
CCATATTGCAGGTCCTACAAGTGTGATTTTCTTATTGTTGGACTTTTTCAGGGTTTCTCACCATATTCCAGCTCCTACAGTGCATTTTTGTCATTTTTTGTCTTTTTCACGGTTTCTCATCTTATTCCAAGTCCTACAGTGTGATTTTCTCATTTTTCGACTTTTTCAGGGTTTGTCACCATATTGCAGTGCTACTGTGTGATTTTCTCATTTTTAGACTTTTTCAGGGTTTCTCACCATATTCCAGGTTCTACTGTGTGATTTTCTCATTTTTTGACTTTTTCAGGGTTTCTCACCATATTCCAAGTCCTATAGTGTGATTTTCTCATTTTTTGACTTTTTCAGGGTTTCTCATCTTACTCCAAGTCCTACAGTGTGATTTTCTCATTTTTGACTTTTTCAGGGTTTCTCACCATATTGCAGGTCCTACAAGTGTGATTTTCTTATTGTTGGACTTTTTCAGGTTTTTCTCACCATATTCCAGCTCCTACAGTGCATTTTTGTCATTTTTTGTCTTTTTCACGGTTTCTCATCTTATTCCAAGTCCTACAGTGTGATTTTCTCATTTTTCGACTTTTTAAGGGTTTCTCACCATATTGCAGGTCCTACTGTGTGATTTTCTCATTTTTAGACTTTTTCAGGGTTTCTCACCATATTCCAGGTACTACTGTGTGATTTTCTCATTTTTTGACTTTTTCAGGGTTTCTCATCATATTCCAAGTCCTAGAGTGTGATTTTCTCTTTTTAAGACTTTTTAAGGGTTTCTCACCATATTCCAGGTCCTACAGTGTGATTTTCTCAATTTTTGACTTTTTCAGGGTTTCTCATCATATTCCAAGTCCTAGACTGTGATTTTCTCTTTTTTCGACTTTTTCAGGGTTTCTCACCATATTCCAGGTCCTACAGTGTGATTTTCTCATTTTTTGACTTTTTCAGGGTTTCTCATCTTACTCCAAGTCCTACAGTGTGATTTTCTCATTTTTCGACTTTTTCAGGGTTTCTCACCATATTGAAGGTCCTACTGTGTGATTTTCTCATTTTTAGACTTTTTCAGTGTTTACTCACCATATTCAAGGTACTACAGTGTTATTTTCTCATTTTTTGACTTTTTCAGGGTTTCTCATCTTATTCCAAGTCCTACAGTGTGATTTTCTCATTTTTCGACTTTTTCAGGGTTTCTCACCATATTGCAGGTCCTACTGTGTGATTTTCTCATTTTTAGACTTTTTCAGGGTTTCTCACCATATTCCAGGTACTACTGTGTGATTTCTCATTTTTTGACTTTTTCAGGGTTTCTCATCATATTCCAAGTCCTAGAGTGTGATTTTCTCTTTTTTCGACTTTTTCAGGGTTTCTCACCATATTCCAGGTCCTACAGTGTGATTTTCTCATTTTTTGACTTTTTCAGGGTTTCTCACCATATTCCAGCTCCTACTGCGTCATTTTTGTCATTTTTCGACTTTTTCAGGGTTTCTCACCATATTCCAAGTCCTACAGTGTGATTTTCTCATTTTTTGACATTTTCAGGGTTTGTCACCATATTCCAGGTACTACAGTGTGATTTTCTTATTTTAGACTTTTTCAGTGTTTCTCACCAAATTCCAGGACCTACTGCGTGATTTTCTCATTTTTGACTTTTTCAGGATTTCTCACCATATTCCATGTCCTACACTGTAATTTTCTCATTTTTCGACTTTTTCAGGGTTTTTCACCATATTGGAGGTCCTACAAGTGTGATTTTCTTATTTTTCGACTTTTTCAGTGTTTCTCATCATATTCCAGCTCCTACAGTGTATTATTCTCATTTTTTTGATTTTTTCACGGTTTCTCATCTTATTCCAAATCCTACAGTGTGATTTTCTCATTGTTGGAATTTTTTAGGGTTTCTCACCATATTGCAGGTACTACAAGTTTGATTTTCTTATTTTTCGACTGATTCAGTGTTTCTCACCATATTGCAGGTCCTATTTTGTGATTTTTCTCATTTTTCGACTTTTTCAGGGTTTCTCATCATATTCCAAGTCCTTGGTGTAATTTTTCTAATTTTTAGTCTTTTTCAGAATTTCTCACCATATTCCAGGTTCTACATTGTGATTTTTCTCATTTTTTGAATTTTTCAGGGTTGCTCACCATATTTCAGCTCCTACCGTGTATTTTTGTCATTTTTTGTCTTTTTCACGGTTTCTCATCTTATTCCAAGTCCTATATTGTGATTTTCTCCTTTTTTGACGTTTTCAGGGTTTCTCACCATATTGCAGGTACTACAAGTTTGATTTTCTTATTTTTCTATCTTTCAGGGTTTCTCACCATATTCCAGGTCCTACTGTTTGATTTTCTCATTTTTAGACTTTTTCATGGTTTCTCACCATATTCCAGGTACTACAGTGTACTTTTCTCATTTTTTTGACCTTTTCAGGGTTTCTCATCATATTCCAAGTCCTAGAGTGTGATTTTCTCTTTTTTCGACTATTTCAGAGTTTCTCACCATATTCCAGGTCCTATAGTGTGATTTTCTCATTTTAAGACTTTTTCAGGGTATCTCAACATATTCCAGGTACTACAGTGTGATTTTCTCATTTTTCGACTTTTTCAGGGTTTCTCATCTTATTCCAAGTCCTAAAGTATGATTTTCACATTTTAAGACTTTTTCAGTGTTTCTCACCATATTGCAGGTCCTACAGTGTGATTTTCTCATTTTTCGACTTTTTCAGGGTTTCTCACCATATTGGAGGTTCTACAAGTGTGATTTTCTTATTTTTTGACTTTTTCAGGGTTTCTTACCATATTCCAGCTTCTACAGTGTATTTTTCTCATTTTTTGACTTTTTCACGGTTACTCATCATATTCTAAATCCTACAGTGTGATTTTCGCATTTTTGGAAATTTTCAGGGTTTCTCACCATAGTGCAAGTACTACAAGTTTGATTTTCTTATTTTTTGACTGTTTAAGTGTTTATCACCATATTGCAGGTCCTAATGTGTGATTTTCTCATTTTGAGACTTTTTCTGTGTTTCTCACCATATTCCAGCTACTACAGTGTGATTTTCTCATTTTTCGACTTTTATAGGGTTCCTCATCATATTCCAAGTCCTAGAGTGTGATTTTTCTAATTATTGACTTTTTCAGGGTTACTCACCAAATTCCATCTTCTACAGTGTGATTTTCAAATTTTTCGACTTTTTCAGGGTTTTTCATCATATTCCAAGTCCTACAGTGTGATTTTCTCATTTTTTGACTTTTTCAGGGTTTCTCATCATATTCCAAGTCCTAGAGAGTGATTTTTCTAATTTTTCGCCTTTTTCAGAGTTTCTCACCATATTCCAGGTTCCACAGTGTTATTTTTCTCATTTTTTGACTTTTTCAGGATTGCTATACATATTCCATCTTCTACAGTGTGATTTTTTCATTTTTCAACTTTTTCAGGGTTTCTCATCTTATTCCAAGTCCTACAGGGTGATTTTCTCATTTTTGACTTTTTCAGGGTGTCTCATCTTATTCCAAGTCCTACAGTGTGATTTTCTCATTTTTCAACTTTTTCAGGGTTTCTCACCATATTGCAGGTCCTACAAGTGTGAATTTCTTATTTTTTGACTTTTTCAGGGTTTCTCACCATATTCCAGCTCCTTCAGTGTATTTTTCTCATTTTTTGACTTTTTCAGGGTTTCTCACCATATTGCAGATATGACAAATTTGATTTTCTTATTTTTCGACTGCTTCAGGGTTTCTCACCATATTCCAGGTCCTACAGTGTAATTTTCTCATTTTTTGACTTTTTCAGTGTTTCTCACCATATTGCAGGTCCTACTGTGTGATTTTCTCATTTTTAGACTTTTTCAGTGTTTACTCACCATATTCAAGGTACTACAGTGTTATTTTCTCATTTTGAGACTTTTTCAGGTTTTCTCATCTTATTCCAAGTCCTACAGGGTGATTTTCTCTTTTTTCGACTTTTAAAGGGTTTCTCAACATATTCCAGGTCCTACAGTGTAATATTCTCATTTTTTGACTTTTTCAGGGTTTGTCACTATATTCCAGGTACTACAGTGTGATTTTCTTATTTTAGACTTTTTCAGTGTTTCTCACCAAATTCCAGGACCTACTGCGTCATTTTCTCATTTTTGACTTTTTCAGGGTTTCTCACCATATTCCATGTCCTACACTGTAATTTTCTCATTTTTCGACTTTTTCAGGGTTTTTCACCCTACTGGAGGTCCTACAAGTGTGATTTTCTTATTTTTCGACTTTTTCAGGGTTTCTCATCATATTCCAGCTCCTACAGTGTATTATACTCATTTTTTTGATTTTTTCACGGTTTCTCATCATATTCCAAATCCTATAGTGTGATTTTCTCATTTTTTGACTTTTTCAGTGTTTCTCACCGTATTGCACGTCCTACTGTGTGATTTTCTCATTTTTAGAGTTTTTCAGTGTTTACTCACCATATTCAAGGTACTACAGTGTGGTTTTCTCATTTTTTTGACTTTTTCAGGGTATATCATCATATTCCAAGTCCTAGAGTGTGATTTTCTCTTTTTTCGACTCTTTCAGAGTTTCTCACCATATTCCAGGTCCTACAGTGTGATTTTTCTCATTTTAAGACTTTTTCAGGGTTTCTCAACACATTCCAGGTACTACAGTGTGATTTTCTCATTTTTCAACTTTTTCAGGGTTTCTCACCATATTGCAGGTCCTACAAGTGTGAATTTCTTATTTTTTGACTTTTTCAGGGTTTCTCACCATATTCCAGCTCTTTCAGTGTATTTTTCTCATTTTTTGACTTTTTCAGGGTTTCTCACCATATTGCAGATATGACAAATTTGATTTTCTTATTTTTCGACTGCTTCAGGGTTTCTCACCATATTCCAGGTCCTACAGTGTAATTTTCTCATTTTTTGACTTTTTCAGTGTTTCTCACCATATTGCAGGTCCTACTGTGTGATTTTCTCATTTTTAGACTTTTTCAGTGTTTACTCACCATATTCAAGGTACTACAGTGTTATTTTCTCATTTTGAGACTTTTTCAGGTTTTCTCATCTTATTCCAAGTCCTACAGGGTGATTTTCTCTTTTTTCGACTTTTAAAGGGTTTCTCAACATATTCCAGGTCCTACAGTGTAATATTCTCATTTTTTGACTTTTTCAGGGTTTGTCACCATATTCCAGGTACTACAGTGTGATTTTCTTATTTTAGACTTTTTCAGTGTTTCTCACCAAATTCCAGGACCTACTGCGTCATTTTCTCATTTTTGACTTTTTCAGGGTTTCTCACCATATTCCATGTCCTACACTGTAATTTTCTCATTTTTCGACTTTTTCAGGGTTTTTCACCCTACTGGAGGTCCTACAAGTGTGATTTTCTTATTTTTCGACTTTTTCAGGGTTTCTCATCATATTCCAGCTCCTACAGTGTATTATACTCATTTTTTTGATTTTTTCACGGTTTCTCATCATATTCCAAATCCTATAGTGTGATTTTCTCATTTTTTGACTTTTTCAGTGTTTCTCACCGTATTGCACGTCCTACTGTGTGATTTTCTCATTTTTAGAGTTTTTCAGTGTTTACTCACCATATTCAAGGTACTACAGTGTGGTTTTCTCATTTTTTTGACTTTTTCAGGGTATATCATCATATTCCAAGTCCTAGAGTGTGATTTTCTCTTTTTTCGACTCTTTCAGAGTTTCTCACCATATTCCAGGTCCTACAGTGTGATTTTTCTCATTTTAAGACTTTTTCAGGGTTTCTCAACACATTCCAGGTACTACAGTGTGATTTTCTCATTTTTCGACTTTTTCAGGGTTCCTCATCATATTCCAAGTCCTAGAGTGTGATTTTTCTAATTATTGACTTTTTCACGGTTGCTCACCATATTCCATCTTCTACAGTGTGATTTTCTCATTTTTCGACTTTTTCAGGGTTTTTCATCATATTCCAAGTTCTATAGTGTGATTTTCTCATTTTTTGACTTTTTCAGGGTTTCTCACCATATTCCAGGTCCTACAGTGTGATTTTCTCATTTTTCAACTTTTTCAGGGTTTCTCACCATAATGAAGGTCAAACAAGTGTGAGTTTCTTATTTTTCGACTTTTTCAGGTTTTCTCACCATATTCCAGCTCCTACAGTGTATTTTTCTCATTTTTAGACTTTTTCACGTTTTCTCACAATATTCCAAGTCCTACTGCGTGATTTTCTCATTTTTCGACTTTTTCAGGGTTTCTCACCATATTCCAAGTCCTACAGTGTGATTTTCTCATTTTTCGACTTTTTCAGAATTTCTCACCCTATTGCAGGTCCTACAAGTGTGAATTTCTTATTTTTTGACTTTTTCAGGGTTTCTCACCATATTCCAGCTCCTTCAGTGTATTTTTCTCATTTTTTGACTTTTTCAGGGTTTCTCACCATATTGCAGATATGACAAATTTGATTTTCTTATTTTTCGACTGCTTCAGGGTTTCTCACCATATTCCAGGTCCTACTGTGTGATTTTCTCATTTTTAGACTTTTTCAGTGTTTTTCTCACCATATTCAAGGTACTACAGTGTTATTTTCTCATTTTTTGACATTTTCAGGTTTTCTCATCATATTCCATGTCCTAGAGGGTGATTTTCTCTTTTTTCGACTTTTAAAGTGTTTCTGAACATATTCCAGGTCCTACAGTGTAATTTTCTCATGTTTTGACTTTTTCAGTGTTTCTCACCATATTGCAGGTCCTACAAGTGTGAATTTCTTTTTTTTCGACTTTTTCAGAGTTACTCACCATATTCCAGGTCCTACAGTGTGATTTTCTCATTTTTAGATTTTTAAGTGTTTCTCAACATATTGCAGGTCCTACTGTGTGATTTTCTCATTTTAAGACTTTTTCAGGGTTTCTCACCATATTCCAGGTCCTACTGTGTGATTTTCTCATTTTTTTACTTTTTCAGTGTTTCTCATCATATTCCAAGTCCTACAGTGTGATTTTCTCATTTTTTGACTTTTTCAGGGTTTCTTATCATATTCCAAGTCCTAGACTGTGATTTTTCTAATTTTTCGACTTTTTCAGATTATATCACCATATTCCTTTTACTACAGTGTTGTTTCTCATTTTTTGACTTTTTCAAGGTTTCTCACCATATTCAATGTCCTACAGTGTGATTTTCTCATTTAAAGGCTTTTTCAGGGTTTGTCACCATATTCCAGGTACTACAGTGTAATTTTCTTATTTTAGACTTTTTCAGTGTTTCTCACCAAATTCCAGGACCTACTGCGTGATTTTCTCATTTTTCGACTTTTTCAGGGTTTCTCACCATATTCCAGGTCCTACACTGTGATTTTCTCATTTTTCGACTTTTTCAGGGTTTTTCACCATATTGGAGGTCCTACAAGTGTGATTTTCTTATTTTTCGACTTTTTCAGGGTTTCTCATCATATTCCAAATCCTACAGTGTGATTTTCTCATTTTTGGAATTTTTCAGGGTTTCTCAACATATTGCAGGTACTACAAGTTTGATTTTCTTATTTTTGACTGTTTCAGTGTTTCTTACCATATTGCAGGTCCTACTGTGTGATTTTCTCATTTTGAGACTTTTTCAGTGTTTATCACCATATTCCAGCTACTACAGTGTGATTTTCTCATTTTTCGACTTTTTCAGGGTTTCTCATATTCCAAGTCCTAGAGAGTGATTTTTCTAATTTTTCGCCTTTTTCAGAGTTTCTCACCATATTCCAGGTTCCACAGTGTGATTTTTCTCATTTTTTGACTTTTTCAGGATTGCTCAACATATTCCATCTTCTACAGTATGATTTTCTCATTTTTCAACTTTTTCAGGGTTTCTCATCTTATTCCAAGTCCTACAGTGTGATTTTCTCATTTTTTGACTTTTTCAGGGTGTCTCATCTTATTCCAAGTCATACAGTGTGATTTTCTCATTTTTCGACTTTTTCAGGGTTTCTCACCATATTGCAGGTCCTACAAGTGTGAATTTCTTATTTTTTGACTTTTTCAGGGTTTCTCACCATATTGCAGATAAGACAAATTTGATTTTCTTATTTTTCGACTTTTTCAGGGTTTCTCACCATATTCCAGGTCCTACTGTGTGATTTTCTCATTTTTAGACTTTTTCAGTTTTTACTCACCATATTCAAGGTACTACAGTGTTATTTTCTCATTTTTTGACTTTTTCAGGTTTTCTCATCTTATTGCAAGTCCTACAGGGTGATTTTCTCTTTTTTCGACTTTTAAAGGGTTTCTCAACATATTCCAGGTCCACCAGTGTAATTTTCTCATTTTTTGACTTTTTCAGTGTTTCTCACCATATTGCAGGTCCTACAAGTGTGAATTTCTAATTTTTCGACTTTTTCAGAGTTACTCACCATATTCCAGGTCCTACAGTGTGATTTTTTCATTTCAAGATTTTTCAGTGTTTCTCACCATATTCCAGGTCCTACTGCCTGATGTTCTCTATTTTTCGACTTTTTCAGGGTTTCTCACCATATTCCAAGTCCTACAGTGTGATTTTCTCATTTTTTTGACATTTTCAGGGTTTGTCACCATATTCCAGGTACTACAGTGTGATTTTCTTATTTTAGACTTTTTCAGTGCTCTCACCAAATTCCTGGACCTACTGCGTGATTTTCTCATTTTTGACTTTTTCAGGGTTTCTCACTATATTCCATGTTCTACACTGTAATTTTCTCATTTTTCGACTTTTTCAGGGTTTTTCACCATATTGGAGGTCCTACAAGTGTGATTTTTTTATTTTTCGACTTTTTCAGGGTTTCTCAACATATTCCAGCTCCTACAGTGTATTATTCTCATTTTTTTGATTTTTTCACGGTTTCTCATCTTATTCCAAATCCTACAGTGTGATTTTCTCATTTTTGGAATTTTTCAGGGTTTCTCACCATATTGCAGGTTCTACATTGTGATTTTTCTCATTTTTTGAATTAATCAGGGTTGCTCACCATATTTCAGCTCCTACAGTGTATTTCTGTCATTTTTTGTCTTTTTCACGGTTTCTCATCTTATTCCAAGTCCTATATTTTGATTTTCTCCTTTTTTGACTTTTTTAGGGTTTCTCACCATTTTGCAGGTACTACAAGTTTGATTTTCTTATTTTTCGATCTTTCAGGGTTTCTCACCATATTCCAGGTCCTACTGTTTGATTTTCTCATTTTTAGACTTTTTAAGGGTTTCTCACCATATTCCAGGTACTACAGTGTGATTTTCTCATTTTTTTTGACTTTTTCATGGTATATCATCATATTCCAAGTCCTAGAGTGTGATTTTCTCTTTTTTCGACTATTTCAGAGTTTCTCACCATATTCCAGGTCCTACAGTGTGATTTTCTTGTTTTAAGACTTTTTCAGGGTTTCTCAACACATTCCAGGTACTACAGTGTGATTTTCTCATTTTTCGACTTTTTCAGGGTTTCTCATCTTATTCCAAGTCCTACAGTGTGATTTTCTCGTTTTAAGACTTTTTCAGGGTTTCTCAACACATTCCAGCTTCTACAGTGTATTTTTCTCATTTTTTGACTTTTTAACGGTTACTCATCATATTCTAAATCCTACAGTGTGATTTTCGCATTTTTGGAAATTTTCAGGGTTTCTCACCATATTGCAGGTACTACAAGTTTGATTTTCTTATTTTTTGACTGTTTAAGTGTTTATCACCATATTGCAGGTCCTACTGTGTGATTTTCTCATTTTGAGACTTTTTCAGTGTTTCTCACCATATTCCAGCTACTACAGTGTGATTTTCTCATTTTTCGACTTTTTCAGGGTTCCTCATCTTATTCCAAGTCCTAGAGTGTGATTTTTCTAATTATTGACTTTTTCACGGTTGCTCACCATATTCCATCTTCTACAGTGTGATTTTCTCATTTTTTGACTTTTTCAGGGTTTCTCACCATATTCCAGGTCCTACAGTGTGATTTTCTCATTTTTCGACTTTTTCAGGGTTTCTCACGATAATGGAGGTCAAACAAGTGTGAGTTTCTTATTTTTCGACTTTTTCAGTTTTTCTCACCATATTCCAGCTCCTACGGTGTATTTTTCTCATTTTTAGACTTTTTCACGTTTTCTCACAATATTCCTGGTCCTACTGCGTGATTTTCTCATTTTTCGACTTTTTCAGGTTTCTCACCATATTCCAAGTCCTACAGTGTGATTTTCTCATTTTTTGACTTTTTCAGAATTTCTCACCCTATTGCAGGTCCTACAAGTGTGAATTTCTTATTTTTTGACTTTTTCAGGGTTTCTCACCATATTCTAGCTCCTTCAGTGTATTTTTCTCATTTTTTGACACTTCAGGGTTTCTCACCATATTGCAGATATGACAAATTTGATTTTCTTATTTTTCGACTGCTTCAGGGTTTCTCACCATATTCCAGGTCCTACTGTGTGTTTTTCTCATTTTTAGACTTTTTCAGTGTTTTCTCACCATATTCAAGGTACTACAGTGTTATTTTCTCATTTTTTGACTTTTTCAGGTTTTCTCATCATATTCCATGTCCTAGAGGGTGATTTTCTCTTTTTTCGACTTTTAAATTGTTTCTCAACATATTCTAGGTCCTACAGTGTAATTTTCTCATGTTTTGACTTTTTCAGGGTTTCTCACCATATTGCAGGTCCTACAAGTCTGAATTTCTCATTTTTCGACTTTTTCAGAGTTACCATATTCCAGGTCCTACAGTGTGATTTTCTCATTTTAAGATTTTTCAGTGTTTCTCAACATATTGCAGGTCCTACTGTGTGATTTTCTCTTTTTAAGACTTTTTCAGGGTTTCTTTTTTTTTTTGATTTTTAATATTTTTATTACATATTTTCCTCAATTACATTTCCAATGCTATCCCAAAAGTCCCCCATAGCGCCCCCCACTTCCCTACCCACCCATTCCCATTCTTTTGGCCCTGGCATTCCCCTATATTGGGGCATATAATATTTGCAAGTCCAATGGGCCTCTCTTTCCATTGATGGCCGACTAGGCCATCTTTCGATACATATGCAGCTAGAGACAAGAGCTCCGGGGTTCTGGTTAGTACATCATGTTGTTCCAACAATAGGGTTGCAGATCCCTTTAGCTCCTTGGGTACTTTCTCTAGCTTCTCCATTGGGAGCCCTGTGATACATCCAATAGCTGACTGTGAACATCCACTCCTGTGTTTGCTAGGCCCCGGCATCGTCTCACAAGAGACAGCTATATTTGGGTCCTTTCAGAAAATCTTGCTAGTGTATGCAATGGTGTCAGCGTTTAGAAGCTGATTATGGGATAGATCCCTGGATATGGCAGTCTCTAAATGGTCCATACTTTCATCACAGCTACGAACTTTGTCTCTGTAACTCCTTCCCTGGGTGTTTTGTTCCCAATTCTAAGAAGGTGCACAGTGTCCACACTTTGGTCTTCATTCTTCTTGAGTTTCATGCGTTTATCAAATTGTATCTTATATCTTGGGTATCCTAAGTTTTGGGCTAATATCCACTTATCAGTGAATACATATTGTGTGAGTTATTTTGTGATTGTGTTACTTCACTCAAGATGATGCCCTCCAGGTCCTTCCATTTGGCTAGGAATTTCATAAATTCATTCTTTTTAATAGCTGAGTAGTACTCCATTGTGTAAATGTACCATAATTTCTGTATCCATTCCTCTGTTGAGGGACATCTGGTTTCTTTCCAGCTTCTGGCTATTATAAAGAGGGCTGCTATGAACATAGTGGAGCATGTGTCCTTTTTACCGGTTGGGACATCTTCTGGATATATGCCCAGGAGAGGTATTGCTGGATCCTCCGCTAGTACTATGTCCAATTTTCTGAGGAACCGCCAGACTGATTTCCAGAGTGGTTGTACAAGCTTGCAATCCCACCAACAATGGAGGAGTGTTCCTCTTTCTCCACATCCTTGCCAGCATCTGCTGTCACCTGAATTTTTGATCTTAGCCATTCTGACTGGTGTGAGGTGGAATCTCAGGGTTGTTTTGATTTGCATTTCCCTGATGATTAAGGATGTTGAACAGTTTTTCAGGTGTTTCTCTGCCATTCGGTATTCCTCAGGTGAGAATTCTTTGTTCAGTTCTGAGCCCCATTTTTTAATGGGGTTATTTGACTTTCTGGAGTCCACCTTCTTGAGTTCTTTATATATATATTGGATATTAGTCCCTTATCTGATTTAGGATAGGTGAAGATCCTTTCCCAATCTGTTGGTGGTTTTTTTGTCTTATTGATGGTGTCTTTAGCCTTGCAGAAGCTTTGTAGTTTCATGAGGTCCCACTTGTCAATTCTCGATCTTACAGCACAAGCCATTACTGTTCTATTCAGGAATTTTTCCCCTGTGCCCATATCTTCAAGGCTTTTCCCCACTTTCTCCTCTATAAGTTTCAGTGTCTCTGGTTTTATGTGAAGTTCCTTGATCCACTTAGACTTGACCTTAGTACAAGGAGATAGGAATGGATCGATTCGCATTCTTCTACATGTTAACAACCAGTTGTGCCAGCACCATTTGTTGAAAATGCTGTCTTTCTTCCACTGGATGTTTTTAGCTCCCTTGTCGAAGATCAAGTGACCATAGGTGTGTGGGTTCATTTCTGGGTCTTCAATTCTATTCCATTGGTCTATTTGTCTGTCACTATACCAGTACCATGCAGTTTTTATCACAATTGCTCTGTAGTAGAGCTTTAGGTCCGGCATGGTGATTCCACCAGAGGTTCTTTTATCCTTGAGAAGAGTTTTTGCTATCCTAGGTTTTTTGTTATTCCAGATGAATTTGCAGATTGCACTTTCTAATTCGTTGAAGAATTGATTTGGAATTTTGATGGGGATTGCATTGAATCTGTAGATTGCTTTTGGCAAGATAGCCATTTTTACAATGTTGATCCTGCCAATCCATGAGCATGGGAGATCTTTCCATCTTCTGAGATCTTCTATAATTTCTTTCTTCAGAGACTTGAAGTTTTTATTATACAGATCTTTCACTTCCTTAGTTAGAGTCACGCCAAGATATTTTATATTATTTGTGACTATTGAGAAGGGTGTTGTTTCCCTAATTTCTTTCTCAGCCTGTTTATTCTTTGTGTAGAGAAAGGCCATTGATTTGTTTGAGTTAATTTTATATCCAGCTACTTCACCGAAGCTGTTTATCAGGCTTAGGAGTTCTCTGGTGGAATTTTTAGGGTCACTTATATATACTATCATATCATCTGCAAAGAGTGATATTTTGACTTCATCTTTTCCAATTTGTATCCCTTTGATCTCCTTTTGTTGTCGAATTGCTCTGGCTAGGACTTCAAGTACAATGTTGAATAGGTATGGAGAAAGTGGACAGCCTTGTCTAGTCCCTGATTTTAGAGGGATTGCTTCAAGCTTCTCACCATTTACTTTGATGTTGGCTACTGGTTTGCTGTAGATTGCTTTTATCATGTTTAGGTATGGGCTTTGAATTCCTGATCTTTCCAAGACTTTTATCATGAATGGGTGTTGGATCTTGTCAAATGCTTTTTCCGCATCTAACGAGATGACCATGTGGTTTTTGTCTTTGAGTTTGTTTATATACTGGATTACGTTGATGGATTTCCGTATATTGAACCATCCCTGCATCCCTGGGATGAAACCTACTTGGTCAGGATGGATGATTGTTTTGATGTGTTCTTGGATTCGGTTAACAAGAACTTTATTGAGGATTTTTGCATCAATATTCATAAGGGATATTGGTCTGAAGTTTTCTATCTTTGTTGGGTCTTTTTGTGGTTTAGGTATCAGAGTAATTGTGGCTTCATAGAATGAGTTGGGTAGAGTACCTTCTGTTTCTATTTTGTGGAATAGTTTGTGAAGAACTGGGATTAGATCTTCTTTGAAGGTCTGATAGAACTCTGCACTAAACCCATCTGGTCCTGGGCTTTTTTTAGTTGGGAGACTATTAATGACTGCTTCTATTTCTTTGGGGGATATAGGGCTGTTTAGATCATTAACCTGATCTTGATTCAACTTTGGTACCTGGTATCTGTCTAGGAACTTCTCCATTTCATCCAGGTTCTCCAGTTTTGTTGAGTATAGCCTTTGGTAGAAGGATCTGATGGTGTTTTGGATGTCTTCAGGATCTGTTGTTATGTCTCCTTTTTCATTTCTGATTTTGTTAATTAGGATGCTTCCCTGTGCCCTCTAGTGAGTCTGGCTAAGGGTTTATCTATCTTGTTGATTTTCTCAAAGAACCAGCTCCTTGATTGGTTGATTCTTTGAATAGTTTTTCTTGTTTCCACTTGGTTGATTTCACCCCTGAGTTTGATTATTTCCTGCCGTCTACTCCTCTTGGGTGAATTTGCTTCCTTTTGTTCTAGTGCTTTTAGGTGTGTTGTCAAGCTGCTAATGTGTGCTCTCTCTAGTTTCCTTTTGGAGGCACTCAGAGCAATGAGTTTTCCTCTTAGAAATGCTTTCATTGCGTCCCATAAGTTTGGGTATGTTGTGGCTTCATTTTCATTGAACTCTAAAAAGTCCTTAATTTCTTTCTTTATTCCTTCCTTGACCAAGGTATCATTGAGAAGAGTGTTGTTCAGTTTCCACGTGAAGGTTGGCTTTCTATTATTTATTTTGTTATTGAAGATCAGCCTTAGTCCATGGTGATCTGATAGGATGCATGGGACAATTTCAATATTTTTGTATCTGTTGAGGCCTGCTTTGTGACCAATTATGTGGTCAATTTTGGAGAAGGTACCATGAGGTGCTGAGAAGAAGGTATATCCTTTTGTTTTAGGATAGAATGTTCTGTAGATATCTGCCAGATCCATTTGATTCATAATTTCTCTTAGTTTCACTGTGTCCCTGTTTAGTTTCTGTTTCCATGATCTGTCCATTGGTGAAAGTGGTGTGTTGAAGTCTCCCACTATTATTGTATGAGGTGCAATGTGTGCTTTGAGATTTACTAAAGTTTCTTTAATGAATGAGGCTGCCTTTGTATTTGGAGCATAGATATTCAGGATTGATAGTTCCTCTTGGAGGATTTTACCTTTGATGAGTATGAAGTGTCCCTCCCTGTCTTTTTTAATGACTTTGGGTTGGAAGTCAATCTTATCAGATATTAGAATGGCTACTCCATCTTGTTTCTTCATGCCATTTGCTCGGAAAATTGTTTTCCAGCCTTTCATTCTGAGGTAGTGTCTATCCTTTTCTCTGAGATGAGTTTCCTGTAAGCAGCAAAATGTTGGGTCTTGTTTGTGTAGCCAGTTTGTTAGTCTATGTCTTTTTATCGGGGAGTTGAGTCCATTGATATTAAGAGATATTAAGGAAAAGTAATTGTTGTTTCCTGTTATTATTGTTGTTAAAGTTGGCATTTTGTTCTTGTGGCTGTCTTCTTTTAGGTTTGTTGAGGGATTACCTTCTTGTTGTTTCTAGGGCGTGGTTCCTGTCCTTGTATTGGTTTTTTTCTGTTGTTATCCTTTGAAGGGCTGGATTCGTGGAGAGATAATGTGTGAATTTGGTTTTGTCGTGGAATACTTTGGTTTCTCCATCTATGTTAATTGAGAGTTTGGCTGGGTATAGTAGCCTGGGCTGGAATTTGTGTTCTTTTAGTGTCTGTATAACATCCGTCCAGGATCTTCTGGCTTTCATAGTCTCTGGTGAAAAATCTGGTGTAATTCTGATAGGCTTGCCTTTATATGTTACTTGGCCTTTTTCTCTTACTGCTTTTAGTATTCTCTTTATTTAGAGCATTTGTTGTTCTGATTATAATGTGTCGGGAGGTATTTCTTTTCTGGTCCAGTCTATTTGGAGTTCTGAGGCTTCTTGTATGTTCATGGGCATCTCTTTCTTTAGATTTGGGAAGTTTTCTTCTATAATTTTGTTGAAGATGTTTGCTGGTCCTTTGAGTTGAAAATCTTCATTCTCATCCACTCCTATTATCCGTAGGTTTGGTCTTCTCATTGTGTCCTGTATTTCTTGGATGTTTTGAGTTAGGATCTTTTTGCATTTTACATTTTCCTTGATTGTTGTGCCGATGTTCTCTATGGAATCTTCTGCACCTGAGATTCTCTCTTCCATCTCTTGTATTCTGTTGCTGATGCTCGTATCTATGGTTCCAGATTTCTTTCCTAGGGTTTCTATCTCCAGTGTTGCCTCATTTTGGGTTTTCTTTATTGTGTCTACTTCCCTTTTTAGTTCTAGTATGGTTTTGTTCATTTCCATCATCTGTTTGGATGTGTTTTCCTGTTTTTCTGTAAGGACTTCTACCTGTTTGATTATGTTATCATTTTTTTCTTTAAGGATTTGTAACTCTTTAGCAGTGTTCTCCTGCAATTCTTTAAGGGATTTTTGTGCTTCCTCTTTATTGTCTTCTGCCTGTTTAGCAGTGTTCTCCTGCATTTCTTTAAGTGTGTTATTAAAGTCCTTCTTGAAGTCCTCTATCATCATCAGGAGATATGCTTTTAAATCCGTGTCTAGCTTTTACGGTGTGTTGGGGTGCCCTGGACTGGGCAAAGTGGGGGTGCTGGGTTCTGATGATGGTGAGTGGTCTTGGTTTCTGTTAGTAAGATTATTACGTTTACCTTTCGCCATCTGGTAATCTCTGGGGATAGTTGTTATCTTTGTCACTGTTTAAAGATTGGAGCAGAAGCTGTGTTCCACTCACCAGAGTCCCAAAATCCTGCGGCGGGGGTCGTGGGTAGCTGGCGGGTGTCAGGCAACCCTGCGCTCCCGCTACCCCAGCGCTGATCCGGCCGGATGAGGCCTGTGGCCCTACTCAGGCCGGTTTCTGCTTCCCTAACTAATGCAGTCTCAGGTCCCGAGCACTTGGGTTGGAGCAGAAGCTGTGCTCCACTCACCAGAAGTCTTAAGATCCTGTGGCGGGTGTTGTGGGTAGCTGGCGAGTGTCAGCCGACCCTGCGCCCCAACTGCCCTGGTGCTTTTCTGACCGGAAGAGGGTTGTGCTTTTTCAGGGTTTCTCACCATATTCCAGATCATACTGTATGATTTTCTCATATTTTTACTTTTTCTGTGTTTCTCATCATATTCCAAGTCCTACAGTGTGATTTTCTCATTTTTTGACTTTTTCAGGGTTTCTCATCATATTCCAAGTCCTAGACTGTGATTTTTCTAATTTTTCGACTTTTTCAGATTATATCACCATATTCCTTTTACTACAGTGTTGTTTCTCATTTTTTGACTTTTTCAAGGTTTCTCATCATATTCCAAGTCCTAGAGTGTGATTTTTCTAATTTTTCGACTTTTTCAGATTATATCACCATATTCCTTTTACTACAGTGTGATGTTTCTCAGTTTTTGACTTTTTCAAGGTTTCTCACCATATTCCATGTCCTACAGTGTGATTTTCTCATTTTAAGACTTTTTCAGGGTTTGTCACCATATTCCAGGTACTACAGTGTAATTTTTTTATTTTAGACTTTTTCAGTGTTTCTCACCATATTCCAGGACCTACTGCGTGATTTTCTCATTTTTCGACTTTTTCAGGGTTTCTCACCATATTCCAGGTCCTACACTGTGATTTTCTCATTTTTCGACTTTTTCAGGGTTTTTCACTATATTGGAGGTCCTACAAGTGTGATTTTCTTATTTTTCGACTTTTTCAGGGTTTCTCATCATATTCGAGCTCCTACAGTGTATTATTCTCATTTTTTGACTTTTTCAAGGTTTCTCATCATAATATAAATCCTACAGTGTGATTTTCTCATTTTTGGAATTTTTCAGGGTTTCTTACCATATTCCAGTTTCTACAGTGTTATTTTTCTAATTTTCGACTTTTTCAGTGGTGCTCACCATATTCCATCTTCTACAGTGTGATTTTCTCATTTTTCGACTTTTTCAGGGTTTCTCATCATATTCCAAGTCCTACAGTGTGATTTTCTCATTTTTTGACTTTTTCAGGGTTTCTCATCATATTCCAAGTCCTACAGTGTGATTTTTTCATTTTTTGACTTTTTCAGGGTTTCTCATCATATTCCAAGTACTACAGTGTGATTTTTTCATTTTTTGACTTTTTCAGGTTTTCTCATCATATTCCAAGTCCTACAGAGTTATTTTCTCATTTTTTGACTTTTTCAGTGTTTCTCACCATATTCCAGGTCCTACAGTGTGATTTTCTCATTTTTTGACTTTTTCAGGGTTTCTCACCATATTGGAGGTTCTATAAGTGTGATTTTCATATTTTTCGACTTTTTCAGGGTTTTTCACCATATTCCAGCTTCTACACTGTATTTTTCTCATTTTTTGACTTTTTCACGGTTTCTCATCATATTCTAAATCCTACAGTGTGATTTTCTCATTTTTGGAATTTTTCAGGGTTTCTCACCATATTGCAGGTACTACAAGTTTGATTTTCTTCTTTTTTGACTGTTTAAGTTTTTCTCACCATATTGCAGGTCCTACTGTGTGATTTTCTCATTTTGAGACTTTTTCAGTGTTTCTCAGCATATTCCAGCTACTACAGTGTGATTTTCTCATTTTTCGACTTTTTCAGGGTTTCTCATCATATTCCAATCCTAGAGTGTGATTTTTCTAATTTTTCGACTTTTTCAGAGTTTCTCACCATATTCCAGGTTCTACATTGTTATTTTTCTAATTTTTGACTTTTTCAGGGTTGCTCACCATATTCCATCTTCTACAGTGAGATTTTCTCATTTTTCGACTTTTTCAGGGTTTCTCATCATATTCCAAGTCCTACAGTGTGATTTTCTCATTTTTTGACTTTTTCAGGGTTTCTCATCATATTCCAAGTCCTACAGTGTGATTTTCTCATTTTTTGACTTTTTCAGGGTTTCTCACCATATTCCAGGTCCTACAGTGTGATTTTCTCTTTTTTTAACTTTTCAGGATTTCTTACCGTATTCCAGGTTCTACATTGTCATTTTCTCATTTTTTGAATATTTCAGGTTTTCTCAACATATTCCAGGTCCTACACTGTCATTTTCTAATTTGCGACTTTTTCAGAGTTTCTCACCATATTCCATGTACTACAGTGTGATTTTCTCATTTTTTGACTTTTTCAGTGTTTCTCACCATATTCCAGATCCTACTGTGTGATTTTCTCATATTTTTACTTTTTCTGTGTTTCTCATCATATTCCAAGTCCTACAGTGTGATTTTCTCATTTTTTGACTTTTTCAGGGTTTCTCATCATATTCCAAGTCCTAGACTGTGATTTTTCTAATTTTTCGACTTTTTCAGATTATATCACCATATTCCTTTTACTACAGTGTTGTTTCTCATTTTTTGACTTTTTCAAGGTTTCTCATCATATTCCAAGTCCTAGAGTGTGATTTTTCTAATTTTTCGAATTTTTCAGATTATATCACCATATTCCTTTTACTACAGTGTGATGTTTCTCATTTTTTGACTTTTTCAAGGTTTCTCACCATATTCCATGTCCTACAGTGTGATTTTCTCATTTTAAGACTTTTTCAGGGTTTGTCACCATATTCCAGGTACTACAGTGTAATTTTTTTATTTTAGACTTTTTCAGTGTTTCTCACCATATTCCAGGACCTACTGCGTGATTTTCTCATTTTTCGACTTTTTCAGGGTTTCTCACCATATTCCAGGTCCTACACTGTGATTTTCTCATTTTTCGACTTTTTCGGGGTTTTTCACTATATTGGAGGTCCTACAAGTGTGATTTTCTTATTTTTCGACTTTTTCAGGGTTTCTCATCATATTTGAGCTCCTACAGTGTATTATTCTCATTTTTTGACTTTTTCACGGTTTCTCATCATAATCCAAATCCTACAGTGTGATTTTCTCATTTTTGGAAATTTTCAGGGTTTCTTACCATATTCCAGTTTCTACAGTGTTATTTTTCTAATTTTCGACTTTTTCAGTGGTGCTCACCATATTCCATCTTCTACAGTGTGATTTTCTCATTTTTCGACTTTTTCAGGGTTTGTCATCATATTCCAAGTCCTACAGTGTGATTTTCTCATTTTTCGACTTTTTCAGGGTTTCTCATCATATTCCAAGTCCTACAGTGTGATTTTCTCATTTTTTGACTTTTTCAGGGTTTCTCATCATATTCCAAGTCCTACAGTGTGATTTTTTCATTTTTTGACTTTTTCAGGGTTTCTCATCATATTCCAAGTACTACAGTGTGATTTTTTCATTTTTTGACTTTTTCAGGTTTTCTCATCATATTCCAAGTCCTACAGTGTTATTTTCTCATTTTTTGACTTTTTCAGTGTTTCTCACCATATTCCAGGTCCTACAGTGTGATTTTCTCATTTTTTGACTTTTTCAGGGTTTCTCACCATATTGGAGGTTCTGTAAGTGTGATTTTCATATTTTTCGACTTTTTCAGGGTTTCTCACCATATTCCAGCTTCTACAGTGTATTTTTCTCATTTTTTGACTTTTTCACGGTTTCTAATCATATTCTAAATCCTACAGTGTGATTTTCTCATTTTTCGACTTTTTCAGGGTTTCTCACCATATTGCAGGTACTACAAGTTTGATTTTCTTCTTTTTTGACTGTTTAAGTTTTTCTCACCATATTGCAGGTCCTACTGTGTGATTTTCTCATTTTGAGACTTTTTCAGTGTTTCTCACCATATTCCAGCTACTACAGTGTGATTTTCTCATTTTTCGACTTTTTCAGGGTTTCTCATATTCCAAGTCCTAGAGAGTGATTTTTCTAATTTTTCGCCTTTTTCAGAGTTTCTCACCATATTCCAGGTTCCACAGTGTGATTTTTCTCATTTTTTGACTTTTTCAGGATTGCTCAACATATTCCATCTTCTACAGTATGATTTTCTCATTTTTCAACTTTTTCAGGGTTTCTCATCTTATTCCAAGTCCTACAGTGTGATTTTCTCATTTTTTGACTTTTTCAGGGTGTCTCATCTTATTCCAAGTCATACAGTGTGATTTTCTCATTTTTCGACTTTTTCAGGGTTTCTCACCATATTGCAGGTCCTACAAGTGTGAATTTCTTATTTTTTGACTTTTTCAGGGTTTCTCACCATATTGCAGATAAGACAAATTTGATTTTCTTATTTTTCGACTTTTTCAGGGTTTCTCACCATATTCCAGGTCCTACTGTGTGATTTTCTCATTTTTAGACTTTTTCAGTTTTTACTCACCATATTCAAGGTACTACAGTGTTATTTTCTCATTTTTTGACTTTTTCAGGTTTTCTCATCTTATTGCAAGTCCTACAGGGTGATTTTCTCTTTTTTCGACTTTTAAAGGGTTTCTCAACATATTCCAGGTCCACCAGTGTAATTTTCTCATTTTTTGACTTTTTCAGTGTTTCTCACCATATTGCAGGTCCTACAAGTGTGAATTTCTAATTTTTCGACTTTTTCAGAGTTACTCACCATATTCCAGGTCCTACAGTGTGATTTTTTCATTTCAAGATTTTTCAGTGTTTCTCACCATATTCCAGGTCCTACTGCCTGATGTTCTCATTTTTCGACTTTTTCAGGGTTTCTCACCATATTCCAAGTCCTACAGTGTGATTTTCTCATTTTTTTGACATTTTCAGGGTTTGTCACCATATTCCAGGTACTACAGTGTGATTTTCTTATTTTAGACTTTTTCAGTGCTCTCACCAAATTCCTGGACCTACTGCGTGATTTTCTCATTTTTGACTTTTTCAGGGTTTCTCACTATATTCCATGTCCTACACTGTAATTTTCTCATTTTTCGACTTTTTCAGGGTTTTTCACCATATTGGAGGTCCTACAAGTGTGATTTTTTTATTTTTCGACTTTTTCAGGGTTTCTCAACATATTCCAGCTCCTACAGTGTATTATTCTCATTTTTTTGATTTTTTCACGGTTTCTCATCTTATTCCAAATCCTACAGTGTGATTTTCTCATTTTTGGAATTTTTCAGGGTTTCTCACCATATTGCAGGTTCTACATTGTGATTTTTCTCATTTTTTGAATTAATCAGGGTTGCTCACCATATTTCAGCTCCTACAGTGTATTTCTGTCATTTTTTGTCTTTTTCACGGTTTCTCATCTTATTCCAAGTCCTATATTTTGATTTTCTCCTTTTTTGACTTTTTTAGGGTTTCTCACCATTTTGCAGGTACTACAAGTTTGATTTTCTTATTTTTCGATCTTTCAGGGTTTCTCACCATATTCCAGGTCCTACTGTTTGATTTTCTCATTTTTAGACTTTTTAAGGGTTTCTCACCATATTCCAGGTACTACAGTGTGATTTTCTCATTTTTTTGACTTTTTCATGGTATATCATCATATTCCAAGTCCTAGAGTGTGATTTTCTCTTTTTTCGACTATTTCAGAGTTTCTCACCATATTCCAGGTCCTACAGTGTGATTTTCTTGTTTTAAGACTTTTTCAGGGTTTCTCAACACATTCCAGGTACTACAGTGTGATTTTCTCATTTTTCGACTTTTTCAGGGTTTCTCATCTTATTCCAAGTCCTACAGTGTGATTTTCTCGTTTTAAGACTTTTTCAGGGTTTCTCAACACATTCCAGCTTCTACAGTGTATTTTTCTCATTTTTTGACTTTTTAACGGTTACTCATCATATTCTAAATCCTACAGTGTGATTTTCGCATTTTTGGAAATTTTCAGGGTTTCTCACCATATTGCAGGTACTACAAGTTTGATTTTCTTATTTTTTGACTGTTTAAGTGTTTATCACCATATTGCAGGTCCTACTGTGTGATTTTCTCATTTTGAGACTTTTTCAGTGTTTCTCACCATATTCCAGCTACTACAGTGTGATTTTCTCATTTTTCGACTTTTTCAGGGTTCCTCATCATATTCCAAGTCCTAGAGTGTGATTTTTCTAATTATTGACTTTTTCACGGTTGCTCAACATATTCCATCTTCTACAGTGTGATTTTCTCATTTTTCGACTTTTTCAGGGTTTTTCATCATATTCCAAGTTCTATAGTGTGATTTTCTCATTTTTTGACTTTTTCAGGGTTTCTCACCATATTCCAGGTCCTACAGTGTGATTTTCTCATTTTTCGACTTTTTCAGGGTTTCTCACGATAATGGAGGTCAAACAAGTGTGAGTTTCTTATTTTTCGACTTTTTCAGGTTTTCTCACCATATTCCAGCTCCTACGGTGTATTTTTCTCATTTTTAGACTTTTTCACGTTTTCTCACAATATTCCTGGTCCTACTGCGTGATTTTCTCATTTTTCGACTTTTTCAGGTTTCTCACCATATTCCAAGTCCTACAGTGTGATTTTCTCATTTTTTGACTTTTTCAGAATTTCTCACCCTATTGCAGGTTCTACAAGTGTGAATTTCTTATTTTTTGACTTTTTCAGGGTTTCTCACCATATTCTAGCTCCTTCAGTGTATTTTTCTCATTTTTTGACACTTCAGGGTTTCTCACCATATTGCAGATATGACAAATTTGATTTTCTTATTTTTCGACTGCTTCAGGGTTTCTCACCATATTCCAGGTCCTACTGTGTGTTTTTCTCATTTTTAGACTTTTTCAGTGTTTTCTCACCATATTCAAGGTACTACAGTGTTATTTTCTCATTTTTTGACTTTTTCAGGTTTTCTCATCATATTCCATGTCCTAGAGGGTGATTTTCTCTTTTTTCGACTTTTAAATTGTTTCTCAACATATTCTAGGTCCTACAGTTTAATTTTCTCATGTTTTGACTTTTTCAGTGTTTCTCACCATATTGCAGGTCCTACAAGTCTGAATTTCTCATTTTTCGACTTTTTCAGAGTTACCATATTCCAGGTCCTACAGTGTGATTTTCTCATTTTAAGATTTTTCAGTGTTTCTCAACATATTGCAGGTCCTACTGTGTGATTTTCTCTTTTTAAGACTTTTTCAGGGTTTCTTTTTTTTTTGATTTTTAATATTTTTATTACATATTTTCCTCAATTACATTTCCAATGCTATCCCAAAAGTCCCCCATAGCGCCCCCCACTTCCCTACCCACCCATTCCCATTCTTTTGGCCCTGGCATTCCCCTATATTGGGGCATATAATATTTGCAAGTCCAATGGGCCTCTCTTTCCATTGATGGCCGACTAGGCCATCTTTCGATACATATGCAGCTAGAGACAAGAGCTCCGGGGTTCTGGTTAGTACATCATGTTGTTCCAACAATAGGGTTGCAGATCCCTTTAGCTCCTTGGGTACTTTCTCTAGCTTCTCCATTGGGAGCCCTGTGATACATCCAATAGCTGACTGTGAACATCCACTCCTGTGTTTGCTAGGCCCCGGCATCGTCTCACAAGAGACAGCTATATTTGGGTCCTTTCAGAAAATCTTGCTAGTGTATGCAATGGTGTCAGTGTTTAGAAGCTGATTATGGGATAGATCCCTGGATATGGCAGTCTCTAAATGGTCCATACTTTCATCACAGCTACGAACTTTGTCTCTGTAACTCCTTCCCTGGGTGTTTTGTTCCCAATTCTAAGAAGGTGCACAGTGTCCACACTTTGGTCTTCATTCTTCTTGAGTTTCATGCGTTTATCAAATTGTATCTTATATCTTGGGTATCCTAAGTTTTGGGCTAATATCCACTTATCAGTGAATACATATTGTGTGAGTTATTTTGTGATTGTGTTACTTCACTCAAGATGATGCCCTCCAGGTCCTTCCATTTGGCTAGGAATTTCATAAATTCATTCTTTTTAATAGCTGAGTAGTACTCCATTGTGTAAATGTACCATAATTTCTGTATCCATTCCTCTGTTGAGGGACATCTGGTTTCTTTCCAGCTTCTGGCTATTATAAAGAGGGCTGCTATGAACATAGTGGAGCATGTGTCCTTTTTACCGGTTGGGACATCTTCTGGATATATGCCCAGGAGAGGTATTGCTGGATCCTCCGCTAGTACTATGTCCAATTTTCTGAGGAACCGCCAGACTGATTTCCAGAGTGGTTGTACAAGCTTGCAATCCCACCAACAATGGAGGAGTGTTCCTCTTTCTCCACATCCTTGCCAGCATCTGCTGTCACCTGAATTTTTGATCTTAGCCATTCTGACTGGTGTGAGGTGGAATCTCAGGGTTGTTTTGATTTGCATTTCCCTGATGATTAAGGATGTTGAACAGTTTTTCAGGTGTTTCTCTGCCATTCGGTATTCCTCAGGTGAGAATTCTTTGTTCAGTTCTGAGCCCCATTTTTTAATGGGGTTATTTGACTTTCTGGAGTCCACCTTCTTGAGTTCTTTATATATATATTGGATATTAGTCCCTTATCTGATTTAGGATAGGTGAAGATCCTTTCCCAATCTGTTGGTGGTTTTTTTGTCTTATTGATGGTGTCTTTAGCCTTGCAGAAGCTTTGTAGTTTCATGAGGTCCCACTTGTCAATTCTCGATCTTACAGCACAAGCCATTACTGTTCTATTCAGGAATTTTTCCCCTGTGCCCATATCTTCAAGGCTTTTCCCCACTTTCTCCTCTATAAGTTTCAGTGTCTCTGGTTTTATGTGAAGTTCCTTGATCCACTTAGACTTGACCTTAGTACAAGGAGATAGGAATGGATCGATTCGCATTCTTCTACATGTTAACAACCAGTTGTGCCAGCACCATTTGTTGAAAATGCTGTCTTTCTTCCACTGGATGGTTTTAGCTCCCTTGTCGAAGATCAAGTGACCATAGGTGTGTGGGTTCATTTCTGGGTCTTCAATTCTATTCCATTGGTCTATTTGTCTGTCACTATACCAGTACCATGCAGTTTTTATCACAATTGCTCTGTAGTAGAGCTTTAGGTCCGGCATGGTGATTCCACCAGAGGTTCTTTTATCCTTGAGAAGAGTTTTTGCTATCCTAGGTTTTTTGTTATTCCAGATGAATTTGCAGATTGCACTTTCTAATTCGTTGAAGAATTGATTTGGAATTTTGATGGGGATTGCATTGAATCTGTAGATTGCTTTTGGCAAGATAGCCATTTTTACAATGTTGATCCTGCCAATCCATGAGCATGGGAGATCTTTCCATCTTCTGAGATCTTCTATAATTTCTTTCTTCAGAGACTTGAAGTTTTTATTATACAGATCTTTCACTTCCTTAGTTAGAGTCACGCCAAGATATTTTATATTATTTGTGACTATTGAGAAGGGTGTTGTTTCCCTAATTTCTTTCTCAGCCTGTTTATTCTTTGTGTAGAGAAAGGCCATTGATTTGTTTGAGTTAATTTTATATCCAGCTACTTCACCGAAGCTGTTTATCAGGCTTAGGAGTTCTCTGGTGGAATTTTTAGGGTCACTTATATATACTATCATATCATCTGCAAAGAGTGATATTTTGACTTCATCTTTTCCAATTTGTATCCCTTTGATCTCCTTTTGTTGTCGAATTGCTCTGGCTAGGACTTCAAGTACAATGTTGAATAGGTATGGAGAAAGTGGACAGCCTTGTCTAGTCCCTGATTTTAG
Organism: Mus caroli; assembly: GCF_978045245.1. Classification (NCBI taxonomy): domain Eukaryota; kingdom Metazoa; phylum Chordata; class Mammalia; order Rodentia; family Muridae; genus Mus; species Mus caroli. The sequence continues at coordinate 11,384,426 of NW_028227278.1, read as the reverse complement.
AGGGATTGCTTCAAGCTTCTCACCATTTACTTTGATGTTGGCTACTGGTTTGCTGTAGATTGCTTTTATCATGTTTAGGTATGGGCTTTGAATTCCTGATCTTTCCAAGACTTTTATCATGAATGGGTGTTGGATCTTGTCAAATGCTTTTTCCGCATCTAACGAGATGACCATGTGGTTTTTGTCTTTGAGTTTGTTTATATACTGGATTACGTTGATGGATTTCCGTATATTGAACCATCCCTGCATCCCTGGGATGAAACCTACTTGGTCAGGATGGATGATTGTTTTGATGTGTTCTTGGATTCGGTTAACAAGAACTTTATTGAGGATTTTTTGCATCAATATTCATAAGGGATATTGGTCTGAAGTTTTCTATCTTTGTTGGGTCTTTTTGTGGTTTAGGTATCAGAGTAATTGTGGCTTCATAGAATGAGTTGGGTAGAGTACCTTCTGTTTCTATTTTGTGGAATAGTTTGTGAAGAACTGGGATTAGATCTTCTTTGAAGGTCTGATAGAACTCTGCACTAAACCCATCTGGTCCTGGGCTTTTTTTAGTTGGGAGACTATTAATGACTGCTTCTATTTCTTTGGGGGATATAGGGCTGTTTAGATCATTAACCTGATCTTGATTCAACTTTGGTACCTGGTATCTGTCTAGGAACTTCTCCATTTCATCCAGGTTCTCCAGTTTTGTTGAGTATAGCCTTTGGTAGAAGGATCTGATGGTGTTTTGGATGTCTTCAGGATCTGTTGTTATGTCTCCTTTTTCATTTCTGATTTTGTTAATTAGGATGCTTCCCTGTGCCCTCTAGTGAGTCTGGCTAAGGGTTTATCTATCTTGTTGATTTTCTCAAAGAACCAGCTCCTTGATTGGTTGATTCTTTGAATAGTTTTTCTTGTTTCCACTTGGTTGATTTCACCCCTGAGTTTGATTATTTCCTGCCGTCTACTCCTCTTGGGTGAATTTGCTTCCTTTTGTTCTAGTGCTTTTAGGTGTGTTGTCAAGCTGCTAATGTGTGCTCTCTCTAGTTTCCTTTTGGAGGCACTCAGAGCAATGAGTTTTCCTCTTAGAAATGCTTTCATTGCGTCCCATAAGTTTGGGTATGTTGTGGCTTCATTTTCATTGAACTCTAAAAAGTCCTTAATTTCTTTCTTTATTCCTTCCTTGACCAAGGTATCATTGAGAAGAGTGTTGTTCAGTTTCCACGTGAAGGTTGGCTTTCTATTATTTATTTTGTTATTGAAGATCAGCCTTAGTCCATGGTGATCTGATAGGATGCATGGGACAATTTCAATATTTTTGTATCTGTTGAGGCCTGCTTTGTGACCAATTATGTGGTCAATTTTGGAGAAGGTACCATGAGGTGCTGAGAAGAAGGTATATCCTTTTGTTTTAGGATAGAATGTTCTGTAGATATCTGCCAGATCCATTTGATTCATAATTTCTCTTAGTTTCACTGTGTCCCTGTTTAGTTTCTGTTTCCATGATCTGTCCATTGGTGAAAGTGGTGTGTTGAAGTCTCCCACTATTATTGTATGAGGTGCAATGTGTGCTTTGAGATTTACTAAAGTTTCTTTAATGAATGAGGCTGCCTTTGTATTTGGAGCATAGATATTCAGGATTGATAGTTCCTCTTGGAGGATTTTACCTTTGATGAGTATGAAGTGTCCCTCCCTGTCTTTTTTAATGACTTTGGGTTGGAAGTCAATCTTATCAGATATTAGAATGGCTACTCCATCTTGTTTCTTCATGCCATTTGCTCGGAAAATTGTTTTCCAGCCTTTCATTCTGAGGTAGTGTCTATCCTTTTCTCTGAGATGAGTTTCCTGTAAGCAGCAAAATGTTGGGTCTTGTTTGTGTAGCCAGTTTGTTAGTCTATGTCTTTTTATCGGGGAGTTGAGTCCATTGATATTAAGAGATATTAAGGAAAAGTAATTGTTGTTTCCTGTTATTATTGTTGTTAAAGTTGGCATTTTGTTCTTGTGGCTGTCTTCTTTTAGGTTTGTTGAGGGATTACCTTCTTGTTGTTTCTAGGGCGTGGTTCCTGTCCTTGTATTGGTTTTTTTCTGTTGTTATCCTTTGAAGGGCTGGATTCGTGGAGAGATAATGTGTGAATTTGGTTTTGTCGTGGAATACTTTGGTTTCTCCATCTATGTTAATTGAGAGTTTGGCTGGGGTATAGTAGCCTGGGCTGGAATTTGTGTTCTTTTAGTGTCTGTATAACATCCGTCCAGGATCTTCTGGCTTTCATAGTCTCTGGTGAAAAATCTGGTGTAATTCTGATAGGCTTGCCTTTATATGTTACTTGGCCTTTTTCTCTTACTGATTTTAGTATTCTCTTTATTTAGAGCATTTGTTGTTCTGATTATAATGTGTCGGGAGGTATTTCTTTTCTGGTCCAGTCTATTTGGAGTTCTGAGGCTTCTTGTATGTTCATGGGCATCTCTTTCTTTAGATTTGGGAAGTTTTCTTCTATAATTTTGTTGAAGATGTTTGCTGGTCCTTTGAGTTGAAAATCTTCATTCTCATCCACTCCTATTATCCGTAGGTTTGGTCTTCTCATTGTGTCCTGTATTTCTTGGATGTTTTGAGTTAGGATCTTTTTGCATTTTACATTTTCCTTGATTGTTGTGCCGATGTTCTCTATGGAATCTTCTGCACCTGAGATTCTCTCTTCCATCTCTTGTATTCTGTTGCTGATGCTCGTATCTATGGTTCCAGATTTCTTTCCTAGGGTTTCTATCTCCAGTGTTGCCTCATTTTGGGTTTTCTTTATTGTGTCTACTTCCCTTTTTAGTTCTAGTATGGTTTTGTTCATTTCCATCATCTGTTTGGATGTGTTTTCCTGTTTTTCTGTAAGGACTTCTACCTGTTTGATTATGTTATCATTTTTTTCTTTAAGGATTTGTAACTCTTTAGCAGTGTTCTCCTGCAATTCTTTAAGGGATTTTTGTGCTTCCTCTTTATTGTCTTCTGCCTGTTTAGCAGTGTTCTCCTGCATTTCTTTAAGTGTGTTATTAAAGTCCTTCTTGAAGTCCTCTATCATCATCAGGAGATATGCTTTTAAATCCGTGTCTAGCTTTTACGGTGTGTTGGGGTGCCCTGGACTGGGCAAAGTGGGGGTGCTGGGTTCTGATGATGGTGAGTGGTCTTGGTTTCTGTTAGTAAGATTATTACGTTTACCTTTCGCCATCTGGTAATCTCTGGGGATAGTTGTTATCTTTGTCACTGTTTAAAGATTGGAGCAGAAGCTGTGTTCCACTCACCAGAGTCCCAAAATCCTGCGGCGGGGGTCGTGGGTAGCTGGCGGGTGTCAGGCAACCCTGCGCTCCCGCTACCCCAGCGCTGATCCGGCCGGATGAGGCCTGTGGCCCTACTCAGGCCGGTTTCTGCTTCCCTAACTAATGCAGTCTCAGGTCCCGAGCACTTGGGTTGGAGCAGAAGCTGTGCTCCACTCACCAGAAGTCTTAAGATCCTGTGGCGGGTGTTGTGGGTAGCTGGCGAGTGTCAGCCGACCCTGCGCCCCAACTGCCCTGGTGCTTTTCTGACCGGAAGAGGGTTGTGCTTTTTCAGGGTTTCTCACCATATTCCAGATCATACTGTATGATTTTCTCATATTTTTACTTTTTCTGTGTTTCTCATCATATTCCAAGTCCTACAGTGTGATTTTCTCATTTTTTGACTTTTTCAGGGTTTCTCATCATATTCCAAGTCCTAGACTGTGATTTTTCTAATTTTTCGACTTTTTCAGATTATATCACCATATTCCTTTTACTACAGTGTTGTTTCTCATTTTTTGACTTTTTCAAGGTTTCTCATCATATTCCAAGTCCTAGAGTGTGATTTTTCTAATTTTTCGACTTTTTCAGATTATATCACCATATTCCTTTTACTACAGTGTGATGTTTCTCAGTTTTTGACTTTTTCAAGGTTTCTCACCATATTCCATGTCCTACAGTGTGATTTTCTCATTTTAAGACTTTTTCAGGGTTTGTCACCATATTCCAGGTACTACAGTGTAATTTTTTTATTTTAGACTTTTTCAGTGTTTCTCACCATATTCCAGGACCTACTGCGTGATTTTCTCATTTTTCGACTTTTTCAGGGTTTCTCACCATATTCCAGGTCCTACACTGTGATTTTCTCATTTTTCGACTTTTTCAGGGTTTTTCACTATATTGGAGGTCCTACAAGTGTGATTTTCTTATTTTTCGACTTTTTCAGGGTTTCTCATCATATTCGAGCTCCTACAGTGTATTATTCTCATTTTTTGACTTTTTCAAGGTTTCTCATCATAATCCAAATCCTACAGTGTGATTTTCTCATTTTTGGAATTTTTCAGGGTTTCTTACCATATTCCAGTTTCTACAGTGTTATTTTTCTAATTTTCGACTTTTTCAGTGGTCCTCACCATATTCCATCTTCTACAGTGTGATTTTCTCATTTTTCGACTTTTTCAGGGTTTCTCATCATATTCCAAGTCCTACAGTGTGATTTTCTCATTTTTTGACTTTTTCAGGGTTTCTCATCATATTCCAAGTCCTACAGTGTGATTTTTTCATTTTTTGACTTTTTCAGGGTTTCTCATCATATTCCAAGTACTACAGTGTGATTTTTTCATTTTTTGACTTTTTCAGGTTTTCTCATCATATTCCAAGTCCTACAGAGTTATTTTCTCATTTTTTGACTTTTTCAGTGTTTCTCACCATATTCCAGGTCCTACAGTGTGATTTTCTCATTTTTTGACTTTTTCAGGGTTTCTCACCATATTGGAGGTTCTATAAGTGTGATTTTCATATTTTTCGACTTTTTCAGGGTTTCTCACCATATTCCAGCTTCTACACTGTATTTTTCTCATTTTTTGACTTTTTCACGGTTTCTCATCATATTCTAAATCCTACAGTGTGATTTTCTCATTTTTGGAATTTTTCAGGGTTTCTCACCATATTGCAGGTACTACAAGTTTGATTTTCTTCTTTTTTGACTGTTTAAGTTTTTCTCACCATATTGCAGGTCCTACTGTGTGATTTTCTCATTTTGAGACTTTTTCAGTGTTTCTCAGCATATTCCAGCTACTACAGTGTGATTTTCTCATTTTTCGACTTTTTCAGGGTTTCTCATCATATTCCAATCCTAGAGTGTGATTTTTCTAATTTTTCGACTTTTTCAGAGTTTCTCACCATATTCCAGGTTCTACATTGTTATTTTTCTAATTTTTGACTTTTTCAGGGTTGCTCACCATATTCCATCTTCTACAGTGAGATTTTCTCATTTTTCGACTTTTTCAGGGTTTCTCATCATATTCCAAGTCCTACAGTGTGATTTTCTCATTTTTTGACTTTTTCAGGGTTTCTCATCATATTCCAAGTCCTACAGTGTGATTTTCTCATTTTTTGACTTTTTCAGGGTTTCTCACCATATTCCAGGTCCTACAGTGTGATTTTCTCTTTTTTTAACTTTTCAGGGTTTCTTACCGTATTCCAGGTTCTACATTGTCATTTTCTCATTTTTTGAATATTTCAGGTTTTCTCAACATATTCCAGGTCCTACACTGTCATTTTCTAATTTGCGACTTTTTCAGAGTTTCTCACCATATTCCATGTACTACAGTGTGATTTTCTCATTTTTTGACTTTTTCAGTGTTTCTCACCATATTCCAGATCCTACTGTGTGATTTTCTCATATTTTTACTTTTTCTGTGTTTCTCATCATATTCCAAGTCCTACAGTGTGATTTTCTCATTTTTTGACTTTTTCAGGGTTTCTCATCATATTCCAAGTCCTAGACTGTGATTTTTCTAATTTTTCGACTTTTTCAGATTATATCACCATATTCCTTTTACTACAGTGTTGTTTCTCATTTTTTGACTTTTTCAAGGTTTCTCATCATATTCCAAGTCCTAGAGTGTGATTTTTCTAATTTTTCGAATTTTTCAGATTATATCACCATATTCCTTTTACTACAGTGTGATGTTTCTCATTTTTTGACTTTTTCAAGGTTTCTCACCATATTCCATGTCCTACAGTGTGATTTTCTCATTTTAAGACTTTTTCAGGGTTTGTCACCATATTCCAGGTACTACAGTGTAATTTTTTTATTTTAGACTTTTTCAGTGTTTCTCACCATATTCCAGGACCTACTGCGTGATTTTCTCATTTTTCGACTTTTTCAGGGTTTCTCACCATATTCCAGGTCCAACACTGTGATTTTCTCATTTTTCGACTTTTTCAGGGTTTTTCACTATATTGGAGGTCCTACAAGTGTGATTTTCTTATTTTTCGACTTTTTCAGGGTTTCTCATCATATTTGAGCTCCTACAGTGTATTATTCTCATTTTTTGACTTTTTCACGGTTTCTCATCATAATCCAAATCCTACAGTGTGATTTTCTCATTTTTGGAAATTTTCAGGGTTTCTTACCATATTCCAGTTTCTACAGTGTTATTTTTCTAATTTTCGACTTTTTCAGTGGTGCTCACCATATTCCATCTTCTACAGTGTGATTTTCTCATTTTTCGACTTTTTCAGGGTTTGTCATCATATTCCAAGTCCTACAGTGTGATTTTCTCATTTTTCGACTTTTTCAGGGTTTCTCATCATATTCCAAGTCCTACAGTGTGATTTTCTCATTTTTTGACTTTTTCAGGGTTTCTCATCATATTCCAAGTCCTACAGTGTGATTTTTTCATTTTTTGACTTTTTCAGGGTTTCTCATCATATTCCAAGTACTACAGTGTGATTTTTTCATTTTTTGACTTTTTCAGGTTTTCTCATCATATTCCAAGTCCTACAGTGTTATTTTCTCATTTTTTGACTTTTTCAGTGTTTCTCACCATATTCCAGGTCCTACAGTGTGATTTTCTCATTTTTTGACTTTTTCAGGGTTTCTCACCATATTGGAGGTTCTGTAAGTGTGATTTTCATATTTTTCGACTTTTTCAGGGTTTCTCACCATATTCCAGCTTCTACAGTGTATTTTTCTCATTTTTTGACTTTTTCACGGTTTCTAATCATATTCTAAATCCTACAGTGTGATTTTCTCATTTTTCGACTTTTTCAGGGTTTCACACCATATTGCAGGTACTACAAGTTTGATTTTCTTCTTTTTTGACTGTTTAAGTTTTTCTCACCATATTGCAGGTCCTACTGTGTGATTTTCTCATTTTGAGACTTTTTCAGTGTTTCTCACCATATTCCAGCTACTACAGTGTGATTTTCTCATTTTTCGACTTTTTCAGGGTTTCTCATATTCCAAGTCCTAGAGAGTGATTTTTCTAATTTTTCGCCTTTTTCAGAGTTTCTCACCATATTCCAGGTTCCACAGTGTGATTTTTCTCATTTTTTGACTTTTTCAGGATTGCTCAACATATTCCATCTTCTACAGTATGATTTTCTCATTTTTCAACTTTTTCAGGGTTTCTCATCTTATTCCAAGTCCTACAGTGTGATTTTCTCATTTTTTGACTTTTTCAGGGTGTCTCATCTTATTCCAAGTCATACAGTGTGATTTTCTCATTTTTCGACTTTTTCAGGGTTTCTCACCATATTGCAGGTCCTACAAGTGTGAATTTCTTATTTTTTGACTTTTTCAGGGTTTCTCACCATATTGCAGATAAGACAAATTTGATTTTCTTATTTTTCGACTTTTTCAGGGTTTCTCACCATATTCCAGGTCCTACTGTGTGATTTTCTCATTTTTAGACTTTTTCAGTTTTTACTCACCATATTCAAGGTACTACAGTGTTATTTTCTCATTTTTTGACTTTTTCAGGTTTTCTCATCTTATTGCAAGTCCTACAGGGTGATTTTCTCTTTTTTCGACTTTTAAAGGGTTTCTCAACATATTCCAGGTCCACCAGTGTAATTTTCTCATTTTTTGACTTTTTCAGTGTTTCTCACCATATTGCAGGTCCTACAAGTGTGAATTTCTAATTTTTCGACTTTTTCAGAGTTACTCACCATATTCCAGGTCCTACAGTGTGATTTTTTCATTTCAAGATTTTTCAGTGTTTCTCACCATATTCCAGGTCCTACTGCCTGATGTTCTCATTTTTCGACTTTTTCAGGGTTTCTCACCATATTCCAAGTCCTACAGTGTGATTTTCTCATTTTTTTGACATTTTCAGGGTTTGTCACCATATTCCAGGTACTACAGTGTGATTTTCTTATTTTAGACTTTTTCAGTGCTCTCACCAAATTCCTGGACCTACTGCGTGATTTTCTCATTTTTGACTTTTTCAGGGTTTCTCACTATATTCCATGTCCTACACTGTAATTTTCTCATTTTTCGACTTTTTCAGGGTTTTTCACCATATTGGAGGTCCTACAAGTGTGATTTTTTTATTTTTCGACTTTTTCAGGGTTTCTCAACATATTCCAGCTCCTACAGTGTATTATTCTCATTTTTTTGATTTTTTCACGGTTTCTCATCTTATTCCAAATCCTACAGTGTGATTTTCTCATTTTTGGAATTTTTCAGGGTTTCTCACCATATTGCAGGTTCTACATTGTGATTTTTCTCATTTTTTGAATTAATCAGGGTTGCTCACCATATTTCAGCTCCTACAGTGTATTTCTGTCATTTTTTGTCTTTTTCACGGTTTCTCATCTTATTCCAAGTCCTATATTTTGATTTTCTTTTTTTTTGACTTTTTTAGGGTTTCTCACCATTTTGCAGGTACTACAAGTTTGATTTTCTTATTTTTCGATCTTTCAGGGTTTCTCACCATATTCCAGGTCCTACTGTTTGATTTTCTCATTTTTAGACTTTTTAAGGGTTTCTCACCATATTCCAGGTACTACAGTGTGATTTTCTCATTTTTTTGACTTTTTCATGGTATATCATCATATTCCAAGTCCTAGAGTGTGATTTTCTCTTTTTTCGACTATTTCAGAGTTCCTCACCATATTCCAGGTCCTACAGTGTGATTTTCTTGTTTTAAGACTTTTTCAGGGTTTCTCAACACATTCCAGGTACTACAGTGTGATTTTCTCATTTTTCGACTTTTTCAGGGTTTCTCATCTTATTCCAAGTCCTACAGTGTGATTTTCTCGTTTTAAGACTTTTTCAGGGTTTCTCAACACATTCCAGCTTCTACAGTGTATTTTTCTCATTTTTTGACTTTTTAACGGTTACTCATCATATTCTAAATCCTACAGTGTGATTTTCGAATTTTTGGAAATTTTCAGGGTTTCTCACCATATTGCAGGTACTACAAGTTTGATTTTCTTATTTTTTGACTGTTTAAGTGTTTATCACCATATTGCAGGTCCTACTGTGTGATTTTCTCATTTTGAGACTTTTTCAGTGTTTCTCACCATATTCCAGCTACTACAGTGTGATTTTCTCATTTTTCGACTTTTTCAGGGTTCCTCATCATATTCCAAGTCCTAGAGTGTGATTTTTCTAATTATTGACTTTTTCACGGTTGCTCAACATATTCCATCTTCTACAGTGTGATTTTCTCATTTTTCGACTTTTTCAGGGTTTTTCATCATATTCCAAGTTCTATAGTGTGATTTTCTCATTTTTTGACTTTTTCAGGGTTTCTCACCATATTCCAGGTCCTACAGTGTGATTTTCTCATTTTTCGACTTTTTCAGGGTTTCTCACGATAATGGAGGTCAAACAAGTGTGAGTTTCTTATTTTTCGACTTTTTCAGGTTTTCTCACCATATTCCAGCTCCTACGGTGTATTTTTCTCATTTTTAGACTTTTTCACGTTTTCTCACAATATTCCTGGTCCTACTGCGTGATTTTCTCATTTTTCGACTTTTTCAGGTTTCTCACCATATTCCAAGTCCTACAGTGTGATTTTCTCATTTTTTGACTTTTTCAGAATTTCTCACCCTATTGCAGGTTCTACAAGTGTGAATTTCTTATTTTTTGACTTTTTCAGGGTTTCTCACCATATTCTAGCTCCTTCAGTGTATTTTTCTCATTTTTTGACACTTCAGGGTTTCTCACCATATTGCAGATATGACAAATTTGATTTTCTTATTTTTCGACTGCTTCAGGGTTTCTCACCATATTCCAGGTCCTACTGTGTGTTTTTCTCATTTTTAGACTTTTTCAGTGTTTTCTCACCATATTCAAGGTACTACAGTGTTATTTTCTCATTTTTTGACTTTTTCAGGTTTTCTCATCATATTCCATGTCCTAGAGGGTGATTTTCTCTTTTTTCGACTTTTAAATTGTTTCTCAACATATTCTAGGTCCTACAGTGTAATTTTCTCATGTTTTGACTTTTTCAGTGTTTCTCACCATATTGCAGGTCCTACAAGTCTGAATTTCTCATTTTTCGACTTTTTCAGAGTTACCATATTCCAGGTCCTACAGTGTGATTTTCTCATTTTAAGATTTTTCAGTGTTTCTCAACATATTGCAGGTCCTACTGTGTGATTTTCTCTTTTTAAGACTTTTTCAGGGTTTCTTTTTTTTTTTGATTTTTAATATTTTTATTACATATTTTCCTCAATTACATTTCCAATGCTATCCCAAAAGTCCCCCATAGCGCCCCCCACTTCCCTACCCACCCATTCCCATTCTTTTGGCCCTGGCATTCCCCTATATTGGGGCATATAATATTTGCAAGTCCAATGGGCCTCTCTTTCCATTGATGGCCGACTAGGCCATCTTTCGATACATATGCAGCTAGAGACAAGAGCTCCGGGGTTCTGGTTAGTACATCATGTTGTTCCAACAATAGGGTTGCAGATCCCTTTAGCTCCTTGGGTACTTTCTCTAGCTTCTCCATTGGGAGCCCTGTGATACATCCAATAGCTGACTGTGAACATCCACTCCTGTGTTTGCTAGGCCCCGGCATCGTCTCACAAGAGACAGCTATATTTGGGTCCTTTCAGAAAATCTTGCTAGTGTATGCAATGGTGTCAGCGTTTAGAAGCTGATTATGGGATAGATCCCTGGATATGGCAGTCTCTAAATGGTCCATACTTTCATCACAGCTACGAACTTTGTCTCTGTAACTCCTTCCCTGGGTGTTTTGTTCCCAATTCTAAGAAGGTGCACAGTGTCCACACTTTGGTCTTCATTCTTCTTGAGTTTCATGCGTTTATCAAATTGTATCTTATATCTTGGGTATCCTAAGTTTTGGGCTAATATCCACTTATCAGTGAATACATATTGTGTGAGTTATTTTGTGATTGTGTTACTTCACTCAAGATGATGCCCTCCAGGTCCTTCCATTTGGCTAGGAATTTCATAAATTCATTCTTTTTAATAGCTGAGTAGTACTCCATTGTGTAAATGTACCATAATTTCTGTATCCATTCCTCTGTTGAGGGACATCTGGTTTCTTTCCAGCTTCTGGCTATTATAAAGAGGGCTGCTATGAACATAGTGGAGCATGTGTCCTTTTTACCGGTTGGGACATCTTCTGGATATATGCCCAGGAGAGGTATTGCTGGATCCTCCGCTAGTACTATGTCCAATTTTCTGAGGAACCGCCAGACTGATTTCCAGAGTGGTTGTACAAGCTTGCAATCCCACCAACAATGGAGGAGTGTTCCTCTTTCTCCACATCCTTGCCAGCATCTGCTGTCACCTGAATTTTTGATCTTAGCCATTCTGACTGGTGTGAGGTGGAATCTCAGGGTTGTTTTGATTTGCATTTCCCTGATGATTAAGGATGTTGAACAGTTTTTCAGGTGTTTCTCTGCCATTCGGTATTCCTCAGGTGAGAATTCTTTGTTCAGTTCTGAGCCCCATTTTTTAATGGGGTTATTTGACTTTCTGGAGTCCACCTTCTTGAGTTCTTTATATATATATTGGATATTAGTCCCTTATCTGATTTAGGATAGGTGAAGATCCTTTCCCAATCTGTTGGTGGTTTTTTTGTCTTATTGATGGTGTCTTTAGCCTTGCAGAAGCTTTGTAGTTTCATGAGGTCCCACTTGTCAATTCTCGATCTTACAGCACAAGCCATTACTGTTCTATTCAGGAATTTTTCCCCTGTGCCCATATCTTCAAGGCTTTTCCCCACTTTCTCCTCTATAAGTTTCAGTGTCTCTGGTTTTATGTGAAGTTCCTTGATCCACTTAGACTTGACCTTAGTACAAGGAGATAGGAATGGATCGATTCGCATTCTTCTACATGTTAACAACCAGTTGTGCCAGCACCATTTGTTGAAAATGCTGTCTTTCTTCCACTGGATGGTTTTAGCTCCCTTGTCGAAGATCAAGTGACCATAGGTGTGTGGGTTCATTTCTGGGTCTTCAATTCTATTCCATTGGTCTATTTGTCTGTCACTATACCAGTACCATGCAGTTTTTATCACAATTGCTCTGTAGTAGAGCTTTAGGTCCGGCATGGTGATTCCACCAGAGGTTCTTTTATCCTTGAGAAGAGTTTTTGCTATCCTAGGTTTTTTGTTATTCCAGATGAATTTGCAGATTGCACTTTCTAATTCGTTGAAGAATTGATTTGGAATTTTGATGGGGATTGCATTGAATCTGTAGATTGCTTTTGGCAAGATAGCCATTTTTACAATGTTGATCCTGCCAATCCATGAGCATGGGAGATCTTTCCATCTTCTGAGATCTTCTATAATTTCTTTCTTCAGAGACTTGAAGTTTTTATTATACAGATCTTTCACTTCCTTAGTTAGAGTCACGCCAAGATATTTTATATTATTTGTGACTATTGAGAAGGGTGTTGTTTCCCTAATTTCTTTCTCAGCCTGTTTATTCTTTGTGTAGAGAAAGGCCATTGATTTGTTTGAGTTAATTTTATATCCAGCTACTTCACCGAAGCTGTTTATCAGGCTTAGGAGTTCTCTGGTGGAATTTTTAGGGTCACTTATATATACTATCATATCATCTGCAAAGAGTGATATTTTGACTTCATCTTTTCCAATTTGTATCCCTTTGATCTCCTTTTGTTGTCGAATTGCTCTGGCTAGGACTTCAAGTACAATGTTGAATAGGTATGGAGAAAGTGGACAGCCTTGTCTAGTCCCTGATTTTAGAGGGATTGCTTCAAGCTTCTCACCATTTACTTTGATGTTGGCTACTGGTTTGCTGTAGATTGCTTTTATCATGTTTAGGTATGGGCTTTGAATTCCTGATCTTTCCAAGACTTTTATCATGAATGGGTGTTGGATCTTGTCAAATGCTTTTTCCGCATCTAACGAGATGACCATGTGGTTTTTGTCTTTGAGTTTGTTTATATACTGGATTACGTTGATGGATTTCCGTATATTGAACCATCCCTGCATCCCTGGGATGAAACCTACTTGGTCAGGATGGATGATTGTTTTGATGTGTTCTTGGATTCGGTTAACAAGAACTTTATTGAGGATTTTTGCATCAATATTCATAAGGGATATTGGTCTGAAGTTTTCTATCTTTGTTGGGTCTTTTTGTGGTTTAGGTATCAGAGTAATTGTGGCTTCATAGAATGAGTTGGGTAGAGTACCTTCTGTTTCTATTTTGTGGAATAGTTTGTGAAGAACTGGGATTAGATCTTCTTTGAAGGTCTGATAGAACTCTGCACTAAACCCATCTGGTCCTGGGCTTTTTTTAGTTGGGAGACTATTAATGACTGCTTCTATTTCTTTGGGGGATATAGGGCTGTTTAGATCATTAACCTGATCTTGATTCAACTTTGGTACCTGGTATCTGTCTAGGAACTTCTCCATTTCATCCAGGTTCTCCAGTTTTGTTGAGTATAGCCTTTGGTAGAAGGATCTGATGGTGTTTTGGATGTCTTCAGGATCTGTTGTTATGTCTCCTTTTTCATTTCTGATTTTGTTAATTAGGATGCTTCCCTGTGCCCTCTAGTGAGTCTGGCTAAGGGTTTATCTATCTTGTTGATTTTCTCAAAGAACCAGCTCCTTGATTGGTTGATTCTTTGAATAGTTTTTCTTGTTTCCACTTGGTTGATTTCACCCCTGAGTTTGATTATTTCCTGCCGTCTACTCCTCTTGGGTGAATTTGCTTCCTTTTGTTCTAGTGCTTTTAGGTGTGTTGTCAAGCTGCTAATGTGTGCTCTCTCTAGTTTCCTTTTGGAGGCACTCAGAGCAATGAGTTTTCCTCTTAGAAATGCTTTCATTGCGTCCCATAAGTTTGGGTATGTTGTGGCTTCATTTTCATTGAACTCTAAAAAGTCCTTAATTTCTTTCTTTATTCCTTCCTTGACCAAGGTATCATTGAGAAGAGTGTTGTTCAGTTTCCACGTGAAGGTTGGCTTTCTATTATTTATTTTGTTATTGAAGATCAGCCTTAGTCCATGGTGATCTGATAGGATGCATGGGACAATTTCAATATTTTTGTATCTGTTGAGGCCTGCTTTGTGACCAATTATGTGGTCAATTTTGGAGAAGGTACCATGAGGTGCTGAGAAGAAGGTATATCCTTTTGTTTTAGGATAGAATGTTCTGTAGATATCTGCCAGATCCATTTGATTCATAATTTCTCTTAGTTTCACTGTGTCCCTGTTTAGTTTCTGTTTCCATGATCTGTCCATTGGTGAAAGTGGTGTGTTGAAGTCTCCCACTATTATTGTATGAGGTGCAATGTGTGCTTTGAGATTTACTAAAGTTTCTTTAATGAATGAGGCTGCCTTTGTATTTGGAGCATAGATATTCAGGATTGATAGTTCCTCTTGGAGGATTTTACCTTTGATGAGTATGAAGTGTCCCTCCCTGTCTTTTTTAATGACTTTGGGTTGGAAGTCAATCTTATCAGATATTAGAATGGCTACTCCATCTTGTTTCTTCATGCCATTTGCTCGGAAAATTGTTTTCCAGCCTTTCATTCTGAGGTAGTGTCTATCCTTTTCTCTGAGATGAGTTTCCTGTAAGCAGCAAAATGTTGGGTCTTGTTTGTGTAGCCAGTTTGTTAGTCTATGTCTTTTTATCGGGGAGTTGAGTCCATTGATATTAAGAGATATTAAGGAAAAGTAATTGTTGTTTCCTGTTATTATTGTTGTTAAAGTTGGCATTTTGTTCTTGTGGCTGTCTTCTTTTAGGTTTGTTGAGGGATTACCTTCTTGTTGTTTCTAGGGCGTGGTTCCTGTCCTTGTATTGGTTTTTTTCTGTTGTTATCCTTTGAAGGGCTGGATTCGTGGAGAGATAATGTGTGAATTTGGTTTTGTCGTGGAATACTTTGGTTTCTCCATCTATGTTAATTGAGAGTTTGGCTGGGTATAGTAGCCTGGGCTGGAATTTGTGTTCTTTTAGTGTCTGTATAACATCCGTCCAGGATCTTCTGGCTTTCATAGTCTCTGGTGAAAAATCTGGTGTAATTCTGATAGGCTTGCCTTTATATGTTACTTGGCCTTTTTCTCTTACTGCTTTTAGTATTCTCTTTATTTAGAGCATTTGTTGTTCTGATTATAATGTGTCGGGAGGTATTTCTTTTCTGGTCCAGTCTATTTGGAGTTCTGAGGCTTCTTGTATGTTCATGGGCATCTCTTTCTTTAGATTTGGGAAGTTTTCTTCTATAATTTTGTTGAAGATGTTTGCTGGTCCTTTGAGTTGAAAATCTTCATTCTCATCCACTCCTATTATCCGTAGGTTTGGTCTTCTCATTGTGTCCTGTATTTCTTGGATGTTTTGAGTTAGGATCTTTTTGCATTTTACATTTTCCTTGATTGTTGTGCCGATGTTCTCTATGGAATCTTCTGCACCTGAGATTCTCTCTTCCATCTCTTGTATTCTGTTGCTGATGCTCGTATCTATGGTTCCAGATTTCTTTCCTAGGGTTTCTATCTCCAGTGTTGCCTCATTTTGGGTTTTCTTTATTGTGTCTACTTCCCTTTTTAGTTCTAGTATGGTTTTGTTCATTTCCATCATCTGTTTGGATGTGTTTTCCTGTTTTTCTGTAAGGACTTCTACCTGTTTGATTATGTTATCATTTTTTTCTTTAAGGATTTGTAACTCTTTAGCAGTGTTCTCCTGCAATTCTTTAAGGGATTTTTGTGCTTCCTCTTTATTGTCTTCTGCCTGTTTAGCAGTGTTCTCCTGCATTTCTTTAAGTGTGTTATTAAAGTCCTTCTTGAAGTCCTCTATCATCATCAGGAGATATGCTTTTTAAATCCGTGTCTAGCTTTTACGGTGTGTTGGGGTGCCCTGGACTGGGCAAAGTGGGGGTGCTGGGTTCTGATGATGGTGAGTGGTCTTGGTTTCTGTTAGTAAGATTATTACGTTTACCTTTCGCCATCTGGTAATCTCTGGGGATAGTTGTTATCTTTGTCACTGTTTAAAGATTGGAGCAGAAGCTGTGTTCCACTCACCAGAGTCCCAAAATCCTGCGGCGGGGGTCGTGGGTAGCTGGCGGGTGTCAGGCAACCCTGCGCTCCCGCTACCCCAGCGCTGATCCGGCCGGATGAGGCCTGTGGCCCTACTCAGGCCGGTTTCTGCTTCCCTAACTAATGCAGTCTCAGGTCCCGAGCACTTGGGTTGGAGCAGAAGCTGTGCTCCACTCACCAGAAGTCTTAAGATCCTGTGGCGGGTGTTGTGGGTAGCTGGCGAGTGTCAGCCGACCCTGCGCCCCAACTGCCCTGGTGCTTTTCTGACCGGAAGAGGGTTGTGCTTTTTCAGGGTTTCTCACCATATTCCAGATCATACTGTATGATTTTCTCATATTTTTACTTTTTCTGTGTTTCTCATCATATTCCAAGTCCTACAGTGTGATTTTCTCATTTTTTGACTTTTTCAGGGTTTCTCATCATATTCCAAGTCCTAGACTGTGATTTTTCTAATTTTTCGACTTTTTCAGATTATATCACCATATTCCTTTTACTACAGTGTTGTTTCTCATTTTTTGACTTTTTCAAGGTTTCTCATCATATTCCAAGTCCTAGAGTGTGATTTTTCTAATTTTTCGACTTTTTCAGATTATATCACCATATTCCTTTTACTACAGTGTGATGTTTCTCAGTTTTTGACTTTTTCAAGGTTTCTCACCATATTCCATGTCCTACAGTGTGATTTTTCTCATTTTAAGACTTTTTCAGGGTTTGTCACCATATTCCAGGTACTACAGTGTAATTTTTTTATTTTAGACTTTTTCAGTGTTTCTCACCATATTCCAGGACCTACTGCGTGATTTTCTCATTTTTCGACTTTTTCAGGGTTTCTCACCATATTCCAGGTCCTACACTGTGATTTTCTCATTTTTCGACTTTTTCAGGGTTTTTCACTATATTGGAGGTCCTACAAGTGTGATTTTCTTATTTTTCGACTTTTTCAGGGTTTCTCATCATATTCGAGCTCCTACAGTGTATTATTCTCATTTTTTGACTTTTTCAAGGTTTCTCATCATAATATAAATCCTACAGTGTGATTTTCTCATTTTTGGAATTTTTCAGGGTTTCTTACCATATTCCAGTTTCTACAGTGTTATTTTTCTAATTTTCGACTTTTTCAGTGGTGCTCACCATATTCCATCTTCTACAGTGTGATTTTCTCATTTTTCGACTTTTTCAGGGTTTCTCATCATATTCCAAGTCCTACAGTGTGATTTTCTCATTTTTTGACTTTTTCAGGGTTTCTCATCATATTCCAAGTCCTACAGTGTGATTTTTTCATTTTTTGACTTTTTCAGGGTTTCTCATCATATTCCAAGTACTACAGTGTGATTTTTTCATTTTTTGACTTTTTCAGGTTTTCTCATCATATTCCAAGTCCTACAGTGTTATTTTCTCATTTTTTGACTTTTTCAGTGTTTCTCACCATATTCCAGGTCCTACAGTGTGATTTTCTCATTTTTTGACTTTTTCAGGGTTTCTCACCATATTGGAGGTTCTATAAGTGTGATTTTCATATTTTTCGACTTTTTCAGGGTTTCTCACCATATTCCAGCTTCTACAGTGTATTTTTCTCATTTTTTGACTTTTTCACGGTTTCTCATCATATTCTAAATCCTACAGTGTGATTTTCTCATTTTTGGAATTTTTCAGGGTTTCTCACCATATTGCAGGTACTACAAGTTTGATTTTCTTCTTTTTTGACTGTTTAAGTTTTTCTCACCATATTGCAGGTCCTACTGTGTGATTTTCTCATTTTGAGACTTTTTCAGTGTTTCTCACCATATTCCAGCTACTACAGTGTGATTTTCTCATTTTTCGACTTTTTCAGGGTTTCTCATCATATTCCAATCCTAGAGTTTGATTTTTCTAATTTTTCGACTTTTTCAGAGTTTCTCACCATATTCCAGGTTCTACATTGTTATTTTTCTAATTTTTGACTTTTTCAGGGTTGCTCACCATATTCCATCTTCTACAGTGAGATTTTCTCATTTTTCGACTTTTTCAGGGTTTCTCATCATATTCCAAGTCCTACAGTGTGATTTTCTCATTTTTTGACTTTTTCAGGGTTTCTCATCATATTCCAAGTCCTACAGTGTGATTTTCTCATTTTTTGACTTTTTCAGGGTTTCTCACCATATTCCAGGTCCTACAGTGTGATTTTCTCTTTTTTTAACTTTTCAGGGTTTCTTACCGTATTCCAGGTTCTACATTGTCATTTTCTCATTTTTTGAATATTTCAGGTTTTCTCAACATATTCCAGGTCCTACACTGTCATTTTCTAATTTGCGACTTTTTCAGAGTTTCTCACCATATTCCATGCACTACAGTGTGATTTTCTCATTTTTTGACTTTTTCAGTGTTTCTCAACATATTCCAGATCCTACTGTGTGATTTTCTCATATTTTTACTTTTTCTGTGTTTCTCATCATATTCCAAGTCCTACAGTGTGATTTTCTCATTTTTTGACTTTTTCAGGGTTTCTCATCATATTCCAAGTCCTAGACTGTGATTTTTCTAATTTTTCGACTTTTTCAGATTATATCACCATATTCCTTTTACTACAGTGTTGTTTCTCATTTTTTGACTTTTTCAAGGTTTCTCATCATATTCCAAGTCCTAGAGTGTGATTTTTCTAATTTTTCGAATTTTTCAGATTATATCACCATATTCCTTTTACTACAGTGTGATGTTTCTCATTTTTTGACTTTTTCAAGGTTTCTCACCATATTCCATGTCCTACAGTGTGATTTTCTCATTTTAAGACTTTTTCAGGGTTTGTCACCATATTCCAGGTACTACAGTGTAATTTTTTTATTTTAGACTTTTTCAGTGTTTCTCACCATATTCCAGGACCTACTGCGTGATTTTCTCATTTTTCGACTTTTTCAGGATTTCTCACCATATTCCAGGTCCAACACTGTGATTTTCTCATTTTTCGACTTTTCAGGGTTTTTCACTATATTGGAGGTCCTACAAGTGTGATTTTCTTATTTTTCGACTTTTTCAGGGTTTCTCATCATATTCGAGCTCCTACAGTGTATTATTCTCATTTTTTGACTTTTTCACGGTTTCTCATCATAATCCAAATCCTACAGTGTGATTTTCTCATTTTTGGAATTTTTCAGGGTTTCTTACCATATTCCAGTTTCTACAGTGTTATTTTTCTAATTTTCGACTTTTTCAGAGTTTCTCACCATATTCCATCTTCTACAGTGTGATTTACTCATTTTTCGACTTTTTCAGGGTTTGTCATCATATTCCAAGTCCTACAGTGTGATTTTCTCATTTTTCGACTTTTTCAGGGTTTCTCATCATATTCCAAGTCCTACAGTGTGATTTTCTCATTTTTTTGACTTTTTCAGGGTTTCTCATCATATCCCAAGTCCTACAGTGTGATTTTTTCATTTTTTGACTTTTTCAGGGTTTCTCATCATATTCCAAGTACTACAGTGTGATTTTTTCATTTTTTGACTTTTTCAGGTTTTCTCATCATATTCCAAGTCCTACAGTGTTATTTTCTCATTTTTTGACTTTTTCAGTGTTTCTCACCATATTCCAGGTCCTACAGTGTGATTTTCTCATTTTTTGACTTTTTCAGGGTTTCTCACCATATTGGAGGTTCTGTAAGTGTGATTTTCATATTTTTCGACTTTTTCAGGGTTTCTCACCATATTCCAGCTTCTACACTGTATTTTTCTCATTTTTTGACTTTTTCACGGTTTCTAATCATATTCTAAATCCTACAGTGTGATTTTCTCATTTTTCGACTTTTTCAGGGTTTCTCACCATATTGCAGGTACTACAAGTTTGATTTTCTTCTTTTTTGACTGTTTAAGTTTTTCTCACCATATTGCAGGTCCTACTGTGTGATTTTCTCATTTTGAGACTTTTTCAGTGTTTCTCACCATATTCCAGCTACTACAGTGTGATTTTCTCATTTTTCGACTTTTTCAGGGTTTCTCATCATATTCCAATCCTAGAGTGTGATTTTTCTAATTTTTCGACTTTTTCAGAGTTTCTCACCATATTCCAGGTTCTACATTGTTATTTTTCTAATTTTTGACTTTTTCAGGGTTGCTCACCATATTCCATCTTCTACAGTGAGATTTTCTCATTTTTTGACTTTTTCAGGGTTTCTCATCATATTCCAAGTCCTACAGTGTGATTTTCTCATTTTTTGACTTTTTCAGGGTTTCTCATCATATTCCAAGTCCTACAGTGTGATTTTCTCATTTTTTGACTTTTTCAGGGTTTCTCACCATATTCCAGGTCCTACAGTGTGATTTTCTCTTTTTTTAACTTTTCAGGGTTTCTTACCGTATTCCAGGTTCTACATTGTCATTTTCTCATTTTTTGAATATTTCAGGTTTTCTCAACATATTCCAGGTCCTACACTGTCATTTTCTAATTTGCGACTTTTTCAGAGTTTCTCACCATATTCCATGTACTACAGTGTGATTTTCTCATTTTTTGACTTTTTCAGTGTTTCTCAACATATTCCAGATCCTACTGTGTGATTTTCTCATATTTTTACTTTTTCTGTGTTTCTCATCATATTCCAAGTCCTACAGTGTGATTTTCTCATTTTTTGACTTTTTCAGGGTTTCTCATCATATTCCAAGTCCTAGACTGTGATTTTTCTAATTTTTCGACTTTTTCAGATTATATCACCATATTCCTTTTACTACAGTGTTGTTTCTCATTTTTTGACTTTTTCAAGGTTTCTCATCATATTCCAAGTCCTAGAGTGTGATTTTTCTAATTTTTCGAATTTTTCAGATTATATCACCATATTCCTTTTACTACAGTGTGATGTTTCTCATTTTTTGACTTTTTCAAGGTTTCTCACCATATTCCATGTCCTACAGTGTGATTTTCTCATTTTAAGACTTTTTCAGGGTTTGTCACCATATTCCAGGTACTACAGTGTAATTTTTTTATTTTAGACTTTTTCAGTGTTTCTCACCATATTCCAGGACCTACTGTGTGATTTTCTCATTTTTCGACTTTTTCAGGGTTTCTCACCATATTCCAGGTCCAACACTGTGATTTTCTCATTTTTCGACTTTTTCAGGGTTTTTCACTATATTGGAGGTCCTACAAGTGTGATTTTCTTATTTTTCGACTTTTTCAGGGGTTTCTCATCATATTCGAGCTCCTACAGTGTATTATTCTCATTTTTTGACTTTTTCACGGTTTCTCATCATAATCCAAATCCTACAGTGTGATTTTCTCATTTTTGGAATTTTTCAGGGTTTCTTACCATATTCCAGTTTCTACAGTGTTATTTTTCTAATTTTCGACTTTTTCAGTGGTGCTCACCATATTCCATCTTCTACAGTGTGATTTTCTCATTTTTCGACTTTTTCAGGGTTTGTCATCATATTCCAAGTCCTACAGTGTGATTTTCTCATTTTTCGACATTTTCAGGGTTTCTCATCATATTCCAAGTCCTACAGTGTGATTTTCTCATTTTTTTGACTTTTTCAGGGTTTCTCATCATATTCCAAGTCCTACAGTGTGATTTTTTCATTTTTTGACTTTTTCAGGGTTTCTCATCATATTCCAAGTACTACAGTGTGATTTTTTCATTTTTTGACTTTTTCAGGTTTTCTCATCATATTCCAAGTCCTACAGTGTTATTTTCTCATTTTTTGACTTTTTCAGTGTTTCTCACCATATTCCAGGTCCTACAGTGTGATTTTCTCATTTTTTGACTTTTTCAGGGTTTCTCACCATATTGGAGGTTCTGTAAGTGTGATTTTCATATTTTTCGACTTTTTCAGGGTTTCTTACCATATTCCAGCTTCTACAGTGTATTTTTCTCATTTTTTGACTTTTTCACGGTTTCTAATCATATTCTAAATCCTACAGTGTGATTTTCTCATTTTTCGACTTTTTCAGGGTTTCTCACCATATTGCAGGTACTACACGTTTGATTTTCTTCTTTTTTGACTGTTTAAGTTTTTCTCACCATATTGCAGGTCCTACTGTGTGATTTTCTCATTTTGAGACTTTTTCAGTGTTTCTCACCATATTCCAGCTACTACAGTGTGATTTTCTCATTTTTCGACTTTTTCAGGGTTTCTCATCATATTCCAATCCTAGAGTGTGATTTTTCTAATTTTTCGACTTTTTCAGAGTTTCTCACCATATTCCAGGTTCTACATTGTTATTTTTCTAATTTTTGACTTTTTCAGGGTTGCTCACCATATTCCATCTTCTACAGTGAGATTTTCTCATTTTTCGACTTTTTCAGGGTTTCTCATCATATTCCAAGTCCTAAAGTGTGATTTTCTCATTTTTTGACTTTTTCAGGGTTTCTCATCATATTCCAAGTCCTACAGTGTGATTTTCTCATTTTTTGACTTTTTCAGGGTTTCTCACCATATTCCAGGTCCTACAGTGTGATTTTCTCT